>NC_135726.1:47384261-47695319 GCF_964656455.1 Halichoerus grypus
GCAGCCCAGCAAAAAGGTCTTCCTTCCTTCATTCCCTTCCTTCCCTTCCTTCCTTCCTTCCCTTTCCTTCCTTCTTCTTTCTTTCTTGTCTTTCTTCCTTCCTTTCTTTCTTTCTTTCAAGAGAGAGAGGTGGGAAGAGGGGAGGGGAAGAGAGAGAATCTTAAGCAGGCTCCATGCCCAGCATGGTGCTCGATCTCATGACCCTGGGATCATGACCTGAGCCAAAATCAAGAGTCAGATGCTTAACCGACTGAGCCACCTGGTCGCCTTGCCAACAGGCCTTTCTAAGGCAAGGCCAGCTAGCTTAGACCTTTGGGGCAGTTATTGAATTGACGGGACCATCACGATTTGGATGGTTGTATTGTGGTTATGCAGGAGAATGTCCTCAGATGTAGAAAATACACACAAAAGAATTTTGCAGTAATGCTGGAAATGTACTATATGTTTCAAGGGGAAAAGGCTTTGTGCCATACCTATAACTTCTCTGTTACGTTTAAGATTGTTTCAAAATAAAAAAGTATTAAAAAAAACAATATGGAAGAGGGCAGAATCGATGGGGATGTGGGCTGAAGACTGGCCATAATCTGATAAAACTGGTGCTGGGGAGTCAATACATGGTTAGAACACTCTTCTCTCTGCTTCTGTATATATTTCAAATTCTCCATAACAAAATAAAACGAGCAAAAACCCTGTCAGCAAAGATGCCTTCGAAATGTGGTTCCTCCTGGAAGGGGAGGGAGGTTGCATTGGAGGATACTATGTATTCGTCTTCTTGTGTCACTTCTATACACCAATACACACTCAGAAAATGAGAAATACAGATAAGCAAAAGAAATACAAAATCACCACGGCCAGAGATCACCATTGCACTAACCCTGTTAACACTGTAGTTGATATTCTTTTTTTATTTTAAGTAAGCTCCACGCCCAACATGGGGCTTGAACTCACGACCCTGAGATCAAGAGTCACATGCTCTACGGACTGAGCCAGCCAGGTGCTCCTATAGGTAATATTCTTTTTTTTTTTTTTTTTTTAAGATTTTATTTATTTATTTGAGAGAGAGAATGAGACAGAGAGAGAGAGCATAAGATGGGGGAGGGTCAGAGGGAGAAGCAGACTCCCTGCCGAGCAGGGAGCCTGATGCGGGACTCGATCCCGGGACTCCAGGATCATGACCTGAGCCGAAGGCAGTCGCTTAACCAACTGAGCCACCCAGGCGCCCCTATAGGTAATATTCTTATTCTTCTGAATATATATACATACATATCTACACACACACACACACCCAGAAGGTAATCCAGGATATAAATAATTGTATGCACACATATGTGTATAAAGTGGTATCATTAACTTTGGCATACACACACACACACACACACACAACACGTGCCAAAATTAAATTATATGGCTGCTTTTTTTTTTAAGGCAGTGGTCTCCATCTTTCCCTTCCTAGATGTTTCCCATATTCCTCATATCCGAATTCCCCCAGTTGACTCAAAAATACCATCTAGAGCTGAACTGTCCAAACCAGTATCTACTCAAGGCCCACACACTCCATCTGGTCATGACTCTTATGTCTGTTTCAACCTGTCACAACCCCTTTTTTAAGAAACTGGCAAAACATGCCAACCTCTGGGTGTGTTTGGCTCCTTCTCTGCTGGTGTTTCCCTTCTACGGCAAGAAAGGGGCGGAAGGCCTGACCCCTCCAATGAGCAGTTCATCCTGGGATACAGCAAAAGCAATGGCGCATTTCAGGTGCATCACATCAGAAGACCTAGAACATCTGGGGGCGACTGGTTGGTTCCATCAGCACAGTGTGTGGCTCTTGATCTCAGGGTTGTGAGTTAAGCCCCACACTGGGTGTAAAGATTACTTAAAAATAAAATCTTAGGGGCGCCTGGGTGGCTCAGTTGGTTAGGCGACTGCCTTCGGCTCAGGTCATGATCCCAGGGTCCTGGGATCGAGCCCCGCATCGGGCTCCCTGCTCCGCGGGAAGCCTGCTTCTCCCTCTCGCACTCCCCCTGCTTGTGTTCCCTCTCATGCTGTCTCTCTCTCTCTCTCCCTGTCAATTAAATAAATAAATAAAATCTTTAAGAAAATAAAATAAAGGGCGCCTGAGTGGCTCAGTTGGTTAAGCGACTGCCTTCGGCTCAGGTCATGATCCTGGAGTCCCTGGATCGAGTCCCGCATCAGGCTCCCTGCTCGGCGGGGAGCCTGCTTCTCCCTCTGACCCTCCCCCCTCATGTGCTCTCTCTCTCTCATTCTCTCTGTCTCAAATAAATAAATAAAATCTTTAAAAAAAAAAAAAAAAAAAAAAAAAAATCTTAAAAAAAAAAAAAAGATGACCTAGAACATTTCACTGACCCACCAGCCGTGAGTTAGCCATGACCCTGGACTGGCATGAGGACAGCCTGATCCTGGCTCCCATCTAGAAAGTCACAAGTGTGGTGTCACCCTGATGCTGTACCCAGACCCACTGTCCCTTCTATTGGGAGTTTTCTTCTGTAGTTCCCTCTCCCCCACTGGGACAATTTGTTGCTTTCAAACCAAGTAGTAACCAAGACAGTAAAGTTATATTTCCTACTTCAAAGATCTGAGGCACTTTTGGCAAAATAATAAATTTATTACATATGATCGGCAGATAGTTGTCGCTGATATATTATTCTCTCGATGTTTGCGCAAAATTTCAAAATAAAAAATAATTTTATACACCATACAATCACAGGGGTCCTTGAGGGTCTCCACACATTTTTTGAGCTGGCTGACTTTCAGCTGTGAGACCTGGTTCCCAGCCTCGAAGCTGTAGGGGGTTAAGTTTGCCACCCAAGGTGGCTGGAATTTTCCCAGCTATAAGGACGAGGTTCTACTTCAGAGATGAGCGGCCTTCTCTAAAGGGACCAATAAAGCCCCCTGAAAGCAGAAAGGAGAGGAGACAGGCCAGATGGGACTGGGGCTGAATCAGAGGGCCTCCGGAGGGAGGACTGCCCTATAACAGCAGTAGGTAACTTTGAAGTAAGAACTTTCTTCTAGTAGTTTCTAGAACCTGAAGAGGGGACCTGGCAGAACCCTCGAAGGGATCCTGGAGTACCCAGGATGCCAGGGAGGTACGTGCCCTTGGTTAATGAGAAGTCCTGGCCAGTGGTCCCCAGTCCTAGAAGGCACCGGTCAGGTTGTTGCGCAAGGACAGCCCTCGACTAAGACAACCGGGCCCGCACGACCACACTGGAATTTGTCACACGGGCTCCATAGTGACCAGCCCAGAACTGCGTGTCCTGGCCCCAGTGTTCGAAAGACACAAAGCGGACGCCCATCTTGATGTTGGAGAACACGTGGGTGACCTGTAGGTAGAGAAGAGATCAGGCAGCTTGCACCCAAGCCTTCTTCTCAAAAGCTGAGCCTGGGGCCTTCTGGCTCAGCGGAATCGCACAGTTCCTCATCCTAATTCCCGTCTCCTTGAGTCTGGGTGGGTGGGTTTTGTTCGTAACCAGGAGCATGGCGGAAGTAATGCTGAGTGACTTCCGCCAAGTGACTTCCAAAGCTAAGTCAGGAAAGGCAATGTAGCTTCTTTTGGTTTCTCTAGAACCTTCCTGGTGGAATCCTGAGCCACTAGTAAGTTGAGTCTGGCTGCCCTGAGGTGGCCATGATTTGAGGAAGTTCAAACCAGCCCTCGCAGAGAGATGCCACACTGAAGCTCTGGGACTAAATGAAGCCACCAGCTGCTATATGCACACGTACACAAATGTACACACGCACACGCACACACACACCCCACCCAGCTCTTCAGCTCCAGCCATTGTCTGAAAGCAACTGCCCAAGAGACAGGAACCAGAAGCATCCCCAGCAGAGCCCTCCTTATAGAAACCACAAGAGGTAATAGATAACGTTCCCAGGCCCCACCACCCCTCTCCCCGTGTCCCTGCCAGAGACTCACCTGAAAGCAGACATTGTTGTTCCACTGTTGGATGGGAACGGGCATAGCAGAGAACTTATCCAGGACAGTCTGGTTGGCATCTAGAAGTTGGACAAGGAGTCGGTACATACAGCCACTGTCGTGTCGGGCTCCCCACCTGCGGGAGGAGGGAGGCCTTGAAGGCTGGACGTGCCCACCTCATCTCTTTGGGTGTCTGCCTGCCTCCCCCCAGAATGGCCTCCCCGTGTCTGCAAATCCAAAACATAGTCCTCGGCTCCGCACGCCCTGTGTCACCTGGGAGCTTGGCCCCACTGCAGACCCAGTGACTCAGAACCTGTACTAAACGAGGTCCCCAGCTGGTGCGCAAGGACATGCATTCTCGAAGCAGTGACTCCGAGCAGCCACCCTTCAGGGCACCTCCTCCAGTATTATTCAGGTGACAATGGAAATTGCTCAATGTTTAAACGGTGGCAAAAGATGTAATTTCCAATGGGTACATTGACATTTTAAAATACAACTTTCCATATCAGTCATTGAAAAGGACCACGGGAGGAGCACCTGGCTGCCTCAGTCGGTGGAGCATTTGAGTCCCACATGGGTAGAGAGATTACTTAAAAATAAAATCTTTAAAAAATAAAAAAAATAAAAGGACCACGGGAATCTATATTTAGTCACGACGGGATACCCAGCAATATTAAAAACAAAACAAAACACAACAACATCCAATGTCCATCGATGGTAAATGGATAAATTACGGTATATGCACATAATAGAATAGTATACAGCAATGAAAGCAAACTCACTGCGGTTACACACAATTAGGAATCAATTTACGAACATGCAGTTGAAAGAAGCTAGAAACAAAACATATACTGTGGGACTCTCTCTCTCAAGTACAAAAATGGACAGAACTTGGGGCGCCTGGGTGGCTCAGTTGGTTCAGCATCTGCCTTCAGCCCAGGTCATGATCCCAGGGTCCTGGGATCGAGCCCCACATCGGGCTCCTTGTTCAGTGGGGAGCCTGCTTCTCCCTCTCCCTCTGCCTCTCCCCCCTCTCCCTCTGCCTCTCCCCCTGCTTGTGTTCTCGCTCTCTGTCAAATAAATAAATCTTTTTTTTTTTAAAGCAATTTTTTTTTTTTTTTAAGATTTTATTTATTTGCGAGAGAGAGAATGAGAGACAGAGAGCATGAGAGGGAGGAGGGTCAGAGGGAGAAGCAGACTCCCTGCTGAGCAGGGAGCCCGATGTGGGACTCGATCCCGGGACTCCAGGATCATGACCTGAGCTGAAGGCAGTCGCTTAACCAACTGAGCCACCCAGGCGCCCCAAATAAATAAATCTTAAAAAAAAAAAAGATGAACAGAACTTATCTATGGTAACAGAATTCAGGATGGCGGCTACCCTGGATGGGTAATGATGGGAAAGGAGCTGGTAACATGGATGTGTTCACTCTGTGATAATTCAGAATCACATACCTAAAATATGTACACTTTAAATAAATAAATAAATAAATAAAATATGTAAACTTAAAAAATGTACACTTTTGATGCTAGAAGTTAAAAGTTTAACTCAAGGGTAACGGGCTGTAAAAATACACAAATAAGTTTCTTTCAGAGACTTCTCATCATTCTACTTCTTAGAATTAGATGTCTGCTCTACTTCTCCCACACAATTCTGTCCTCATGTAATAGTGACATATTCTTATTTTCTTCTGACCGGTCAAAAGACTGCCCCTCAATTCTGCGCTCTGCCAACCACATACCAAAATATACATATATGAACAGAAATTAAAATTTTTTTCTGTGACCATAAAGATCTAAGTGTTAACATTTTTCCTTTGGGATTGAATTATTACCCAGCAGTGGTTCCCAGACTTGGCTGCAGATTGGAATCATCTGGAATTTATTTATTTATTTATTTGACAGGAGAGAGATAGCAAGAGCAGGAACACAAGCAGGGGCAGTGGGAGAGGGAGAAGCAGGCTTCCCGGTGAGCAGGGAGCCCGACACGGGGCTCAATCCCAGGACCCTGGGATCATGACCTGAGCTGAAGGCAGATGCTTAATGACTGAGCCACCCAGGCACCCCTGGAATCATCTGGGATGTTGACAAGATATTGTATAGCAAAGAATTTAGCCTTGTCCGGAGGTATGGTGGGGCTTTGCTCTCAGCTTCTGGGAGGTTCTTTCTGGATCCTTGGAATATTATGGCTGCTGGAAGTATCTTTGTTTCCCTGGGGACCTTGGGTCATACCGGATAGCCTACCAATGGGATTACAGTGGGGGGTGGTCGCATCCACACAGATAGTCTCACCGTGGGGGCTAGCCACTCCAGGAAGACACAACGATGTGGCTTAGGATATGTCAGGTGTTATCAGCTGACCAGCAGTCCGAGATTAACCACGGGATGAAGCCCCAATAGAAATTCTGGGCAATGAAGCTCAGGTGCACTTCCCCAGTCGGCAATATTCCATGCATATTGTCACATGGCTGCCAGGGCAGGATTGCATCCTGACTCCATGGCAAGAGAGCAACAGAAGCTCTGTGTTTGGTACTTCTGTGTTTCGATGCTACCCTAGCTCTTCTTCCCTTGGCTCATTTTTGACCTGTTATGTTTTCCTTGTAATAAACTGTAATCATGTAATCGTTCAGTGAGTTCTATGAGTCTTCCCAGTGAATTATGGAAGGTGAGGGTGGTTTTGCGAATCCCCCAAACTTACAGCTGGTGTCGACGTGAGGTTGGTCTTGGGGACCGTGCCCGCTAACTTTGCAGTCAGCTCTAAACTTCTCAGATACTGAGACCCAGCTCTCACCCACAAGCACTCTGATTTAACTGGGATGGGGTGTGACCCGGGCATTGGGAGTTTTCAGTGTTCCTGCGGAATGGACAGCAAAATTTGGGAACCACTAATTGTTACGATCAAAGGGCACACCGCTGACCAAAACAACACAAATATGTTACAACAGCTTGATAACTAATGTCTAAATTAAAAACAGTTTTATTGTAAAACACATCTCCTAATGAGATGGATTTGCAGAGTGCGGGTAAGTTAGGGTGTCTTTAGTTAAAAGTGAATTTGGGAGTGCCTGGGTGGCTCAGTTGGTTAAGTGTCGGACTCTTGATTTTGGACAGGACATGATCTCAGGGTTGTGGGATTGAGCCCCACGTCTGGCTCTGTGCTCAGCTGGGAGTCTGCTTGGGGGTCTCTCTCTCCCTCTCCATCTGTCTCTCCTCCCTCCCCCTGCCTCTCTCAAATAAATAAATAAATCTTAAAAAAAAAAAAAAAGTGAACTTGGGGGCACCTGACTGGCTCAGTCAGTAGAGCATGCAACTCTTAATCTCAGGGTCATGAGTTCAAGCCCCATGTTGGGCATGGAGCCTACTTAAAAACAGAACAAAAAACCGAAGTAAAAGTGAATTTGGTAAGGCTGAAATTTCAAGCAGTCACTTTGCCTAACTCTCTGGTAGTCTTTACATCTGGGGGGCCACACACCATAGTGAGGGGCTTGCTTTTTCTGTAAGACTTGAGGACTCTGAGAAAGGGACCGGACAAGGACAAACCATATGATGTTACCACCAGAGATATGATATGTAGCTGGTGATTTTAGAACCACGGAACACAGCTGTAGAGGATCTGGAATTGCCTCCTTTGAAATGATCTGGGTCACTGGAAAGTCTTCGTGTACACATATCCTAGTTTCAAGACCATCACTACAGAGCATAAGCTCTACAGAGGAGTCTGAGCCTAATTTCAGGTCTCCCCAATCCCTAGCTGTGCCACCAGAGCAAATCTCCTCCCCTTTCTGAACCTCTCGATTGCTCCCAAAGCTCTGAAAAATCTGAGGTCTTGAAATATACATTCTCAGGGGATCAAGGCTCAGAAAAACAAAAACAAAAAACAAAACCCCAAAAAACACAACTAAAACACTTCACCCTTATAAAGCACTGGCTATGTGCTTGACATGTGACCCTATCTTGTAAAGATGGAGATGCCGAGGCACACTGGGACTTGCCCAAAGCCATAAAGATGCAGAGCCAGGGACCTGGAAAAGTCTGGCTCCAGAATGTCAACTTAGGCAACTATCCTACACTGCGACCTCCTAAGGCAAGGAGCATGTCATTCACAGACAAGACTGAGCTGGGCCAAGTCCTCCTGTAACTGGATCCAATCTGGCATCTTGCAATCCGGCTCCATTTGGGGGTGAGGAGAGGGGCTCAATGGTTAAGTCATTCACCTCCCTGAGCTGCATCTCTTTATCTGTAAGGGATTGTTAGAGGTGGCCTCAATGAAGTCACCCACGCAATGGTCATGGCGCCTGTGGTCAGTGCTGAGGAAAGGGCTGTTTTTGTCATCATACTCACCAGTCAGAGACACAAATCTCAATCTTGCCACTATCTAGCAGCTCTGGCCACAAACCCTCCTCCTCCAGGTCCAACACCTGCTTTTTGCGACACCAGCTAGGAAAAAGGGAGAAAAGTCAATGAGAACGGGCAGGTCTTCCTCACAACGGGCCCGGCCCTTGCGGGGTAGGGACATTCACCTGAAGGAAGACACGAAGCAGGTCTGCGAGGGGGCCCCGGGCACCGTTGACCTGTTTCCTTCCACCACCCAGCCGTCCCCACCGTGCTGCACCATCCATTTCCGGAGGCCCTCTGTTAAATACAAGAGGCTTGCGCCCAAGTTCCTCGCCCGCCCACCCGCGGGCCGCCGCCTCCCACCGGCTCCGATGGAGCCCCGCCCCGGCCCCGCCCCCAGAGCGGCCCCCGCCCCCCGCCCCGCCCTCCGGCCCCGCGCTTCCCCACCCTGGCCGCAGGGGTTGCGGATGAGGTTGCGTCCGATCGGGCGGCGCTCGCAGAAGCGGCCCAGGAGGCTGGGCCTGCCGTCGCGGGCTGGGGGCAGGCAGCTGCGGGCGAGCGGCAGCAGGACGCCGTGGTCCCGGGCCAGGATGAGCAGCCACAGGGCCTGGCAGTCCACCAGGGCGCGCCAGCCCCGGCACACCCGGCGGCAGCACCCCAGCAGGGTGCGCGGCGGCACGTGGCTCAGCACCACCAGGAGCAGCTCCGGTGGCAGTTGGCTCAGGTCCAGCGCCTCCTCGGGCTCGGGCTCCGGCGCGGGGACCCGGGCGGGCCGGCCCCGGGAGGCCGAGGCGCCCATGGTCCCCGCCGACCCCCCGCCAGCCCGCGCCAGGTTCGGCGGTGACTGCGGGAGAGTAAGGTCAAGGAGTCAGGGGCCCGCAGCCTCCGCGGCGCGCGCGCAGCTGCCGCCGGCCCCGCCCCGGCCCCACCACGCCCCGCTCCGGCCCCGGGTCCCAAGCCCCCACCTCCCAGCCCGATCCAGCCCGCCCCGCGCACCCGGCCCTGCGCGCGCCCGCCGGGGCCGGCGCGCCCCCCGAGTCCTACCTTGGATCACAGCCAGGGCCCCTCGCCGGCGGGCTCTCTCCTGTCCCCTTGCGTCCCCTTCCCAGCGTCCATCCTTTTACTCGCCAGCCCCTCCCTTTCTACCAGCCAGCATTTCCCAGCCCCCACCCCAGCCTCCCTCTGGCCGGCCGGTCTCTGCGCTCTCTTCCCTCTGGCGGCCCAGCGGCCCCAGCCCGGCCCCCAGGCAGCCCCTTCCCGCACCATCCGTACTCGCCAGACCCCCTCCTTCCCGGGTATTCCCACGGTGGCGGGTGTGGGGAGGACTATCGAACCGGACCTGACGCCGCAGACGAGGCAGGGGCGGGGCCGCCGGGATCCGGGGTCTGTCCGCACCCGCCCGCCTCTGGGAGTGCGGGTAACTCCGCCGCAGGACGCCTGGCGAGGAGCAACTGCAGTTATTTTGGTCAGGCGTCCGGGCGGGAGGCCTCACACCCGTTCACTCCTTTAAAAATCCCCATCGCCTTTATGGTGGGGCAACGTTATCTCCATTTCGCGGGAGAAAACAGGTGGGGTAGGCGCCAAAGGCGTATCTATTTGACTCCAAAAATAAGTGCTCTAACCAGAAATAACACCGGCCACAGTTTACAGAGCGTCTTCCTACCAGTCAGGGTGGCGACCCCCTGAGGTGGGTACCGCTATGTGCCCCCTTCACAGGTGAGAAAACCGAGGCCGGCAGAGGCCAAGTGACTTGCCCAGGGTCGCCAAGCTAGTAGATGACAGAGCTTCGATTTGAACCCAGCCAGGCTGGCTCTAGAATCCCTGCTTTTAACCTCTATACTAACTCTACCCAGTAAAAACAAAATGTAAGCCACACATGTAATTATAAGTATCAGCAAATAAAACCAGACATGGATCCTTGTCCATGTGGAACTGAGATGATGAACAGAAGACATAATAAGCAAATTATAGAGTGTTGGGCAAGTAATTAAAAATAAAAATCTCCTGCCAACCTTGGAAAACCTCTCCGTAAACAGGAAAGAATGAAGCCATTTTATTATTAAAGCATT
Source organism: Halichoerus grypus (assembly GCF_964656455.1). Classification (NCBI taxonomy): domain Eukaryota; kingdom Metazoa; phylum Chordata; class Mammalia; order Carnivora; family Phocidae; genus Halichoerus; species Halichoerus grypus. The sequence goes on from NC_135726.1 coordinate 47,394,594, forward strand.
AAACCAGACGACAATGCACATGGGCCGTGATGAACAAGAGACATGACATGTAAATTACATAGTGCGTTAGAAGCTAATTAATGCTCTGGAGGAATAGACTAGGAAGGGGAATAGGGCACAAGCAGTCTGGGTGGGAGACCTTAATTCTGAAAGATAGATTGACTATTACCCTGGCCTATTGCTTTTCAACACATACGTTTTCAATGAACTTTTGACGTTTTCAAACCTGTCCAAAAGTGGAACAGTGTAAGGAGCACCCAGGTCCACGATTACCTCCTGGCCAGTCGGGTTTCATCCCCACTCCCACCCACTTGCTCCCTGCTGAAAATTTGAAGCAAATCTTAGACATTACACCCTTCTGTCCATAACGAAAATTATTTTTTTCACGTAATAGGTCAGCTGTGGAAATCTTTTTGATAATGAGGTTATGAAAATTGGTTATGACCCAAGTATATGAGTTCAAAAAAGTTTTTTTTTTTTTTTAAGGTTAGAAAAAAGTTTAAGGGGCGCCTGGGTGGCTCAGTCGGTTAAGGGTCTGCCTTCGGCTCAGGTCATGATCCCAGGGTCCTGGGATCGAGCCCTGCATGGGGCTCCCTGCTCAGCGGGAAGCCTGCTTCTCCTTCTCCCACTCCCCCTGCTTGTGTTCCCTCTCTCGCTGTGTCTCCGTCTGTCAAATAAATAAATAAAATCTTTAAAAAAAAAAGTTTAAGAACTGAAAGTAGGATAGGAAGGCAACACTGACAAGTCAGATTCCTTCCCATTTCTTAATTCTTCTCAGAGGCAATCTCTGTGAACTCCTGGAATGAGGGCCCAAGCTGTACTCTGATAAAAAGAAAAACAAATGGGGCGCCTGGCTGGCTTAGTCGGTGGAGCATGTGACTCTTGATCTCAGGGTTGTGAGTTTGAGCCCCACGTTGGGTGTAGAGATTACTTAAAAATAAAATCTTAGGGGCACCTGGGTGGCTCAGTCGTTAACCGTCTGCCTCAGGCTCAGGTCATGATCCCAGGGTCCCATGATCGTGATCGTGATCGTGATGGTGATCGAGCCCCCAAGGGGAGTCTGCCTCTCTCTCTGCCCCTCCCTCCTGCTCGGCTCTCCCTGGCTATCTCTCTTTCTCAAATAAGTAAATAAAATCTTTAAAACAAACAAATATAAATGGGGTCAAGAAGTGCCTACCACCTAGTAGGTGATGAACAGAATAATGGCTCCCAGGAGGGGGGTGGTGTGCCAAGCACCCTAGGGGCCCTTTGGGAAGGTTATGGGGGCATTTTGGTGCCATGGGAATGGGGAGAGGATGTCGCTGGGAAGCCACGCACAAGACAATGCCACTCAGTAGAGAACTGTCCTGGATTCCTTTCTTCTCGTAATTGGTGTCCTGTGCATTCTCGTGTAGGAGGAAGAAAGCCTATTAATCTGAGCCTAGAACCCAATTCCATTCTGCATGTCAATGTAAGGTGGGTTTACACGGAATTGTCCGGGGCATGCAGCTACTGGGTCAACTGGAAGATTGTGCTTGGCTTGGTGGGGACTTGACCGGTTTATTCTCCAATTCACAAAACCAGAAAATCTCTTCATCTAGGCAGTGCCAGCTGTGGGTTTTATGGAGCTCCAGGGAGCCCACAGGGAGGGAGGAGTATCCTGGGGCTACATCAAACTCCCCGGGGGAGATTTTTTTTAAAAAAACGTGGATTCTGAATCATCAGGTCTGCCCGGGTAACAAGTTCCCAGGGGATTTTGAAAATTACGTCTCTCCTTTCATCTCACCTTTATGTTATAGTTAGGTATTTTATGAACATTTTAAGAATTATCTGTGGAGGTAGGTTTAATTATCTGAGTATTTCATTTCAAAAGAGTAAAGGCGGCTTGAGAAATTATTTGCTATAAATCAGGGAGGTGGCTCTGGTGGGGATGGGGTGGGAAGGGCTCCCCTGTGGGTGGGGGGGTACTGGTGCTTCTTTCCACTGGAGGTGTGTTTGGGAGGTTGGGTGGGGGGATACCTGCCTGGACAGTTTGCAGAAGTAGAAACTCTGGGACACTGAGGTGTTGGGAGGTAGGCTGCGTGATTAATTCCAAGGACATTAAAGGGTCACCAGCTTGGTTTCCATGCCCCTACCTCTCCTGTCCAGAGGCCACTGGCAGCATTTTGATCCCAGGAAAAGAAACTTGACAGCGAATAGGCCCTTTGTATGGAGCGAAGGTCGGAGGGAGCAGGTAACTAGTTAAACCTTGCTCTCAGAAGGGTGGGGATGTATCTGGACAGAGGCCTACTCCCAGAGGCAGTTGGGGATAATCCAGCCCTTTCTTAAGATGTGATTCAGCCCTCCCTGGAATGCCCACTTTTCCTAGGGCAGGGGAGAAGCTGGGGTGTCAGTGTAAAATCCTCCAGGCTCTTCCCCCAACCCAGCTTCTGGGGGCGTCAACAATGCACCCAGTTATAAACAAAAGAGCCATAGAACCCACAGATCTTTGCCCACAAGAAGTAATTCCTCCAACTGAAGCCACAGATATAATCAAGACCTTAAGAAAAGTTGGACCGGGGCCAGTCTTCAGGGTTAAACACACCAACAAAATAAGAGGCTTTAAGAATCAAAACACCAGGCTACCTGGGTGGGAGACACGCCTAGCAGCCTTTGAAAAGAAATAGGGTCAGGCAAGCAAGGGGTGCGCGGGCGTGCGTGCGTGTTGTGGGGGGGGGGACCTGAAGGGAGAGCAGTGGGTTCGGAGGGTCTAAAGGGAGTGGGGAGGGTGAGGGCCAGGAGGGGCTGCCTCCACCCAGAAGAATTCACCCTCCACCCTATCTGCAGCCCGCGGGACTGTCTAGCCGGAATATCCAAAATGACAGATCAAATGAACATTCAAGTATGACAATGGTATTGTGGTTTTGCTAAAAAAGGCAGAGAGGGAGAGAGAACCTTATCTTTTAGAGATACACCCTGCAAGTATTTTTGGAGGAAATGCTAAGGATGTCTGGGATTGCTTTAAAATGATCCAATGGGGGCGCCTGGGTGGCTCAGTTGGTTAAGCGACTGCCTTCGGCTCAGGTCATGATCCTGGAGTCCTGGGATCGAGTCCCGCATCGGGCTCCCTGCTCGGCGGGGGGTCTGCTTCTCCCTCTGACCCTCTTCCCTCTCATGCTCTCTGTCTCTCATTCTCTCTCTCTCAGATAAATAAATAAAAATCTTAAAAAAAAAAAAAAAATGATCCAATGGGGTCACCTGGCTGTCTCAGTCGGTAGAGCATGCAACTCTTGATCTTGGGCTTGTGAATTTGAGCCCCATGTTGGGTGTAGAGATTACTGAAGAAAAGAAATCTTAAAAAAAAAAATGAAATAAATAAATAAATAAATAAATAAAATCTTTAAAAAAAAAAAATAACTCCCCATTCCGCCCCCAGTCCCTGTCCCCTGGCGCCCACCATTCTACTAGGCACTAGGTACTTCATAAGAGGGGAATCCTACAGTTTTTGTCTTTCTGTGACTGGTACACGTTCAATTCTAGTAGGGTACCGTCAAACCATTTCCCAACATGGTAGCCCCTCTCTCCGCAGGCCGTGGACAGGTTCCAGTCAATTGCTTCACATTCCCACACTGGTTTTCTGTCTTGAGTTTTTTGTGTTTTCGTCATTCTAGTGGGTGTTACTGGTTTTAATTTGTTTTTCCCTGATGATTGAGGTTAGTGCAATTTGTGGTCAATCTTTTTTTAAATCTACACTTCCACCAGCCTCCCTGCCCCACCCAGGCGCCTGGAATGGGGAGTTATTAATGAGTACAGAGTTTCAGGCTTACAAGAGGGAAAGAGTTCTGGAAGTTGGTTGCGCAACAATGTAATTGCACTTGACATCAAGGGACTGTATACTGAAAACTGGTAAGTTTTTAAGATGGTAAATTTCAGGGGGGCCTGGGTGGCTCAGTTGGTTAAGCATCTGCCTTTAGCTCAGGTCATGATCTTGGGGTCCTGGGATTGAGTCCCGCATCGGGCTCCCTGCTCAGCGGGGAGCCTGCTTCTCCCTCTCCCTCCTGCTCCTGCTCTCTCTCTTTCTCTCTCTCGCTCACGTTCTCTCTTTCTCAAATAAAATAGATAATTTTTTTTTAAAAGATGGTAAGTTTGACATTTTACTGCGATTCAGAGTTTTTTGCATGGAAAAATATTAAGATTCCATTTACAAAAGCAATGAAAACCTCGAGGTGGCTCCAAATAAATCCAACAAAAGATACGCAATACTTTATGCAAAAGTTTGTGAAACTTTATTATAGGGCATTAAGTAAAAGTTAACTAGTGACACACAAAAGAACAAAGATTCTACACATCGCCATATGGACAAATCCAAAAGCACGTCCTCGGGGCACACATGACATTGTAGGTTGGTGAGCACAATATACCATACGTAGAACTTAAGAACACATAAAATGATGCTATATGTATGATCATTGTGGGACAAACATGTAGAAGGAGCCACGGTGGGGAGGGGGGGTGGGATTGAAGGAGGGGGAAGATGCACAGAGGAGCATTTGGGTTGTCAAAGCTAGGGCTTGAAACCTGCCAGTCTTGGCTTCAGAATCCCTCTCGGCTCTACTCCAAGTTCGTGGATTCATGGCACCTGCCTCCACCTGAGCCTGGAGCACCAGCCCCTCGCTGAGCCCGACTCCTTCATCCAGCCCCCACCCTGACCACATGCCCCCATGCAGCATGTAGGATGTTGGCTCAGGAAAGTTCAACCACCATCCCAGGGTAATCCTGGCAGCCCTTGACCTCCCCATCCATATGCCAGAGACAGAATCCCCACAAGAAAACCACCTCCCCAAGGGCCACGACATCCACACTAACACCAGTTTCCTCCACCAGATCTGGAGGCCGACGGACCCCACGCCCTCCTCCTGAGCTTAGGCAAGTCACCTGTCTTCTGTCAGAAGCTCTGTTTCTTCCTGAACTAAATGTGGGCTGTCGCCTTTACTCCCCGAGTTAGACAACAGTTTCCTGATATGGCCCATAACAGTCATCCCGCAGCAGCCCCAGGCAGAACTAGTTAAAATGAACTATGACCCTGTGAGGAAGTGCCACCATTAATTCACAAATTCCACAAGCATTTACTGAGCACTGACTGTTTGCCAGGCTGGGTGCTGGGGAACATAGGAACAAATGCAACAGGCAAAGTGCTTACCCTCTTGGAGCTGAAAGCAATTAAGTAAAGATGTAAATAAATGAAGAATATAGGAGGGTGGTGAGTACTATGGGAAAAGAAAAAAAAAAGCAGAGGAGGGGGTTAGAAAGTACAGGGGATGAGGTTGAAGTTTCAGGCAGGGCAGTCAGGGCTCTCACGGAGAAATTGACCCTTGAACTGAGATCTGAAGAGGATAAGGGCTTAGATCACATCAGTATCTGGGGAAGGAGTACTCCTAGAAGGGAGAATGGCAAGTGCAAAGGCCCTGTGGCAGGAGCAAGGAATAATAAGAAGGCCTATGTGGCTGGAGTCCAGGGAGCAAAAGGGAGAGTGGTTGAAAAATGCCCCCAGATAGGTGATGAGGGCGGGCTGTGGGGGCGTTGTCTTTTCCCCTGGTAAGTTGGAGCCACAGAGGGCTCTGAGCAGGGGAGATGTGACCTGACTTAGGTGTTCACAGGCGCCCTCTTGCTGCATGTGGGAACAAGAGACTATAGGTAGCATGGGAAGCAGGATGGTGTCAGGAGAGGAGGTTAGACTGGACTGGGGCACAGGCATGGGAGCAGGGAGAATTGAATGCTTCTGGATAGATGTGTAAGTGGAACGGACAGGATTTGCTGGAGAATGGGTGTGGGGTGCGAGAGCCACACTGAGGATGCCTGGGTCCCCAGGCAAACATGTGTTTGTGGAGTCCCCGTCTATAGAAATGACTGGAAATGTGGTCACTAAATTCATGGCGCCAGGTGAGGTATGGCTAGTTACCACTCAAGATTTAGAATAATGGGCATAGAAGAAGTACTTACGTATTTGCTTACTGCTCAACCCATGCCCGTGAGATTCTTCCGGAGTGTCCAAGTTCATCGCCAGATGTGTCACTTCTGGATAATCTAATAGCCCACATCACGCAAGAAAGGGAGCAATCTTCTATTACTCACTATTCTTGTCTCTGCTCATCTCTAATGCTTAATACTTAGCTCAGGTGATGCCATGGCTCATGACATTTCTTCCTCCTTTGTGCCGCTGTGAACACCTGCTTCCGGTGATGCTCTCATGGGTTCTACTGGTTGATGCACACCCCAAAGGCAATGCTTAACCAACCAATGCAGGGAAACGCAAGTGAGAATTTTTCTGGTCCTGTTAAATTGTCCTGTTTGGAATTTCATAGCAGGAATGTAGGACGCACCTTCCCACCCGGTCTTCCTTATGCTCTTCAGGCCAAAGTGCCTGCATTCCTAGCACCTGTCAACCGTGACCATGCCTTCTACATACCCCACCCGGTGAGGATAAGCAAAACACAAAGAGGGGTCTTGCTTAACACGGTAAGGGAGCATCTTGTTGCCCATCGCCTGGAAGGGCCCAGGGTGTGGTGGGCTTGGGGTCTGGATAGCTCTGCAGATTATGGAGAAGACACTGGCCTGTCCCTTGAAAGCCTGGTGTCTTTTTTCGGGCAGCAGGAGTTACAGACCATGAGTCGCCGTTTCCGTGGTAGAAATAAAAAGATCTTCACAGATAGCAGAGAAAGAAGTAGAGAAGTCCTCTCTGAAGGGACATAGCCTTATTGTAAATCCAAATGTACTAAATAAATCCTTCCACAAAATACAATTTACTCAATATTTACTAAACACAATTCTCAGATAATAGCCTACTGTCCAGGAGCAAGAATTCCTGGCCCGCTTAAAGGTAATTTTCTAGCTGGACTAAGAAGCAAACGGACACGAGATAGGTTCACAGGAGAAAATCAAAGTTAATAGGCACACATACAGGGAATCCATATAGACATGGAAATTCCAAAGACACTCAGGCAAAATGAAGTCTATGTGTTCTTCTGAAGTAAGGAGAAGGGGGTAGAGGTCTGGGGCTTCAGAGGAAATCAATGTACTTCACGGGTTTGGTAATTAGAAATTTGCCCTACCCCACAGATGGGTCACTCAGATAAAATTTATCTCTGTTAATAACCATTATTCTGGGAAAGGCCCCCAATTGGGATTCTTCTGTGTAGTTAAGGGAGGGGCAAAAGTTTCTCTTGAACTCACAGGGTCTCAAGTGCCTTCAGCTCAAAATAATCCATAGGCCAAAGGGACACATTCTGGAGGACCTGTCCTGAACCCCTTCACTGTTTAAACCAGAATACAACCTGAGTGTTTAAATAATCTGTATTTTGATCAGGAAGCATATGGTGGGGGTTTTATCTTTATTCAGCCTTTTTCCTTCTTCTCTACTGTGTTTCTCGCCTTGTGGGTCTCCTTTCCTACTCACACAGGACACTTCACTCCTGATACTTCCGGTCACCAAATGTGTGGAGGTTTTCCCCACAACAAGCAAACTGGGGTCCTACAATTTAACTCCATTCCGACACTATCTGCCCACAGATGACGTTGGAACCCAAAGGTTCAGGGCTGAGTTCCACGACACTGCTCCCCAATCCGGACTCCCCCACCCCCGCACACTTCAGACACCCAACCCTCAAGTTCCGATTATCATCTGTGCTTCTGACCAACCAGCTCTACAGATCATAGATTGGAGGTCCCAAAGACCCCCTGCCTCGAGTTCCATTAATATGCTAGAGCAGCTCCTAGAACTCAGGGAAACACTTAGACCTACCTGTTCATTAAAGGAGATGATAAAAGATACAGATGAAGAGATACAAAAGAGAAGGTCTTGGAGTGTCCCGAGGGCAGGTACTTCTATCCTCATGGAATTGGGATGCTTTACCCTCCCAGTGTTGATGTGTTTGCCCACCTGGAAGCTCTCCGAACCCCCTACTCCTGAGATATTCTGGAAGCTTCCTCACATAGGCATGAGCAATTATTAACACCATTGTGAGCTCCATTTCCAGCCCTTTCTCCCCTTTCTCTCCACCCAGAGGCACCTCACCAGAACACAAGATATTCCCTGTGCTCTTATCACTTAGGAAATGACAAAGATTTTAGAAGCTCTGTGCCAGGAACCGGAGGCAGAGACCAATATAGGTATTTTCTTTTTTTAATTTTATTATGTTATGTTAGTCATCATACGTTACATCATTAGTTTCTGATGTAGTGTTCCATGATTCATTGTTTGCGTATAACACCCAATGCTCCATTCAGTACGTGCCCTCTTTAATACCCATCACCGGGCTAACCCATCCCCCCACCCCCCCTCAATATAGGTATTTTCTATTGTTTCACAGATGGTATGTTATGTTTTAAGTCATAGAACTTAAGCCTCCTTTATGGGGTTAAAAAAAAAAAAAAGCCCTCAGAGGACGGGCAGAGACTCCCTAACCCTTGGCCTAGAACCAGGGGAGGTTTTGGCAAGACCGTCCAGGGCCACTGGTGACTGCGGTGGCATGAGTGGGTACAAGACACCTGTGCCTCACCCCGCCCTTGGGGGCTGGGGCACGGGCAATGAGAACTGTGGCTTGGACCCACGACTCAGCTCCAGCCCAAGGGGTGGTGGTGGACAGGGGATGACCCAGGACCCTGAACTTGTCCTCTGTCTGAGTGAATGAGAGGCGTCCAATATCAACAGGGCAGCCCTGTACTGGCAGCCAGCCTGCAGGGGCCCCCAGTCTGCCAGGCTGCTCTCCCGGAACTGGGGTCCAGCCACCAGGCCCCTGGGACCCAACCCCATCAGGGCAAGAGTCCACGAGTTCCTCAGGGGTTCTAGCCGACCCCATGCACGCAGGGGGCTGTGGCGTGGGTAGCCATCGAGCCTTGGGAGCCCCCTGAAGGGGTGAGAAACAGGATGGGGCCCACGTGGGTCCCAGCCTAAAGTCGGGGTACCTACTCAGACCCCACTGCCGCCCTAGCTTAGAGAATTTTGGGGAAAGTGCTACAGAGTGCAGCCCCCCTCCCCCCAGCTGGTTGCAGGATGCTCCTGATGGGGTGTGAGAGGAACCGAAAAGTCTAGGGGTGCACGCCAAGGTTTCTGGTTAAAGAAGGGAAGAGGTTGGCTGCCGTTTACTGAGAGGGGAAGGACGGGGAAGAAGCAGGTGCGGAAGGGCTAGGGAATCAGGACTCAATTTGGGAGAAATGGCAGTTCAGAAAAGCGGAGCCCAAAGGCTCAGAGTAAGGACGTGAACCCATTTTTGTCTCATCACCCACAGGTGACGCGGTCTGTCCCAACCCAGTGTGGGGTAGCATTTTAAAGCCCTGACATACTAGGACTCATGTGCAAGGGCTCATCAATGATCTCTGTCACCCCACCATGGGTGTCCCAACCCCCTGTAGGGGGAACAGTAGGAGGCTCAGAAAGGTCTTGCCCCTCAGACTGGGGCGGGGGGGGGTGGTGGCAGAGATCAGTGGCCTTGAGTCCAAACCTCAAGCATGTGCCCGTGGATCAGTTCCTCCCCTCCCAGTCCCGGGCCAGGTTTTCCTGAGCCTCCCTCCCTCCCCTCTCCTCCTCCCTCGGGGAATCGGGAGCTGAGGGGGCCTTCAGTCCTGCTATCTTATTTGCATTGGTCAGAGTCCGGTGACCAGCCCTGCGAGGAACCCCGGGCAAAGGCTCATGGGAAAGGCCCTCAAAGGGAGGTGACCCTCTGCCCGGGACACTGTGAAATGGTAACTGTATGCCTGTGGGAGTCTTTGCTCAAATGTCACCTTCTTGCCAGACCTCCCCTGACCGCCACGTTTAATGGTTACCACCCTACCCTTTCTATGCCCCTCGTCCTGCTCTGTTTTTCTCGGAAGCCTTCCATAAACTTCTCCACCGGCTCCCTTTCACAGTCTCGCTCATCCAGCTACTGGATGTGGCCACCTTCCCGCTCTTCCCAGGCGCTCACTCCACCGGTGCTCCCCCCGCCGGTGCTCCCCCGTTCAGCTGGTCAGCTCAGCCTCCCTCCTGGAGCCCTCTTCTCATTCCCTGTGGCTGCCATAACGAGCCACAGACGTGGTGGCTTAAAACAGAAATTTATTCTCTGACTCTTCTGGAGGCTGGCAGTCCAAATTTGGCTTCACTGGGCTAGAGTCAAGGTATGGGCAGGGCTGCATTCTTTCTGGAGGCTCTAGGGGAGAATTCATTCCTTGCTGCTCCCAGCTTCTGGCTGGCTCTTGGCAACTCCTTGTGGCTACATGGGTCCGATTCTGCCCCTGAAGTCACATTGCCTCCTCTTCTTCTGTATGTGACCTCCTTCTGTCTGTCATTTATTTTATTATTTTTTTTAAAGATTTTATTTATTTATTTATTTGACAGAGAGAGAGAGAGCACACAAGCAGGGGGAGCGGCAGAGGGAGAGGGAGAAGCAGTCTCCCGGCTGAGCAGGGAGCCCAACGTGGGACTCGATCCCAGGACCCCCAGCATCATGTCCTGAGCCAAAGGCAGACTGAGCCACCCAGGCGCCCTCTGCCTGTCATTTATAAAAGATACTCGTGATGGCACTTAGGGCTCATGGCGATAATCCAGGACAATCTCCCCATCTCAAGATCCTTAACTTCATCACATCTGCAAAAGACACTGTTTCCATACGTAGGGGCGGAAAGATGTTTCCCTTTATCCTCCTGATTCCTTGGCTAAGACTCTCTGTAATAAAAGACAGATTAACAAGAGGAAAAGAAGCAAGTTTATGTGAGATAGGGAAACTGAAGGGATTCCATGAAAATTTGCTGTTTGCTCCTTTTCCTGCTTCTATTCTTGCTAGAACCTGCACACCACATGCCTTTTAGTACAAATAATGTATGTCCTCCTTGTAAGCATCAAAGAGTTAATGATATCTTTGGAGTCTTCTGGCACCATAGATAATATCTAAGGAATGACCAGGTGACAATGACCAGGAGAGGTCATTGTCATGTGCATATTCCAGACAACTGGCACTAGACATTTCAATGCCAAAGTGACTTATGGAGGACACCTGGACCCTCGTCCTGTTCTGACTTCTGACTGGTACCTAGATTCCCGAGAGACCAGACCACAATTTTCAGTAAAAACCCCAGACTCCAAAGAAGTGACTCATTCTCCTCTTCCTTTCCGAGCATCTGAGATGCTCCACCTTATCTGCCGTCTCTCTGTATCTTCAGTAAACTCTGGCTCTCACTTCCTCTGGCCTCGAGTTTGGTTTCTATTTTGTGCAAAGTCAAGGACCTTCTCAGCTGGTCCTGCGGGAAATCCCCCAACCCGGGTCCTCGGACCTGGCCTGCCTACGTCATATTCACATGTATACCACAGACAAACATGGAAAATACCCTGGGGAAACTGAGTAACTCCTCCAGATGGCCCAAGCCACCACCTACATACCATCTTTAGCAAAAGGTAAAAGGATGTTGTGGGTGTGTGTGTGTGTGGGTGGTGGTGGGGGGGAGGCCAGCTATGGGAGGTTACCAGATAAAGCAGGGTAAACAAAGGTAAGATTGTTTGTAGACTTAAGTGGGTGCTTTCTCCAATGATAAGATGCTCTTGTGATCCAGAGTCATCTTTCTCTTCTGGGACAGGAAGGCACTCTTACTCATAGAGATTTCCTTTACTTTTTTATTTTATTTTTTAAAGATTTATTTATTTATTTTACAAAGAGCGAGAGAGTGAGTGGGGGAGGGTCAGAGAGAGGGAGAGAGAGAATCTCAAGCAGACTCCACGCTGAGCACAGAGCACAGAGCCCAATGCGGGGTTTGATCTCAGGACCCTGAGATCATGACCTGAGCCGAAAGCAAGAGCCTGATGCTTAATCAGACTGAGCCACCCAGGCGCCCCTAGAGATATCCTTTATAAATGTAAATTCCCCTGACAAAAGGGTCGCTTCTACTCTGTCTTCAGAGCCTTTCCTGTGTCTGCAGTCTCTCTCAAAATCATCAGCTCAAAATAATCCTTGTGCCAAAGACTTACATTTTGCGGTGGCATATTCTGCTACTCTTCACATGTAAGGTAGCATGTGAACATGTCACAGAGACTGGGACCTGGATATATTTGGACCTTGACTGATAGTTATTGGTCCTGAAAGTGGTTCCAGGAGAATAGACCCTTAGGGATCTGAAACTGATCTGAAATTGATTCTCTTATCAGTTACTTAAATTGTCACCTGTGGTCACCTGTCATTTACAGACTCGGCTCCATTCTACACCGGACCTCTTGTTGACCAAGGATGGTGGCCATCATCAATCAGGGCTGTTTGCTTCCTTGTTCTTATTCTTATTGTCTCCCTGAAACTCCCCTTAAGTGCCACGGGCCTCATAAGTACATAACTAATGTTCTGGTCTCCCGTGGGCTAGATGGTGTAAGCCCACCACATGTCCACCTCAGCAGGGGTCCAGTGCAACAGACCAGCATGTGGGAAAGCCTGCTGTAGACATCAGATGTTGTTCCCCAGGTCTACGTGTGGCGGGCACTGTGGAGGCCTCCCCACCCCCTTTCAGTCCCTTGTCTGCGGAGGAGACCCCACAGTGGTGGGAGCCTGACTCCGTCTGAGGGGCTGGTCCTGATGAGTCTAACCAGTAAAACCCATCACCCTTGGCAATAACTGATTCAGGAACGGGCACTTGACCCAGTGCCCATGGGATGCCAAGGGATATTTCCTGGGGAGTTTTCAGGAAAATGTAGAAAAAAGGATCACAGATCTAAGAAGAGTTGGTGGTTTACTAGAATGATCTGGAAGGGGGTGCCTGGGTGGCTCAGATGGTTAAGCGTCTGCCTTCAGCTCAGGTCATGATCCCAGTGTCCTGGGATCGAGCCCCGCATCGGGCTCCCTGCTCAGCGGGGAGCCTGCTTCTCCCTCTCCCTCTGCCTCTCTCCCTGCTCATGCTCTCTCTCTCTCTCTCTCTCTCTGTATCTCTGTGTCTCAAATGAATAAATAAAATCTTTAAAAAAAAAAAAAAAGAATGATCTGGAAGAAGGAATGAGGGAAGATGCCTACAAGTTGGATGACTACCACACTTCCCTTCCTTGAGAGGTGTGGATTGGCAGCCACAAAAGAAGGAAGTAAAAGATAAAGGATTTCCTTTAGGACCATAAGTTATGGGGCAAGCCGCTTGTGGTGAAATCTTACAACATTGGAAAACAGTGTGGGCTATTGACTTGGCAATCCAGCCAGAGATAAGACACCATTTTGCAAAGCCATCAACAAAGGTACTCATGAGTATTTGTCCAGGATAAAAACAAAACAAAACAAAACAAAACAAAACCTAGAAATCCATCATGTGGATTGAGATTGTAACTTTTCCTCTAAATGGCAGCTTACATGACACACAGATCTGTCTAGTAAGGCAGCTGATCTCTTCTTCGACCTGTCTTTTGAGGGGCACCCGAATACGCCACTTCGAAATATGCCCCTTCGGCATATAGATTATTTTGAGCTAAAGGCCATCGAGAAGCAGCAGATGTAGGGAAAGCTCTAAAATCAGGGCACAGGCTCTCCTTTTACAAAGGAAATGTATATTTATAAAGGAAATTTCCATCTGTAGAGGGGTCTCCCCCTCCTTACCAGGAGCGGGAGAACTCTTGACAATTGTCATCAATGAAGAAGGCAGGATTCAATCTGCATAAGAAACCTTACTAAAAAACCCCTGTTTATGATACTTTTCCTGGTCACTGTCCCTTAACTTGCCTCCCCTTCCCAAAAGCCTCCAACCCCTTTTCCTTTATTTTAGCCTCAAATGATATATAAGTCCAAGGTCTAGCTACTCCTCTGGCTTACTCATCGTTGGGTGCTCCCATGTCTGATGTGCTTTGAACATGTCGATAAACTTCTGTTCATTTGTCTCTTGTTAATCTGTCTTCGGCCAGATTAATTTGCAGGGCCCAGCTGGATAACCTAAGATGGTGTTAGAAAGGGACAACAGAGGGGCGCTTGGGTGGCTCAGTCATTAAGCGTCTGCTTTCGGCTCGGGTCATGATCCCAGGGTCCTGGGATCGAGCCCCGCGTTGGGCTCCCTGTTTGGCGGGAAGCCTGCTTCTCCTTCTCCCACTCCCCCTGCTTGTGTTCCTTCTCTCGCTTTGTCTCTCTCTGTCAAATAAATAAATAAAATCTTTAAAAAAAAAAAGGGACAACAGACTCCAAATGGAGTCACTTGTACTAAGCCCACACCACCTAACCTAACTGCAGTTTCAAACTTCCCCAGGAATGTAATCTTTAACCAGTCAGGCTGGAATTTCCTGGTTGGCTCTAGGGAGGTAATCCACCTGAGAGCCGCTTTCATCCCCAAAGGAAGGTGACTTGCCCAGAACAAACTTGTTTTTAAAGTTTATGACTTCTTTGTCCCACTCCCTGTCGGCCTTTAAAAACCGTTCCTTTTCTGCAGCCCTTCGGAGCTCCTTTCTCTTTGCTAGATGGGGTGTTGCCTGATTTATGAACTGTTGAATAAAGCCAATTAGATCTTTGAATTGACTCAGCTGAATTTTGTCTTTTAACATATCTGGTGGCAGTGGTGGGATCTGAAGGGAACTTCTGATGGCATCTGGGGGGGGACAAGAAACACAGGCATGGGACCCAGGGAATACTTCGGGTTCTTCTCAATCATTGTTTTGTGGGTAAATTCCTCCTGGTTCTGAGGGAAACCGTGCCCCATAGGGTTAATGAAGTTGAAGCTGGCAAAAACTTTAAAACTTGTTTTTTAGTGAACTGTTTCCTGCTAATCAGCTAAGGTGTCTTTTCAGACCCCACTAACAAATCCACTAGCTGTCGCTGCAGAAACCAGGACTCAAGGTCAACCAATATGGGTCCAGCCTAGGAACATGCAAGGCCCTGCATTCCTTTCCCAAGATAACAAGATAAGGAGCCCAAGATCCCATCCAGTTTACCCTGGCTCTCTGAGCATGACTGTAGGCCCTTCTCCTTGTCCTAAGATAACCTCCTGACATCAGGGGCTGAATTTTATGTAGTTCTGATGTTAAGTCTCTACTCCAAAGTGAGCATGGGATGTATGTTACATATCTATTTGTTCCATGTGCATGTTCCATCTTTCCTCATTAGTCATAATTTCACCAGCCCTTCTCATTAATATGTTTATAATCTCAACCCCTATGATTATAAAAAATGTGCTCTCTCCCCCTTCAGGAAAGCAGATTTGAGACTTGCCCTCCCATCTCCTCGTCTTCCTTGTTTGGCTGTGTCTCCAATAAACCCTTTCCTTGCCACATACCTGGTGTCTGAGTGACTAGCTCTGCTTTGCTTGGGCAGACGGACTTGGGTCTGGTTATATGAGCTCCACTCTCTTTGTGTCCAGCTCCCAATCTAATTGGCTTCCCAACACAAGGCAGGTCAGCTCGAGGGGGCGGATAGCTCTGCCAGAGCCCAAACTCCTTGCCTTGGTTTCAGACCACAATTCTCAATTGATTGGTGATTCTGTCCCAAGATCCGTGTGGGAACTGTTGGTGGTAGTTCTCAGTTCTCCATTCCTTGGGGTTTTTGCTCGTTCAAGGTTCCACGGTGGGAATTGTTTGGCAATGCACACAGGGCCTTTGTTTGCCAGGATGTAGTCGTGTCTCTTGGTTATTACTGATATATTAAGGTGCATGTGTTTGACTTGTTTTGTGTAAATAAAGGGAACCTCAGAAGTCAAAAAGGCACAAGAATTGGGCATGGGTCGGGCGCCTGGGTGGCTCAGTTGGTTAAGCGACTGCCTTCGGCTCAGGTCATGATCCTGGAGTCCCGGGATCGAGTCCCGCATTGGACTCCCTGCTCAGCAGGGAGTCTGCTTCTCCCTCTGATCCTCCCCCTCTCATGCTCTCTCTCTCTGTCTCATTCTCTCTCTCAAATAAATAAATAAAATCTTTAAAAAAAAAAAAGAATTGGGCACGGGTCAAGCATTTAAGAGCTGTTTGAGCGCTCACCACCTTAAGAAGACTCTTGTGCTAGGATAAGCAGTCATTGAAGGGGTAAGATCAACACTAAGTCACCAACTGGCCTTAAGAAACTTCTGGGGGCTCCTAGGTGGCTCAGTGGGTTAAACGTCTGCCTTTGGCAAGGTCATGATCTCAGGGTCCTGGGATCGAGTCCTGCATCAGGCTCCCTGCTCAGTGGGAAGCCCTCTTCTCCCTCTCCCTCTGCCTGCCACTCACCCTGCTTATGCTCTCTCTCTCAAATAAATAGATAAAATCTTAAAAAAAAAACCCAAAACTTCTGTGCCACAAATTACACTATAAGACATCATGCCCCCCTCCCTAACCTGGTGGCACATCCCTTTTAGGTATTAGCTTGGCTCTGAGAAACCCAAAGGTTTAGCTGAAAAAAAAAAAAATAACAAAAATGAGATCCTTAAATTCTAAAGAGTAAAGCACACCAAATTCCAGCGCACCTCCTTATTTTATGTCTAAGAATTGTGCTCCCGGAAGCTATAAATATCTATAAAAAGCAGCATAATCTTACTAACCTTGTTTTGTGTCCTGAAAACTTGGCTTGGTAACAGTCAGGTTAGGGACCCAGAAATAAGGTCCAGTCGAAATGTGGGTTACCCCATTTGTGCTGGGGTCTTACCAAACTGCTGCTGGCCCTCAGAGGAATTACAACCTAGGATGACAGTGGCCAGTGACAGAGGAACATTCTAGTTAGGTAAGATCATTTCAGAAGTGCACTTAAAAGCAAGGCTTCCAAATCAAACAGAACAGGATACTTATTTTAACTGGTGTGCCAGAGTCTCCAAAAGGCTGCAAAATTCCAAAATAGCTTCATCGAAAGATTCACTAATGAAAACCTAAAGATGTGAGAGGTACCTAAAAACAAAAAACAAGGGGTGCCTGGGTAGCACAGTTGGTTAAGTGACTGACTCTTGATATCGGCTCAGGTTGCGATCTCAGGGTTGCGGGATTGAGCCTCACATCGGGCTCCATGCTCAGCAGGGAGTCTGCTTGAGATTCTCTCTCTCCCTCTGCCCCTCCCGCTCATGCTCGCTCTCTCTAATAAATAAATAAATCTTAAAAAAAACCACACACACAAAACAATATGACTGACATAACTCTTACTGTTTCCCTCTCTCCTCCTTTATTTGAGTACTCATTCTAGTAAATCTCTCGGGCAAATTGCCTTTACTCGACCATAAACAAAAGTTGGCCAACTTAATACAGATCCCTGCCATGTCGAACCTCAAAGTGAGACAGGGAAACTAAAGGGACCCCATGAAAAAAGCCATTTTTTCCTTTGCTTCTTTTCCTGCTTCTGTTTTTGCGAGGACCTGCACCCCCACCTTACATACGCCTTAATGTATGTCCTCCTTGTATAGGTCAAAGTGTTCATGATTTCTTTGGAGTCTTCTAGCACCATAGCTAACATCTAAGGAGTAATCAAGCTGGGTCGTGATGAGCATTCTCCAAGACCCTTGGCTGCAAGGCATAAGTGATTTATGGAGCACTTCTTGTTCGACCAGCTCCTGGATGCCTGAGAGGACACACACCAGACCATTGTCCTCAATAAAAATTCCAAACCCCCAAGGAAAAGTCGAGACTCATTCTCCTTGAGTCTTCCAGACGTTCATCTGGGTTTATCTGCTCTCTCTGTATCTTCAATAAACTCTGCTCTCACTTCCTGTGGGCTCGCATCTGATTTCCAACCTGCGAGAGACCAAGGACCCTCTTGGCTGGTCCTGTGGGACCCCCCTCTGGGTCCTCGGACTCGGACCTGCATCCAAAGGAGGGCCCCTGTATGGGACCCTCCCAAAGCTGACTAGGACTCCGAGGAATTTTCTGATAAACTGTTATGTTATTCTTTTTTTTTTTTTTAAGATTTTATTTATTTATTTGACAAAGAGAGACACAGCGAGAGAGGGAACACAAGCAGGGGGAGTGGGAGAGGGAGAAGCAGGCTTCCCGCAGAGCAGGGAGCCCGATGCGGGGCTCGATCCCAGGACCCTGGGTCGTGACCTGAGCCGAAGGCAGACGCTTAACGACTGAGCCACCCAGGCGCCCCTACGTTATTCTCTTATTAAACAGCCAAAGGAAAACTGACATTAACAATGAACAACCTTGCCAAATTCTGGGAGCTATCGGAGCTACAGATGGGATTCTGGAAAGACCGGCAGAAGCCAGCTAAGGGTGAGAATTGGCACCAGAGTCAGCTCTCCCAGATCTCGGTCTATAGTATGCAGGAGAAAGAGGAAAATAAAATCTCCTCTGCACCCTCTTCAGGAATGCCTCCGGAGTCACACGCGTTGTTATATACTGCCAGAAATATTTACTGCTTGACCTGGCTAAAAACGATAAAGGAGCTCTGTGGTCAGAAATTGGCCAAATTGCAGAGCCTGATAGAAACATTTTTTAAGGCCTTCTCCCCTAAGCTAAAATAAAACTCTATACCCAGAAGGAAAGGAAAACCTTCTAAAGCCCTTGTATGAGGACAACCTATGAGGTCATTTTAAATTGCAAATCCGACTCTTGGAGGAACTGAGAGCAACTGCCTTTATCTTACAGATCTCTGTAAAACCAGAAATTCAGCTCTAGAGGAAGTTTGAAGTTCATTTATTCCTCCCCCCCCCCCATTCCAAAACCTCTCCTATTTACCTTAAAAGGCTTATAACTTGCATTCTTCCCTGTGCCTTTGAGATATAAATGTTGAAGTTGAACTTCAGGGAAGTGATTCTGATCAGAAGGAAAACAAAAGGGGGAAGGTCATTTGGAACCTTCGCTAATGGGAAATCTTACGTATGTGAAAGCTATAAGGTCTCCGTTTGTGTTTGTATGTTTTTGTCTCTCTCTCTCTCTATATATATATATGTACTTGTGTGTTGTGGATGTGTTATTTTCTACCCCCGGGTGGTATTGTCAAAATTAATTTGTAAAAGACCTCTATTTAATTGGCTTGAAGAAAATCAAACACTTACATGACTTAAGTATTCACACAAATTCTCAAAAATATAATAGAAACTAAGCCAACTACTTTTCAGGTCCATGTGATCTGGGATAATCTTTGTCAAAGAAAATCTAGTTCAAGTTTGTTTTCCTTCCATCTTCAGAGTTACCAGCATTCAATATGACATCTGATGTCTGTCTCCTAAAGCTTTTGTTTTTAAGTTTCAAGTAATCTCTACACCCAACATGGGGCTTGAACTCATGACCCCAAGATCGAGAGTTGCATCTCCTCCGACTGAGCCAGACAGGTGCCCCTCTCATAAAGTTTTTGTGGGTGGTCTAAATATAAGTGTAGTGTCTTTCCTGATCGGATGGGGTTCCCCCAAATGTGGGTTGACCCAATCAGGTTGGGGGGGGGTGTGGTGCGCAAGGCAGAACAAAGGAGATAGAAGTTTATTGAATACACCACAAGGGAGAGGCAAGCAGGACAGCAGAGAAGAGGCCATCCTCAAGGAGGCAGTGGGTGGGGGCTGTATTTCATTTTATTTATTTATTTTATTTTTTTACTTTATTTATTTTATTTTTTAACTTTTATTTTATTTTTTTAACTTTATTTTAGCACAAGGCGGTGCAGAGGGAGAGGGAGAAGCAGACTCCCCGCTGAGCAGGGAGCCCGATGCGGGGCTCGATCTCAGGACCCCGGGATCATGACCTGAGCCAAAGGCAGAAACTTCACCGACTGAGCCACCCAGGCTGTCCCTAGGTGAACTTCTTAAAAAGTTTTCCCTACTCTTTTTGGTAACCCAAAACCTTACATTTCTGCTAAATGAAGTGATGAGTTAAGTTAAATCCATTGAGTATCTAGGTCAATTCAGTTCATGAATCGTTGAACAGAGCCAATTAAATCTTCAAATTTACTCAGTTGAATTGTGTTTTTTCACAATGCGTAGAGGAAAAGATTTTTTCCCTTCCCTGTACTTTGCAAGGTAGCACTCACCATGCTACTGGGTGAGGGGGATGCTTTTCATTCCATCCCCCCAGGAGGGAGAAGCAGAGGAAGAAGACCTCTGGCTTGTCTCTGTCCTTCGTGATGCCCCCAGGAGGGAGGAAATGGTTCATTGGAGCTCATCCATGTGTCTCTAATCCTGCCAGGGAGAAGCTGACATTTTGGAGAACAGGTTCAGCATGGGGTGTTGGGAAGCCCGCGGTGGCCACCTGTCGAAGCCTCACCAACCAGCAGACCTTCCCATCTTGGCCTGTGTTTGCTTCTCAAAAAGCTCCAAACTCGGCTAAAGGAGGCAGGGTGCCGAGTAGATTAGAGCCACTACTCTGTAACCAGATTGCCTTGGGTTCAAGGTCAGGCTTGTCCTGGGACTCGCTATTCATGCTGTTCAGTCTCTGCGACCTCAGTTTCCCCACGTATGAAATGGGTGTGATGCTACTTACCTCACCGGGGTGTGATGAGGAGTAAATAAGCTAATACAGAGCATTTCATTGATCTAAGGGATTGGGCTGGGTGTTAAAATAGATGGGCTGTCATGGTTAAATTAGCTGTGTTTCCAAGAAGCCTCTCACAAACAGGGCATCTTAGAGTTGAGGAAACAGAGAGTATAGAAAGGCTCAGAATAGGGGCGCCTGTGAGGTTCAGGGGGTTAAGCGTCTGCCTTCAGCTCTGGTCATGATTCCGGGGTCCTGGGATGGAGCCCCACGTCCAGCTCCCTGCTTGGCAGGGAGTCTGTTTTCCCGTCTCCCTCTGCCTGCCGCTCCCCCTGCTTGTGCTCTCTCTCTCTCTCTCTCTCAGTCTCTATGCCCACCTCTGGCTGTCTGTCTCTCTCTCTTTTTCTTGTATAACTCAGACAAGGATGCCTGTTGCACCGGTGTTGGCAGCCTTCCAGCAACGTGAGGCTGAAGCTGAAACTGAGAGGCCACAGAGCAGCAAAATGGGAACCTGTGATCCCAACCACGTCTCTGAGCATCAGACCGGCCAACAAATCTCAATATGTTCCAGTCTGAAGCATCCTTATTTGGAGTTTGTGTATGCATGTGAGTGTGTGCATGTGCGTGCGTGCGTGCGTGCGTGTGTGTTTGTGTACATAAATGTTCTCCCCAAAACACTGGTGAGTTTCTGAGAGCTCTGAACACAGCCTGTTTTTAACTAGTGCTTTTTTGGCCTCTTGCCCATTCCTGAGCCCCTAAGTGAGTATTCTCTGCGAGAGCTCTCTTTCCCCACCCCGGGCTGCAGATCTCTGGGAGGCCCAGCCCAATCGTCTCATTGATGGCAAACTCCAAGATGTTTAAAGATGCTCAGAGGCACCAGGTGCCCTATCTCCCCGACACCATTGACTCAACAGCAAACACTTGGGTCTCTAACCCTCGGGGGGCTCGGGCCTTGTTATCTCCCTTGAGGCACCCAGCCAATCATCCTTGTCTTCTCTACATCTCTGGACCACTTTCCCACCCTTGACAAAGCAGTCTCAAAATTGTTCCTTACTTCTTCCCAGAACATCATCTCCCAAAAAGGAGAGCATGCTACAGAGATATTAAGTTGCACACAAGATAAACCTTTGTTATGGAAATAGCCACATAGTTTCCTTGAAAGAATGTTAAGGGGCGCCTGGGTGGCTCAGCCGGTAAGCATCAGACTCCTGATCTCAGCTCAGGTCTTGATCTCAGGGTCATGAATTCAAAAAAATAAAAAAGAAAGAATGTTAAAACAACATCGGTTTTCCCTTTAGAGTAGTGATACAAAGTTACCCTTTAAACAAAACTAAGTCTAAATTGCTTTAAAGAAAAATATTAAGTAAATAATGGTTGAAGTGCCCCTGAATATGGCTAAAACTCTCAAGTGGTACCTGAGCCGGTGAGGTTTGGGAAATATGGCCTCAGAGAAACTAGCTTTCCTAAGTGATGGACCCAGATTGTATGGCTTGGGCATGAGATTCACCTTTTCTCTTTCTTGGGTCTTCTCTTTATGTGCACGGGTGTCCAGCCCCTAGCTGGCTACTGGAGGCTTGATGGTTGTCGCCAAGGAGCTGTATCTCTGTTAGAAGCGTCAGAGAGAGTCAGTTAAAGATGATTTAGAGCTGAGACTTCTAGGACACCTCTGCTGAAATAGCACCTGCTCGGAATGCCCACATTCAGGTTTCTTAATGCCCGTGGAGGGGCGGGGGATAGGGGCGGGGGTGGAGGCTAAGGAGTATTGAGTTAAGCTGCAGAATGGGAGAAACTTGGGTTCAAGTCCAGGCTTTACCACTTACTAAATATGTGATAGGGCCAAACTACCCAATCTCTCTGACCTCAGCTTCCTCATCTGTAAAATAGAAAGGACTAATAGTGAAACCTACTTTCTATACTGTGAGAACTAGAGGTCGCCTGGGTGGCTCAGTGGGTTAAGCGGTGGATGCTTGGTTTTGGCTCAGGTCATGATCTCAGGGTCATGAGATTGAGCCTTGTGTCAGGCTCCACACTCAGCTCGGAGTCGGCTTGAGATTCTCTCCCTCTCCCTCTGCCCTTCCCCCTGTTCACGCACACACACTCTCTCTCTCTCTCTCTCTCTCTAAAATAAATAAATAAATAAAATCTTTTTTTTTTTTTTAAAGAATGTAAAATGCTCTGAGCACTTGAAGCTAATAAGCTAGGGACGAAGAGACAAATTCAATGACCCCATGTGGAAAGAATCAGACAAATCGGAATGTGGGACATTGTAAAGAACAACCATTCTGAACTTCAAAAATTCAGTATCATAGAAAACAAAAGTATGTATGTGCGGGAAACTGTTCCAAACTAAAAGGGACTGAAGGCATACAACAACCAAATGCCTCGCATGAATCTCGACTGAACTGAGACTTGAAAAAATTAGGAAGGCGAAGGAAGGAAGGAAGGAAAAAGAGGAAAGGGAAAGGAAGGGGAGGAGGGAAAGAAGGGGGGGAACCACTGTAAGACAATCTTGAAACCATTAGGGAAATTTGAGATGGACCAAGTAGAAGGTATTATGGACCTGGGTGGGCTAATGGTAGTGTAGTTGAGTAGAAGAATGACCTGATTCTTACCTGATGTGTGCTTAAGTATTTAGATGAATGGTCATCCTGCCTACAACTTACTCCCAAATGGTTCAGAAAAAAATAAGGACAAAGCAAACATGGCAAATCGTTGACAGTAAATCTGGACAGAGGTAATAAGTGGGGTTTGTTATACTATTCTAACCCACTTTTCTGTAGTTTTGAAACTTTTTAGTAAAAAGGGGGTTTGGCAAACAAAACACCCATCATGACAGGGGATTCTACTGACCAAAGGCAGGGCTGGAGACCCCAGGGGCGTTCGGGAGAGATGGGGGTTCCACTTGATGCTCAAAGTTACTAAAGAAGGTAGATTGCTCCCCGACCTAATGGACACGTCGCCCACCCCACAGCCAAGCCCCTTCCCCCTGGCTTAGAGAGCCCCAGTTTTGTTCAGGTACAAGACAGAAATATTCTCAGGGAAAAGGTTTCAATTGAGGTTGAAATGTCCAGATCTGTGGGAAGAATAATGGGAGCACATTGGGGGAGTTTATCCTGCTCGATAAAAACTGTGAGACACATATACCTCCTAGAGTTGAGGGGGTCTGTGATTGGGAGGGGGCATGATGAGGGCGTGAGGCAAAGGTCTCTTTCTCGGCCTCGTTGCTGGTTTTGTGAGTGTTTGCACTATGATAATTCATTCGTGCTGTATATTTATGTACTTTTCAGTGTGTATGTTACAGTGTCTGTGCATATAAAAACGTTGTCTTTCCTTTTTGTGGCAGAGGTTGAGTGAAGATATAATCATGCAGGAGGCGCTCGAGACCATCTTAGGACAATGTGGTGACAAGTCCCAAGATGACTGCCAACATGCTGAGGAGGATGGTGGAGAAAAAGGGACAGGGATGTCTCTGACTGCCATCACTGAGCCACCACACTAACCCAGGTGTTACATATCTCCTGGTTATGAGGAGGAATAAATGTCCTTATCTTTAAAGCCTCTTGGAATTGGGTTTGCTTTGACTATATCCCAAAGCATCTTGGGTATTGTGTTGGGTGGGGCGTCTCCAAGATCACCCTTGGCTTTGGTAATTCACTAGAAGCACTCACCAGACTCAGAGGGCGTAATGCTCCCAGTTACAGTTTATTCCAGTGAAAGGGAAAAGGTGCAGGGGGAGGAAACTGGGTGCAAGCTCCCGGGGGAGCCACACAGGAGGCACTTAGCATTGTCCTCCAGCAATGATGGGTGACAACACGTGCAAAGTGTTGTCCACCTGGGATGCTTACTTGAGCCTAGGAGTCCAGGGTTTTTTGTCTTTTTTTGTTTTTGTTTTTTGAGTCCCGGGTTTTTATTGGGGGTCAGCCATGGAGGCGCACAGTGTTTGAAGACTGACCGGGTACTGAAGCTCCAGAGCTCTGGAAGGAAAGGAGGTGTTCAACTGCAAATCACATTGTCTGCACAAACTATCTAGACAAATAGGTACAGCGTGGTTCCAGACCCCAAGTGTGCAAAACACTCTTACTGGAACGTTCAAGGGCCAGTCGCAACAACAGCTGTTCCTTTGGGAGGTCCCCTTGGGCTTGCTGCATTAACTGAGTTCTGTGTAAATATAACCATCATTCTCATTCTTTCCTTTGAGTAAACGGAGGTCCAGAGGGGTTAAGAACCGTACCCCAAGCCCCCCCGGCAAACACTGGAGCTCTTCAGTCTTTGGCATGACTGCTTCCAGGGGTGCCTTTCAAGTTGGCCACACCACTGGGGCCCACTCTTCAGACCAAGAGAAAACACAAATGTGGGCTGGATTTGGCCCAAAGACCTGCAGCCGGCATCCTTGGGGTATCTGGAGAGTCCACCGAAATGCTTGTAAAGGAGTAAAAGGGGGTAAATCCCCAAAGGTAAAGGAAAGGAAGTCGGAGGAAGACCACACCAAGAAGTAGAAATGTCAACGCATTTACCAAAGATGATGGAACTCAACCCGTTGGGGGAGCAATTGACTCTGGGACACGAACAGGAGCAATTGACTCTGGGACAGAGGGACCCAGAACCTGCAGGAGGGGCCTACATGGGAGGGCCCAGGGTGTAAGTGGGAAGGGGAGCTGGAATCTGCTCTTAGCTGGCTGCTTACACCCTCTTCCTTCCTGCTCCCTGTCCCAGGCAGTCCAACATTTAAATCCTGCACCCCCCAAAATGGGAGGAACTATTTTGCAAAGCAATACTTTTGGAATTGTGGGTTGTTTTTTTTTAAGATTTTATTTATTTATTTGAGAGAGAAAGAGAGTAAGAGAGAAAAAGCATGAGAAGGGAGAGGGTCAGAGGGAGAATTAGGCTCCCCGCTGAGCTGGGAGCCCGATGCGGGACTCAATCCCAGGACCCCAGGATCGTGATCTGAGCCCAAGGCAGTCGCTTAACCAACTGAGTCACCCAGGTGCCCCGGAATTGTGGTTATTTTATTTTATTTTATTTTATTATTTTTAAGCAGGCTCCATGACCCTTAGATCAAGAGTCACATGCTCTACCAACTGAGCCAGCCAAGCGCCCCTGGAATTGTGGTTGAGAATCATTTCTGGAGTGGCTTCCTTTCCCCGGGGGTGTTTGGGAAACCGGAGAAAGGTCTCTGTTACAAGGATTAGGGGGAGCCACCAGCAATTTCCGGACAGGCGACCAGGGCACCAGGATGCCAAATGTCCCGTGAGGCTTCTCACAGTGGCCCCAGACAGACAGTCCAACACTACATCTCATGAGATGTTGGTGGAGGTAAAGAACCTGTTTATAATGACCCAAGTCCTGCACTGAGCTCCACTGACTCATAAACAGAGTTATACATTTTCCAGGAATGCAAATACTGGTGAAGAACAAGGGAAGTTTGTTCACTGCTCCCCATTGGGTTCTTTGTATCACGAGTACAGTATACTGTGTCTGTCTTGTTTATGGCAGTCCAGAGAGCGTTCAGGAAGATTCTGCTCCTAGTACACACCCCCCACCCCATCATTACATCTTGCAGCTTAATCAGGCCTGAGTCTTTCATTATTGTATTACAAATTACTTTCCTCTCATTCTTTCTTTATATTACAATAAGGGCATTATCTTGATTTGAAAAAAATGCGTTTGTATGTGGGTAGGTTATATTATCCATAAATTTTATTTCAGGGTAGTAAAAGGAGCATTTAAAAATATTTATTGTAACACTAGTCTATGGTGATAAAAATCAGAACAGCAGTTACCCCTGGGGAGTGGGTGGTGGGTGGTGAGAGGTTTGACTGCAAAAGGGCACAAAGGAACTTTCTGGAGCGGTGGGAATGTTCTTTACCTTGATTGGGGTGGTATACAATTGTCAAAAATCATCAAACTGCACACTTAAAGTGGGCTTGTTGCATTGTAATTGTAATGTAAATTATGCCTCACTCAAGTTGAATAAAACATAAATTTCAAAATAATCTGTGCAGAAAAATTTGAAAATATATATTTGTTACAGCAAGGAGGCATTGGATCTGCTAAGGCCTTGAAATTGATTAAGTGGATTTGGACGGGAATCCGAAAACAAAAACGAGACAACAGCAGAGAGACCATTTCAGCCAGTGCTGTTTTGTGAATCTCGCACAAGTTATGCAAAACTTTCAACTAAATAATAAATACGCAGATGTGTGGGCAGGCTGGGTTGTGATGTGGATACATTTCTGATTCCGAATTGTAGTCAGAAAACTTCGAAAACCGCACTAGGGACTCCTGAGCGGCTCAGGGGCTCAGTCCGTTGAGCATCTGCCTTTGGCTCAGGTCATGATCCCAGGATCCTGGGATCGAGCCCAGCATTGGGTGCCTTGCTCAGTGGGAAGCCTGCTGCTCCCCTTGCTTGTGCTCTCTCTCTCTGACAAGTAAATAAATAAAATCTTTTAGGCAAAGAAAAAAAGAAAATGAAAACCACACTCTAAAATAGGAATTGCCAGACTTTCAAAGGGATCACTCACGTTTCGGCACAATATGGACTCAGGGCAAAGGTTTCGTTGACGGTGGTGGATGCAAATCCACCCTGTTCCCTCACATCGTTTCCTTGATAATTTCTGATTCTTTTAGAGCAACCTTCTCAGATGTGATTAGATCATCCTGGCTTTATCTGAGAAGCTTGCCAGTCAGGAGCTTGTGTTTGCAAGAAGATTAGATGTATAACATTACTTCTAATGACGGGAATCACAGGGAAGGGAGAAGGAAGGCAGTGGAGTAAGAAATCCAAATCTTCCATCTTTCGTAATGAGGACTTAATACATAATGTTTACATTTGATCAATCCAGAATTAACACTCACAAAATGGGAAAACTACAAATCGTATCACACACAGAACTAATTTTCCTACTATGTATATAGATTTCCCACAAATCAATAAGAAAAAGAACAATCCTGTAGGGAAAAACAAATGCACAGAGCATATGAACAGATAGTTCCCAGAAAAAGAACTGAAATGGCTCTTAAATATATAAGAAGATATAAGACATGATTTGAAGTAAAATAAATGCAGAGTAAAATAACACTGAGGGACACCTGGCTGGCTCAGCGCCAAGAGCATGTGGCCCTTGATCTTGAGGTCATGAGTTCGAGCCCTACATTGGGTGTAGAGACTACTTAAATAAATAAACTTAAAAAAAATAGCACTGAGATATCATTTTTTTTTTAAAGTAAGTGCCACGCCCAGGGTGGATCCCAACACAGGGCTTGAACTCATAACCCTGAGATTGAGACCTGAACTGAGATCAAGAGCCTGATGCTTAACTGGCTGTGCCACCCAGGCACCTCTACCATTTTTAAATAAAGCAAGTTGGTAAAGCACAAAAAGATTGGCAACACCCTGTACTGGGCAAGACTCCTGGGAAAAGGGCACACATTGTTGGTTAGGAGTGTCAATTGGTACAACCAATATGGTGGATGGTTGGCAACATTTGTCAGAATTGGAAATGTACCTACTCTCTGACCCAGAAATTCATGTGTAGGGGAATGGCACATGCAGAGTACAAAAAGATGTGTAAACAAGGTTCTTCATGGCAATACTGTTTGATATAGCAAAAGATAGGGGACAATCTAAATATCCCTCAGTAGGGGATTAGTTAAATAAGTCATAGTATTTCCAACATAGCATAATGTGCAGCCATGACAAAAGGATCTATCAATCACAGTCACCAAGGACCTCCCTATTGCTACATTCAAAGTTCAATTACTTGGTCCACCAGCAACATTTAACATGGTCAAGCGCTCCATCCTTCCTTTTTCCTCTGGCTTCCATGATACCATGTCTGTTGACTGTTCCTTCTCAGTCTCTCAAGGCTGGGTCCTTGGTCCTTATCTCTTCTCATTGGTGGTCACAGCCCCTCTTATGGCCTTAAATACCATTAATAAGCTGTTGGTTCCCAAATTTCTCTCCCTGGCCCGATTTCTCCCTTGAACTCCAGACTCCTTATCCAACTGCCTATGTGACACCTCCGTTTTGATGACTAATGGGCATCTCCATATGAACACACAGAAAACCAAACTCCTGATTTCCTGGCCCATATCTTTTCTGTCTTCCCTAGCTCATCAAAAGGCAAATCATCCTTACAGTTGCTCAAGTTAAAGTCTTGGAGTTGTCCTTGATTCTTCTGTTTCTCTCTCATCCTCGTTCCAATTTCTGTTAGCTCTACCTTCAAAATCTATCCAAAACATGTTCACATCTCACCACTTCCATGCTCCCCCTCTACCTGGTCCTGTCCACCCTTATCTTCCAGCCTGGACTATCTCAGTGGTGTTGCTGCTTCTACGCCCCCTCCTGGTGCCCACCAGAATTGATTAGAATAGACCCTTCCCAGGATCTGTCACTGTGAAATTTCAGAACTTTGGGGACAAAAAGGTTTTACTGAGCTTTGGAAAGGGAAGGTCATGGTCAGAATCACCATCAGCAAAAACAAAGGATCAAGAGACAACGATTTTAGACTTCTCGAGGACAATACAGATTTTCCTTGACTTATGATGGGATTATGTTTTGATGAATTCATTGCAAGTTGAAAGTACTGCTACGTCAAACGTGCATTTAATACACCTAACCTGTTGAACATCATTGCTTAGCCTAGCCAATGTTAAACGTACTCAGAACACTTGTGTTAACCTACAGTCGGGTAAAATCATCTAACACAAAGCCTATTTTACAATAAAGTGTTGAATATCTCATGTTATTTATTTATTTATAATTTAATTTGATTTATTTTTTAAAAATAAACCCTACTCTCAATGTGGGGCTTGAAGTCACGACTCCAAGATCAAGACCCGCATGCTTTACTGACTGAGCCAGCCAGGCACTCCTCATGTAATTTATTGAAGGCTGTACTAAATGTGAAAAGTAGAATGGTTGTAAGTATATCGGTTGTTTACCCTCATGATCACAGGGCTGACTGGAAGCTGCTGTTTGCTGCCTTTTCCCAGCATCCTGAGAAGGTAACATACTGCATATCACTAACCTGGGAAAAGATCAAAGTTCAAAATTTGAAATATAGTTTCTACTGAGTGTACATTGCTTTTGCACTTTTGTAAAGTCAAAAAATCGTAAGTTGAACCATTGTAAGTTGGGACTGTCTGTACCGCCAACAGGAGGACAAGGGAGAGATGCCTTCAGAATTCTGAAGGAAACTACTTTCTGCCCCTGAATTCTATAGCCAGCTAAACTATCAATTAAGCAGGAGGGGAAGTTGAAGATATTTTCTGAAACAAAAGCTTTAAAAAATTCACCCCTAGAGAAACCTTCCTCAAGAAGTTAGAAGATGTGCTCCACCAAAATGAGAGCATCATTAGGGAAGAGGAAGAATTGGGGTCCAAGACACAGGAGACCCCTCGCAGGAGAGAGGTGAGGGGAACCCCAAGAATGATGGAAATCCCAGCATGGCAGCTGGGTTTCAAGGTTAGAGGTCAACCAGTCCAAGTAGGACCATGTGACTCAAGGGACACTCATGTTGAGGGCTGTCATACCCAACATGCCAACTGCCACTGTAGTTTTGTTTCGTTTTGATTTTTAACCTGAGGAGAGAACGGCTGGGTAGACATGAACCACATTCTTGTCTGTACTTGACTTGTCTTGGCCATGACCAAGACTCCACTCTCCCTCCACCACTGGATCCACCACAGGGTCTCATTCCCCCCCCCGCCCCAGTAAATGTGCTGCTTGGCTCTCACTCATGAGAGCTGTGGAAGGCTGGAGTTTTTCTCAAAAGTGGAAAACCCAGGGCTGACCACATTCCTGCTGGCTGTGAGGGACACAGCCCACATTCTGGCCCCGATAGTTTAGATTCATTTATGGTTAGCCATGTGCTTTCTAGCTTTCTAGCATTCACTCAGGCCCTCCTCCACTGAATTCTCCAGAAGTGGTTTGTGTAGAATCTCAAGGAAGCTGCCACCAGATTGTGACCTGGATATGGTCCAGCTCATCCTCTTCCAAGGACTTCCACTTAGGAGTGGCTGGTCCGCTCTTCCTTTACATAGATAGATGGCTCTTTCTCTTTACCCTTTTTTTCTCCTGCAAAATGTATGCTTGTTTCCATTTGGACCATGGCTTGGGAGAGACCTCCACGGTGGTCTCAAAGCTGCCCAGTGGCTGCAGGGAGAGGCTCAGGCAAGAGCCCCAGCACCAGGGGGATGCCAAACACGCCCCTCAAAATCCACTGGGCTCCTGAGTTCCCTAGTCATGTACATATTCTCTTATCATTTTTTAAAGACTCAACCATAATAGTGGATAAATAGATATTATTATATACTAGGATCCCG
Organism: Halichoerus grypus; assembly: GCF_964656455.1. Taxonomy (NCBI): domain Eukaryota; kingdom Metazoa; phylum Chordata; class Mammalia; order Carnivora; family Phocidae; genus Halichoerus; species Halichoerus grypus. The sequence continues at coordinate 47,425,189 of NC_135726.1, forward strand.
TTACCATGAGAAAGGTGTTTGTGCTATGAGAAGGAAAGCCCAGGGCACCTGGGTGGCTCAGTCAGTTAAGCATCTGCCTTCAGCTCAGGTCATAATCCCAGGGTCCTGGGATCGAGCCCCGCATCAGGCTCCCTGCTCAGTGGGGAGCCTGCTTCTCCCTCTCCCGCTCCCTCTGCTTGTGCTCTCGTTCTCTCTCTCTCTTTTAAACTGTTATTCTTTAAGCTGTACATAAGGGTTTTATGCTCCATACTATGTTGTATGAAACATAATACAGGGGCGCCTGGGTGGCTCAGTCGTTAAGTGTCTGCCTTCAGCTCAGGTCATGATCCCAGAGTCCTGGGATCGAGCCCCGCATCGGGCTCCCCGCTCTGCGGGAAGCCTGCTTCTCCCTCTCCCGCTCCCCCCGCTTGTGTTCCCTCTCTTGCTGTGTCTCTCTCTGTCAAATAAATAAAATCTTAAAAAAAAAAAAAAAGAAACATAATACAATATTTGGGTAGCATCTTACACAATGCTGAGTAGTAATCTACTACCATCAATGACACTCCCAGCCAAAGTGAACACACACATGATAGGTGTTCAGTTCTGTGTTCTCAGGGAAAATCTTCCCTTCCCAAACAAAACCAACTCCCTAAAGGCTATTCTACTCAATAAACATGTGTTTCACTGTTTTGTTAGTTCCTTCTCATAGCCCAAACACCTTTCTCATGGTGACTGTGCTCCAGTGTGTAATAATATCTATTTTTAAGATATCATGGATCCCGAATGCAAGTTAACCATGTTCAGTGGTGTTTTGTCATTGTTCTCAGATTTCAACCTCAACTCAAGCTTTTTCTAAATTGCTGTTCAGCAATCAACTCTAAAGTTTGAGGAAAAACAGGATGCCTATGTGGTGGTTTACCCAGAGGCAGGAACTTTATGCTTGGCTTTCCTCATCTGTGAAACGGGTATAATAAAATCCTTACCTCACAGCCTTGTTAGGCTGTGTAAGGCATGTAGAATGACACCTTAGCACCCACTGAGCACTCTGGAAATGTTCTTCTTTAAAAAAAAAAGACATATAAAGAGTTTTTTAAAGGTAGTTTTAAATAACATCTGTTTTTAACTCTTATATATTGACTTTAAAGTCAATCCTCCCCTACCCTCCCAACGTGACTCCAATGGAAAATGTAGCCAAACAATGGTACGATAAATAGTTGGGCAGAGATGGATGAGAGCTCACATTTGTTGAGGATTTACTCTGTCCCAGACCTCAATTCTGGATCTTATGGAACTATCACTCCTACCCCCTGATTGGACAGTGTTGGGAGATGCTGCTGGACTTGAGGACTGAAATCCAGTGTGTGATGGCTGATGTCTCTGGGCACAAGGATGAATGGAGATGGTGGAGCCTGGTGATGAAGGCCCCAGAGTCAGGGGGCCCTGGAAATGAATCTCAGCTCTTCTTCTTACTAATAGAGTGATCTCAGGTAAGTGAGTTCACTTCTCTCAGCCTCAGTTTCCCATTCTAGAACAGGAGGCTATGAGGAGGGGCATGGAATCTACACAATCATACTCACGGTACCTGACACGTAGTGAGCACCCAATTGGCTCAGGCTATAATCAGAAGGATGAAGCCTCAGGTAGGCAGGAACTGAGTATTCAGGGAGGCTGCCCTGGGCCTGTCACAGGAAGCTTCCATATCCAAGAGGGTGAGTCACCCTTCCTTCCTACCATAATTTGAGGCAGAGTGGCATCTCCCAGGAGGTGAGCTGCACCCTGTTCACACCCCTCACCTCCGGTGGCTCACAGGTCCCCTGACACATGACATCATAGGCAGCATGAAATAATGGAGCACAAAGGTTGGGATGAAAGGAAATTGTCTCTGCTTGTCTCTTCCTCCCAATCTCAAAGTCTTGGACCTAGCACTTTTGGGTTCCTCTTGAAGCAGCGGGGCCCTAGGGGATGGGCAATGGTCATGGCTACCCCTGGCAAAGAACGTGGTGTGGAAGTAAAGAGTGAGCTCACGCTACCAAAAGTGAAGATTCATTCATGTATGCGCCATTTAACACATCTTTATTGTACACCTACCATGTGCCAGACAGACAAAAAAATCCTTGCCTTCTTGAAGCTGACGGTCTAGTGGGAAAGTTAAACAATAGAAACAACACAGAGGTAGATATTCTAGTTTGTTGGAAGGTGGTGAGTGCCATGTTAAAATATTGGGCAGGGTGAACTCAGGGCAGGGTCGGCAAACCGCCGCCTGCAGATCAAATCTAACCCATCACTTGTTTTTTTTTTTTGTACAGTTCCCAAGCTAAGAGCGCTTTTTACTTCTTTAAATGGTTGGGCAAAGGAAATCAACAGAAGATTTTGTGGCCCATAAAATTTGCATGAAATTCACATGTCAGTGTCCATAAATAAAGTTTTATTGGAACACAGCCACGCTCATTGGGTTGCATATTGTCTATGGCTGTTTTTGTGTTATAACCACAGAGCTGGGTAGCTGTGCCAGAGACCATATGGTCTGCAAAGCCTAAACTATTTAATATCTTGCTCTTTACAGAATAAGTTCGCAGATCCCCGGCTGAGGGGATTGGGAACGGTATGTGAAGGTGGATTGTGATTTTGTATTAGAAAGTCAAGGAGAGCCTCTCTGACAAAGTGACATTTGCGTGAAGCCTGAAGGAAAGAGGGAAGGAGCTATGCCGGCATGGGGGAAGAATGTTTCAGGGTGAGGGAACAGCCAGTGCAAAGACCCTGAGGTGAGAATGTGTCGGCTGTGTTCAAGAACAATGTGGAAGCCCCCGTGTCTGGAGCAGAGTGAGCAAAGGGGGTGAATGGTGGGAGAGGAGGACAGAATGGTGACGTGGCAGGTCATGTGGGGTGGGCCATGAGGAGGACGCTGGCTTTAATCCTGAGTGAGATGGAGCCACAGGAGGGCTCTGGGCAGGGGGGGGACGTTAGACGCTCCTGGTTACATGTGGGAAAGACCGTGGGGTCACGTGGGGCGCAGGGAGACCAGAGAGGGGGCTGCTGAGATGGTCCCGGAAGGAGATGGTGCATAGATGCTGGGGAAAGGGGAAAAGTGGGCAGATTCTGGATAAATTTGAGAGTGGAGCCGAGAGTATTTTTCAATAAATAATATCCTAATTGGGTAAAGTCTCATCCTAGGCTTTCAAATAGACACATCAGGGTTTTAGTCCCAGTTTGATGTACCAGCTGTGTGGTCTTAGGTAAGTTGTTCAATCTCTCTTAGCCTGTTTTCCCATCTGTTAATGGGGTTAATAACCGGGGTGCAGTATCAATGAGATCATTCACGTAAAGCATTCATAATGATGCCTGGCACATGGGGAGGGCTCCATGCAAGGCAGCTATGATAATGAGGGTCATTCCCCAGGTGGGACCCCCCAGATGTGTCGGCCCAAGTCACTGTCTCTGAGGTGTACACCACTTTCTTGGAAGGAATCTGTCCATTTACCACCTACTCTGCTGGATCCTATACTCCTCCTCTGTCCCCACCCTGCCAAGTCAGTGACCTGAAGGCCACACAGTGAGGTCCTAAGCTTTGCTGAGCCTCAGTTTCCTTAGCAATAAAATGGGCCTCCTAAAGTCTGCATTACAGAAAGTCAGGGCCATGAAACCAAACTATTCCATATGCTGGGGGCTTAGCCCACACCAAGTACTCAGAAATCAACTGCTGCCCTTTAGAGATTAGGGACTGAGACTCTGAAGGTCAGGACTCGCCAAGGTTACTCAGTCAATAAGCTGCAGAACCAGGATTCAAATCCAGGTTTGTCAGTTCCCTGAGCTGGTAAACCTTTCTGGCTCTTTCTAATTTCTTACTTTTCGGTAATAAGATGATTTACTTCCATAATGGAAAACAACTCTTCTCAAAAAGAGTCTCCTTAAGAAAGTAGACTCCTTTATCTTTATTTTATTAGCCACACGTGTTATTTTAATAAAGGTTAAAACCCTACCTCACACCACACACAAAAATCAGTTCCAGATAGACTGTCAACCTGAATATAATGCAAAAATGATAAAATTTTTGGAAAACAACATAAGAGAATATCAACACGTTTTGGAGCTATGGAAATGTTTCTTAAATAAGACATAAAAATAACTATCATAGGAAAAGAGCAAGGAATTGGACTGCACTAAAGTTCAGACCTTCTGTTTATCAAAAAAAATGCCACTAAGAGAATGAAAAGGCAAACTATACAGTAGGAGATGTTCATCGTACAAACAACTAACAAATGGCTTGTGTCCAGAGTATATAAAGATCAAATCCATTGAAAAAAATGGACAACCAGGGTGCCAGGGTGCTTTATTTGGTTAATCAACCAGCTCTTGATTTTGGCTCAGGTCATGATCTCAGGGTCGTGAGATCGAGCCCATGTTGGGCTCCACACTCAGTGGGGAGTCTGCTTGGGATTCTCTCTCTCCCTCTCCCTCTGCCTTTCCCCCTGCTCACAAGTACATGCATGTTCTCTCTCCCTCAAAAAAAAAAAAAAAAAAAAAAAGACCTTTTAAAAAAATGGAGAACCCGGGGTGCCTGGGTGGCTCCGTTGGCTAAGCATCTGCTTTCAGTTCAGGTCATGATCCCGGGGTCCTGGGATTAAGCCCCACATCAGGCTCCTTGCTCACTGGGGAGCCTGCTTCTCCCTCTCCTTCTGCCTCCTATTCCCCCAGCTTGTGCTCTCTCTCTTTGTCAAATAAATAAATAAAATCTTAAAAAAATTGAAATTAAAAAATGGACAACCCAATAGAAAACTGGGCAAGATGGGGTGCCTAGGTGGCTCAGTCAGTTGAGCATCGGACTCTCGATTTTGGCCCAGGTTTAAGGTTGTGTTTAGGATTGTGAGATCCAGCTCTGCACTCAGTGGGGAATCTGCTTGAGATTCTCTCTCTCCCTCTCCCTCTGCCTCTGCTGCTGGTGCACATGTGTGCATACTCACGTGCTCTCTCTCAAGAAAGAAAGAAAGACCGTTTAAAACAAATGCACAACCCAATAGAAAATTGGGCAAGATGGGGCACCTGGGTGACTCAGTTGGTTGAGCATTGGACTCCTGATTTCAGCTCAGGTCATGATCTCAGGGTCGTGAGATCGAGCCCCTTGTAGGGCTCTGCACTCAGTGGGGAGTCTGCTTGAGAGTCTCTCTCTCTCCCTCCACCCCTCCCCTGTTAGCACACACGCACCCGCATGCACTCTCTCTCTAAAACAAATCTTAAAAAAAAAAGAAAATTGGGCAAGACACTTGAACAAGCACATTACAAAAAAGGATAGTCAAAAGGCCAATATGCAAATGAAAAGATGTTCAATGGAAATGCAAATTAAAATGCAAATTAAAACTACAATGAGCTACCACTACACATCTACCAGAATGGCTCAAAACAAAATGCCTGACAATGCCAAGTGTTGATGAGGTTGCGGAGCAATGGAAATGCTCCAACATGGGTGGAGGGAGAAGAAGATATTACAACCACTTTGGAAAACTCTTTGGTTGTATCTACTAAAGATAAACATATATGCCTTATGATCCAGCCATTCTACTCCTGGGTTCTTACCCAAAAGAAATGTGTAATAAGTTGACCCTTGAGCAACTCAGGGGTTAGGGGCACTGACCCCCATGCAGTCAAAAATCCACGTATAACTTTGACTCTCCCAAAAGGTAACTACAAATAGCCTACTCTTGACCGAAAGCCCTACCAATAACATACAGCCAATTAACACATATTTCGTATGTAATATGTACTGTATTCTGTATTCTTACCATAAAGTAAGCAAAAGAAAAGGAAATGTTATTAAGAAAATCATAAGGAAGAGAAAATACAGTTACATTACAGCAAACAGTCTATGTATAAGTGGACCCATGTAGTTCAAACCCATGTTATTCAAGGGTCAACTGTATGTGTCCGCTCTATGTTGTGAACATACTAGAACAAAATGTGCACCATATATAGTTTATAATACATATATATAGCAATACTATTTGCAAGAGCCAAACATGGAAACAACTTAATTTCCATCCATAGTTGGTATATGAACATATAAACATACTGTGGCGTCTTCACACCATGGACCTCGACTCCACAATGAGAAGCCATGGATGGCACTCATACACCCGCCCCGGATGAATTTCACAATCATAATGTTGAGTGAAAGAAGCCGACACCAGAAGTCATACAGCATAATATTATTCGCATCATGTGGAAAAGAGGCACAATGGAACTGTCTACAAGAAGGCATACTTAGTCCGCAAAACCTAAGTCAGGTGGGTACCTCCGCGCAGAGAGAGAAAGTAGTGCCTGGGCGGAGGCTCTTGGACAACTGGGGGAATTTGTTTCTTTACCTGGGCGGTGGGTTACACAGGTATGTTCCCTTTGTCATAATGCGTTAAGTGGACTATTTACGTTTCAGGTACTTTCTGTATGTTATGTTTCACAATAAAGAAAGTTCAGATAATCTTAAAATGATTTGGAGAAGCAAGTTCGTCACAGCCCTTACCTTACACACTGAGCAGCCCAGGTGCTTAAGGTATAATAATAACTGGAAGGTATGTGGGTGACACCTGCTCTGTGCGAGGCACTGTTTTCAGTTGTTGGTATCTGTTACCTTATTTAATCTTCACAGCAACACTATGAGCCTGTTACTATTATTATTATTGACATGTGACAGAGGGGGAAACCGAGGTATGGTGGCGTTCAGTAACTTGCCGAAGTTAGTCAATGCTCGAGCTAGAGCTAATCTCAGGCCATCTGGCCCCAGAGTAGATGCTCTGTTCCCCAGTACAAGGAGCAGAAGAAATAAGAGAAGTGGAAGTATATTTCTTAAAACACAGAGCTGTCCGAGAAGAGGACTGGAAATAGTTCTACGGCTGTCCTGAGAGTAGGGGAGGGCTGAGATTAGAGCAGGAGTTGGGGGGGGGGAGGGACACTAGGGAGCTGGGAGCCCTCATCCACCGCGTCAGGGACCAACATATACAACTGTAGGGGGGCTTATTTTTATTTTTATTTTTTAGATTTTATTTATTTATTTGACAGAGAGAAACACAGCGAGAGAGGGAACACAAGCAGGGGGAGTGGGAGAGGGAGAAGCAGGCTTCCCGCGGCGCAGGGAGCCCGATGCGGGGCTCGATCCCAGCACCCCGGGATCATGACCTGAGCCGAAGGCAGACGCCTAACGACTGAGCCACCCAGGTGCCCTGTAGGGGGGTTTTTAATCGGAGCTGGTGGATGGAATTCAGGGGCTACATGAATTTGGGTGGGAAAACCAATGACCTCTTTGCTTTTACCGCCCTTTAACTCGGCAGTCCTTAAAACGTGGTCTGAGAATCCCCAAGAATCCTCAAGACCTTTTCAAGGGCGTTAATGAGGTCAAAACTATTTTCACAATAAACAAATATGCGTTTGTCCTTTTCACTCTCCAAAGGCTGCCTGACTTGTGGTGACATCATTGGTATGACGGCTAATGGAATGTATGCATGTGTATTCTTGGGTTTTAAAAACTTCTCATTTTAGGGGCACCTGGGTGGCTCAGGTGTTAAGCGTCTGCCTTCTGCTCAGGTCATGATCTCGGGGTCCTGGGATCAAGCCCCGCATCGAGCCCCGCATCAGGCTCTCCGCTCTGCGGGAAGCCTGCTTCTCCCTCTCCCACTCCCCCTGCTTGTGTTCCCTCCCTCGCTGTGTCTCTCTCTGTCAAATAAATAAATAAATCTTTAACAAAAAAACACTTCTCATTTTAATTTTCTTACATGACAAATATCAATAGATACAACCCATATATACAAAACCTCTTTGGAGTCCTCCATAATTTTTAAGAGGGTATAATTTAATGACAACTACTGAGATTGAAATTTACCATGTCCTTCTGTCCTATTTGCAGACTTCCAGCTCTGCCATGAAAAGAAATCAGGGGCGCCTGGGTGGCTCAGTCGGTTAAACGTCCGACTCTTAATTTCAGCTCAGGTCATGATCTCAGGGTCATGAGATGAAGCTCTGCGCTCGGCATGGAGTCTGCTTAAGATTCTCTTTCCCTGGGCGCCTGGGTGGCTCAGTTGTTAAGTGTCTGCCTTCGGCTCAAGTCATGATCCCAGGGTCCTGGGATTGAGTCCCACATCGGGCTCCCTGCCCGTCAGGAAGTCTGTTTCTCCCTCTCCCACTCCCCCTGCTTGTGTTCCTGCTCTCGCTATCTCTGTCTCTTTCAACTAAATAAATAAAATCTTTAAAAAAAAAAAAAAGATTCTCTTTCCCTCTCCCTCTGCCCCTCGCCCCCCATGCTCCCTCTCTCTCTGAAAGAAAGAAAAAGAGAGAAAGGAAGAAAGAAGAAAGAAAGAAAGAAAGAAAGAAAGAAAGAAAGAAAGAAAGAAAGAAAGAAATCAAAGATGTTTTCACATCCCACTGCAGTCATTCAGGCCTCTCAAACATCTATACACTCATTGAAACTTCTGAGTTACCATAATTTTTTGAATGTCGCTAGATCTTGAAGTTTAATGCATTAAGAAAGAAGCACATATCTTACTGTATCACAAATTTGTTAAAAAAAAATACTTTTAGGGGCGCCTGGCTGGCTCAGTCAGAAAAGCATGCGACCCTTGATCTCGGAGTCCTGAGCTCGAGCCCCACCTTGGGTGTAGAGAGTACTTAAATAAACTTAGAAAAATATTTCTATATCTATAATTCAGTAGCACTGGATTGAGAGTCAGTCTCTGAAATCTGTGTACCCAACCAGGGGAACTGCTATACTTTGTGGGGGTTTTGTTGTTGCTGTTGTTTGAGAAAGAGAGAGAGAGAGAGAGAACACAAGCAGGAGCGGCAGAGGGAGAAGGAGAAGCCGACTCCACTGAGCAGCGAGCCCGACTCGGGGCTCCATCCAGGACCCGAGATCATGACCTGAGCCGAAGGCAGACACTTAACAGACTGAGCCACCCAGGCGCCCAGGAATTGCTATACTTTGATTTACAAAAGCCTAGTGGTTGGGTCATTTTATCTACCAACAGGAAGGGAGAACAATGAAAAACCTGGACCCTCCACACTTATCCTGCTGCTGCGGGAACCCCCAAACCTATTGTGTGGCAAGCCACTCTCAACCTCCAAACAGCCCACGAAGGTTTAAGGAAAATTCTCACTCGCTCCCACCTAGACCCCAGGGCAATATCTGGAGTTCATGGCATTCATCATAATAAAAAAGCTGATTCTTATCCAGCCCTAACTCAGGCCACGTTCTCAGCATGAAATTTCATGCCTTATCTGGTTTAATCCTAGCAAAAGCCCATAGGGTATATACTGTTATTATCTTCCTTTTACAGGTGAAGAAGCCAGGGCTCAGCGAGGTTAAGTAACCCGCCTAGGGCGCCCAGCTCAGAAGCAGCACTGCCTTTCGCCCATTTTGATTTTGTGTTTTCAGTATGCCTTGGGGTGAAGTGGGGGTTCTGGGGGGGGAAGGAATCCAGGGGCTAAACTTGGAGAAGGAGGAAGGAGGAAGGAATTTCGAGGAAGAGGAGCCCGCGGGAAGGGATTGGGGAATCCCCTGGGTCGCAGGCCCCAGCTGCTTGGCACACCTGGGTACCTGGGGATCTGGCAGGGCTGGGGGTGGGGGCCAGTGTCCGTGCCCTGGGGACTCCGCAGTCCCGGGGTGGGGTGGCTGCGGGACGAGCTCAGCCTTACCTGTCCCTGGCGCTCATCTGGTGGTCACCCTGGAGGCGGGGGCTGCAGCGTACCAAACCTTCCTGGGTCCCCCTTCCCACGCCCCACCCTGGGGGGGGAGGTGGACGGGTGGGCGTGGGGCGTCCAGGACCGGCTGGACCTGTGCGACCCGGGGCCCCGGTTGTCTGGGGAGCCTGTCACTTCAAGAAGGCAGGCCCTTCCGGGGCTGGGACAGAAGTGGGCGGCAGGATGCGGCGGCGCCTGCAAACTCATAAATACCGCCGCCTCACTGGTGGCCCCAGACGTGCGCGCGTGCGGGCAGGTGGCGCCCCGAGGGTGAGCCAGGGACCGGGAGGGAGTCCCCTGCCCAGCTCCCAGCCTCCAGGCTGAAGGTCCTGGCCCAGCTGGGCGCCCCCGGCAGGTCCTCCGGGAGCTGGAGAGCAAGCGGGAGCCGGGGAGAAGGGCAGTGGGTATGCAGGTGCAGGGTTGGGGGAGATTGGGGTCACCAAGGCAGGATGGGATGCCAAGGAGGGGATAGAGGGGATGGGGCCGCTCCAGGTAGGATAGAATTCTGGGGGGGGAGCCTGGGATGCAGTGGGGGATTGGGGTCACTAAGACCAAAATGGAAGGCTGGAGGCGGAAATAGGGAGTGATGAGCTCTGAGAGCAGGGGGCAATGCTAGGGATGGAAGCCATAGGGCCACGAAGCTGGGGTTGCTAAGAGCAGGGTGGAATGCTGGGGACGGGGTTGCCAAGGACAACTTTCTACACTGAGTCCCCAACCTCTCACTGAGAGTGAGCCGTGGTTGAGAGCTAGGGCTCTGGAACCAGGACCCCTGGCTTCCAGTCCCGGCTCCATCACATCCTAGCTGTGCACTGAATCACTGTTGCTCACTGTCCTCATCTGTGATATGGCGGTGATGATCTGAGCAGCCACCACACATAGGAATGTTGTGAGGCTCCCAAGAGTTAATCTATGCAAAGTGCTTAGCACACAGCGAGTCTCAGAACATTTGGTGCTTGGTAGTGATCAATATTTTTGTTTTCTCTCTAGCATCTGGATAATCACCCCCTTGAAGACCTCCCCGCCATCCTGCCTCCCTCCCGTGACATTGCCCGATCTCTCTCCATTCTCCATCTTCCCAGACCCTTTGTGCTGTTCCTGACGGGATCTGATTTACTGTGGACCCCTCCCCTTCCCCATCTGCCCCCCCCACTGTCCCCTTACCATGCGCCCCCTTTGTCTCTGCTGGTCCTGCTACTGTCTGCTCCTGATTTCCTCCTTGGGAGTCCAGGGGACCCCAGTGGCTCCCAGGGCTGACCCTGAGCAAGTCCACCTGTCCTACCCAGGTAAGTTTCCGGGACCACTTCCTGGGCATATCCCAGGGAGGCCCAGTGGGTTGGGGGCTCAGGTATCCCATGTGGATTGCTGTGGGACCCTGGGCTGGTGGCTTGTTCTTCCTGAGCCTCCGTTATCTGCCTCGGTTAAATGGGGGTTCCAAGCAGTGGTGCAGCGGACTTTGTGGGAAATGATTATGGTGCCCAGACTATAGTAAACATTCTCCGAAGGGGACTGCTGTTGTCCTTGCTCAGTGTCCCCACAAAGCTGCTTCCTGATCCTTGATCTAAGGGTGGTGGTAAGGCCTTGGACTCTGGACCCTCTGGACCCAAATTTCCTGGGTTTTAATCCTCCCTTTGCTACTTACCTGCTGTGTGACCGTGGGCAAGTGACTTAACCTCTCTGGCCTCTGCTTCCTCCTCTGGACAATGGGTGAATACTAGTGTGGCCTCATAGCGGGGAGTAAATGAGATATTACCTGTGAAGTGGCGAAATGGAGTGTAGCCATGGTTCCCACACATTTTTGTCTCAGAGTCCCTTTGCGCAGCTAAAGATGATTGAGAACGTCAAGGAGCTTTAGTTTATGTGAATTATACCCATAATATTTGCCATATTAGAAATTAAAGCTGAGGCATTTAAACGTTTTTAAGTCATTTAAAATGAGCAGTAATAAATCCATTCTGTGTTAAAGTAAGTGGCATTTTGCATGAAAAATAACTACCATACAAAAGAAAAGAAATCTAATGAGAAGAGTGGCATTGGTTTACATCTTTTTAAGTCTCTTTAATGTCTGGCTTAATAGGAGACAGCCAGATTCTCCCCACATCTGCTTCCACTGCTGTCTGGTTCAATTGTTGCTTTGGATGATATATACGAAGAAAATTTGGTCTCACACAGACTCCAGGTTGAAACAGGGAGGAGGATTTTATTTTATTTATTTATTTTTTAAAAAATTTTATTTATTTATTTGACAGAGAGAGACACAGCGAGAGAGGGAACACAAGCAGGGGGAGTGGGAGAGGGAGAAGCAGGCTTCCCGCGGAGCAGGGAGCCCGATGCGGGGCTCGATCCCAGGACCCTGGGACCATGATCTGAGCTGAAGGCAGACACCCAACTGACTGAGCCACCCAGGTGCCCCGGGAGGGGGATTTTATTTTATTTTATTTTATTTTTTATTTTTATTTTTATTTTTATTTATTTATTTTTTTAAAGATTTTATTTATTTATTTGAGAGAGAATGAGAGAGAGAAAGCACATGAGAGGGGGGAGGGTCAGAGGGAGAAGCAGGCTCCCCGCTGAGCAGGGAGCCCGATGCGGGGCTCGATCCAGGGACTCCAGGACCATGACCTGAGCCGAAGGCAGTGGCTTAACCAACTGAGCCACCCAGGCGCCCCTTTATTTTTTATTTTTAAAGATTTTATTTATTTATTTGACAGAGAGAGACACAGTGAGAGAGGGAACACAAGCAGGAGGAGTGGGAGAGGGAGAAGCAGGCTTCCCGCTGAGCAGGGAGCCGGATGCGGGGCTCGATCCCTGGACCCCGGGATCATGACCTGAGCCGAAGGCAGACGCTTAATGACTGAGCCACCCAGGCGCCCCCCGGGAGGAGGATTTTAAAAGGAATTTCAAATAATTGTGCCTATTCCTTTTTGATACTGCACCCAAACTCAACACACAGCCCTTTCTGTCTGTCTTTCAAATAATTTTAGCTTTTTATTTTGAAATAACTTTAGATTTATGGAAGAGTTGCAAAGATAGTGCAGAATTCCTGTACCCCCCTCACCCAGCTTCCCCTAATGTCAATGTTTTATGTACCCATCGTCAAAGCTAAGAAATTAACATTGGCATTATATCACTAATTGAACTATGGACTTTGGTCGTTCACCAATTTTTCCACTAATCCGATCCACGATCCCACACCTCATCCCGCTGCCATCTCTAGTCTCCTCCTAGCTGTGACAGTTCTTCTTCAGGCTTTTCTTGTTTTTGCCTTTTTTTTTTTTTTTATGTCCTTGACAGTTATGAGGAAGATCGTTTCTTAAAGGTTAGTTGCAATGTAGAATCTGAAGCCACTCGAGTGAACTGGCTTTGGCGTTTGTTGACCAACTGACCTTGGACAAGGCCCTTTGCCTGGAGACCTCTATAAAATGGAACGACAGTAAAACCCATCTCGTGGTGCTACTGTGAAAATCCAGTGAGGTGACAAGGGGTCCCTTGTTTGGCCTTCGCAGTAAGAATAGCAAATCCGCTCCTACTAAATGCATCAGAGGGATAACTCACTTAGCCTCATATTGGATCTTAAACTGTAGGTTCTGTTGTTACTCCCATGTTATAGAAGAGTAAACCAAGCCTCCTAGAGATGAAAAGTCTGACCCCGGGTCACACAGTCTAGAATTTGAAGCCCGGCAGGCTGGCTCAAAGAGCCCACGGTATTTGTTTTAGAACTTTAACTTTGTACTAATTTTAGATTTAACAGAAAATTTACAAAAATATTACAGAGTTCCCATATTCCCCTCACCCGGTTTCTCCTACTGTTGTGTTAGTATCTTACATAATTACGGTATGTTTATTTATTTTTTAGAGAGTGCGCATGTGCGTGCAGGGGGAGGGGAAGGACAAAGAGAGAGGGAGGGAGAGAATCTTAAGCAGACTCCACGCCCAGCCTCATGACCCTGAGATCATGACCTGAGCCGAAATCAAGAGTTGGACACTTAACTGACTGAGCCACCCAGATGCCCCAATGTGTTTATTAAAACCAGGAAGTTGGGTGCCTGGGTGGCTCAGTCAGTTAAGCGTCTGCCTACAGCTTAGGTCTTGATCTCAGGGTCCTGGAATGGAGCCCCCAAATTGGGCTCCCTGCTCAGCGGGGAACCTGCTTCTCCCTCTCCCTCTGCCGCTCCCCCAACTCATGCTCTTTCACACACCCCTTCTCTCTCTCTCTCTCAAATAAATAAATAAAATCTTAAGGAGAAACCACAGGACATTAACATTGGTAGAATATACTATTAATTAAACTACAGACCCTGTTGGAATATCAGCAGTTTTCCCCACTTGGTTATTTCATTATTTAGCATTTAGCTGTTCTCCTTAGTCACCTCCAACCTGCCAGTGGCTCAGTCTTTCCTTACCTTTCATGATCTTGACATTTTTTAGTACCAAGCAGTTATTTTGTAGGGTAGCCCTCATTTGGGGTTTGTCAGGTATTTTCTCCTGATCAGAATGAAGTTATGTGCTTTTCTGGCAAGACTATCAGAGCTGTGATGTTGTGTCCTCCCCGATGCCTGGTATCAGAGAGCTCACGGTGCTGACATAGCTCATTGCTGTTACTGGTGATGTTGACCTTCATTGTGTGGTTACAGTGGAGCCTGCTGGGTTTCTCCATCATAGGATTTTTCTTCTTCCCTTTGCACTTAATAAATATCTTGGGGGAGATTCCTTGAGACCATGCAAATTATGTTTCTCTTAGAACTTTCGCCCACTGATTTTAGCATACGTCAGTGGATCTTGCCTGTAGCGATTATTAGCATGGTGTTTGTCTAATGGTGATTTTGTGGGTTTCTAATTCTTCTCTCCATCTAATGGAAATTTTACTGTAAGGAAAGCTGTCCCTTCCCTCCATCTATCCATCCATCCATCCATTCACTTATTTATTTGTGTATTTCAGTATAGACTTACAGATATTTATTTGATTCCTTGGGTTAAATATCCAATACTATCGTTATTTATTTTGTGGCTCAAATTGTCCTGGATTTGGTCTTTTGGAATTCCTTCGGATCAGCTTCTGTGTTCTTTTGACAAACCCCTGTCATTTCTTGAGCACTCCCCCACTTTCTGGCACCACATGTCATTCCAGGCTTATCTTGTATATTTCCTGCCCTGTCTTTGGAATCAATCGCTTCTGCAAGGATCCCTGGTTTCTTTCACAGGAGAATGGGTATTTAGAAACTAAGATCTGAGCACTAGGTGTGCTCGTGGTTACCGAGGTATCACGGCTTCCAGGCCCTTTCACAAACGTGTGTGGGTATCACATGCACATGCACACATCTCCGTTTCCGTATCTATCTGTATGTATATAGCACTTACCATGAGATCATACTGATACCTCTGATTCTAGTCCAACATCACGGGCTTATTTTAGCCTTCTTCTTTCCTTATTTATAACTTCTTTCTCCAGCATCGCAAAACCTACCTCCCACTTCTACAGTATACTTAGGTATTTGTTCAATGCAAGTATATAGGCATAAAGCAGCTTCAGAATTAATTGCCTGTATCCCTGTGAGAACATTTACTAGGTGACAACATGTATGTGCAGTCCTTTTTCTCTGTAGTCTTTTTTTTTTTAAGATTTTATTTATTTATTTGAGAGAGAGAGAGAGACAGAGATAGCGACAGAGATGATGAGCAGGGAGGGGAGGGAGAAACAGGCTCCCCGCTGAGCAGGGAGCCCGACGTGGGTCTCAATCCCAGGACCCCAAGATCATGACCCGAGCTGAAGGCAGACATTTAACCAACTGAGCCACCCAAGCGCCCCTTCTCTGTAGTCTTTTTAAAAGCATTTTTTTATTACTGAATTACATGTTGACATCAAATTTTATGTTAGTTTCATAGTGATCTGACAATTTTCTTCATTACTCGGTGCTCACCACAGTAAGGGAAGTCACCGTCTGTCACCATGCCATGTTAGTACGATATACTTGACTATATTCCCTTTGCTGTACTTTTTTCATCTTTGTGACTTATTTATTTTATGACTGGAAGTTTGTACCTTTTCGCCATAGTCTTACAGCATCCAGTCAAGACCTATCCCATGGTGACCCACTCCTTCGGTGTGGTTGCTTTATTTACTTTTTAAATAAAGTTACATCCATTGGTCAGTGTTTATATTCCATACTGGCTTCTTCCTACATTGTTATTGTAATTGTTAGTTTATTTTGGGTGTGTGTGAAGGAAATATGGAACACGACTATAATTCTAAGAGTCAGAATTACACTAAACAATTACACTAAAAAAGCTAAATAGTGTTTTCCATCCTCGTCTTTCCTGCTCTGTACCTGTCTCCCTTTTTCTACCCCGTTCCCATCAACCCCATGTAAGGAACCCATGTCTTTCTTTTCTGCTGTATCCTTCCTGTATTTCTTTCATACAGATGAGTAAATACCTGTGTCTATCCTCTTAGTGAAGAATAGGTGCCTATTGATACTCTTGTGTACTTTGCTTTGTCAATTTCCCTGGCTGTCCTGGATGTCATTCCGTAGCAGGTCCTAGAACTTGTCCTCGTTCTTTGGATAGCTCCCTTATGCTCCACTGTCTGGATGTTACATAGCCTATTCGGCCCCTCTCTTGTGGGTGGGCATTTTGCTCAGTTCTGATACGTCGTGATTACAAACAGTGCTGCAATGAAGAATCTGGTGCACATGCATTATCCTGTTCCCTGAACAAGAATGCATGCTCTTAACATCAGACTATACCATGTGGTGTGTTGAAAACCTTGATTTGGTTGCTGGCATTTAAGAATTTTGAGTTAGCACTTCAAAGTTTGGATTTATTGGGGAGCCTGGGTGGTTCAGTCAGTGAAGCGTCTGACTTCAGCTCAGGTCATGATCTCAGGGTCTTGGGATCGAGCCCGAGCCCCGAGCCCCTTGTTGGTTGGCTCTGCACTCAGCGAGGAGTCTGCTTGTCCCTCTCCCTTTGCCCCTCCCCCGGCTCATGCTCTTTCTCTCTCTCAAATAAATACATAAAAAATCTTAAAAAAAAAAAGTTTGGATCGATCTATCTATCTATCTATCTATCTATCTATCTATCTATCTATCTCTGTTCCTGGCATATAAAAACCACCATATAGAGAGTTACTCTAGAAGTTGACAGATTTGGGGGCCCTGGGCTTGCTTCCTGCATGGAAGCAGAAGCTACACCGCAGTGAGCGACGGCTGCCTCTTTAAGACAGGGCGGGGTCTACGGTTTGCTACACACTCCATCACTCTCTGCTGCCTGACTCCTTCCAGCCGGCCTTTGTCCCCATTTATATTACCTGGCAGGTTTCTAGACATCTGAGTTTATAACCCCTCAATGATATCATATATGCAAAATGTTTGGCACGAGGGCTGCGCGCAGTAAATAATCGTAGTAAGAATAATATCCATTCACTCATGTAATCCTCACTGCACCGTCCCAAGTGCTTTGCTTGTATTTATTCTCCTGACCCTCATAAAAACCCTTAGAGTAGAAACCGTTATTATTCCACTTTACAGATAAGGAAACCGAGGCGCAGAGAGGTGAAGTGATGTGCCCAGGGAAGCGCAGCTTGGAAATGGCAAAGCTGGGGTTTCACCTGGGGAGCTCCAGAACCCATGTCCCTAATTACTAAGTGTTCCAGAGCTGTTCGCTCTTGCCCCTCGCTCTGTCTGCACATCCTCCCCTGCTCCAGGTCAGGCCTCACTGCCCGGCCCCGCTCCGCTCCTTTCTCCCCAGGTGAGCCGAGCTCCATGACTGTAACCTGGACCACATGGGTCCCCACCCCGTCTGAAGTGCAGTTCGGACTGCAGCTAACGGGCCCCCTGCCCCTCCGGGCTCAGGGCACCTTCAGCCGCTTTGTGGATGGGGGCCTTCTCCGGCGGAAGCTCTACATACACCGGGTCACGCTGCGGGGGCTGCTGCCGGGGGTCCAGTATGGTGAGAGGGGCCCCAGGCCCGAGTGCTGATGGGGAAGCAGGAAGAGGAGTGGGAGATAGAGGAGAAGCCACCGCTGACAGGGGGCCCAGGCCGGGCTGGTAACTGCTCTGCTGATCTGCAGCCTATTGTACGAGACTCTGGCATGAGAATGGAAGGCTCTGGGGTCTGGGGTGGGGTGGACCGAAGGGCATGGGTCGGAACCCCTCGATCCCCACTTCCTCCCCCCACCAAGTGAAGACGGATTGCGGGGTGGGGGGAGGCAGCCAGGGCGTGCTCCTAGCTGACTGTGACCTTCCCCTTTCCCTCAGTTTACCGCTGTGGCAGTTCTCAGGGCTGGAGCCGTCGGTTCCGTTTCCGGGCGCTGAAGAATGGTCCCCACTGGAGCCCCCGTCTGGCTGTGTTTGGGGACCTGGGGGCTGACAACCCGAAGGCCTTCCCGCGGCTGCGCAGGGACACCCAGCAGGGCATGTACGATGCTGTTCTCCATGTGGGTGAGGCATTGGCGAGGGTGCGCCTGGAGGCGTCGGGTGGGGCTTGGGTGGGAGGCGATCCCGGGGCTATCGAGGGCACCGCGCTGGGGTTAGTGTGGTTCTGAAGGGACAGGCGATGAGACACGAGCCCTGGAGAGGGTGTCTGTGGTTAACCAGCCTGCCCAGGTGCAAATCCCAGCTCCAACACGGAGAGCCGTGTGCGTTATTGGTTTTGTCCTCTGCGTTATTACAATGAGGGCTAAGGCTGCTCCAGAATTCATGGCACTGTCGTGATGACTACATGGGTGACGTGGCTTGGCATGCTGTAAGTGCCGCTTATTCCTTGTCATGATCATTGCTGCTGTGGCTTCAGGGGACAGGGACACACTTGGGAGATGGAGATTGGGGCTGACATGGTTCACAGCCGCAGACTCTGGAATCAGACTCCCAGGGCCTGATTCCTGGATTTTTACTAACCAGCCCTGTGACCTTGCGCAAGTACATAATCCCTCTGGGCCTCAGTTTCCCCATCTGAAGTGGGGTGATAATAACATCCACCTCAGAGGGTGTTTTGAAGATTCCGGTGATCAAGTATGTAAAGCATTTGGAACTGTGCCTGGTACAAAACCAGTATCAGATCGGGTCAGTCTTAACGTTGTCATGGGAGGGGACAAGAAGGTGAGCAGAGATGGGGGCCAGTGTGATCAGAGCATGGGAGACCAGGGCAGTCTCAAGGGGGGGCGGTCCTCAGGGGCCAGAGGTTCAGGAAACAGCTCCAAGTGCACATGTGGGTGGGTGTGAGGTAGGGATTGCAGAACCGGGATGGCTCGGGGCTGGGGGTTGCAGAGCCGAGCAATTGGGTCTCTCGGTTCCAGCAAGAGGAGAGCCGGGTCTGGGTCCTCACTCTCTCCCTGCCCCCCCGCCCCCAGGAGACTTCGCCTACAACATGGATCAGGACAATGCTCGAGTCGGGGACAAGTTCATGCGGCTCATTGAACCTGTGGCCGCCAGCCTGCCCTATATGACGTGCCCTGGGAATCACGAAGAACGCTAGTGAGGGCCTGGGGCTTCAGGGCGGGCGAGGGCCTGACCGGTGCAAACAGACGTGTCCTTCCTAGTGTCTCACTTTAGTCCCTCATCCTGCAGCAGCGCATTAGTGATATCAAGAGGAGAGGAGATGGGGGCCGGGCTGGGAGGCAGACCTGGCCTGGCAGTGGGGAGTTGGGGGCCGGGTCGGGGAACCCAGACTCTCTCCCCACCTTCTCACTTTCTTTTACCCAGCAACTTCTCTAACTACAAGGCCCGCTTCAGCATGCCAGGGAACAACGAAGGCCTGTGGTACAGGTAATCTGGGGAACCCTGAGGACTGGAGGATGGATGGGAGATGCCAAGGAGACCCCCACCTCTGACCTATGCCCTCTGACCCCTCCAGCTGGGATCTGGGCCCTGCGCACATCATCTCCTTCTCCACCGAGGTATACTTCTTCCTCAGTTACGGTCACCACCTGGTAGAGAGACAGTTCCACTGGCTGGAGAGCGACCTCCAGGTAACATGGGTGGAGGTCCCCTATAATCCCCTGCCCTGCCTCTCCTCCCCACCCACCCCTCCCAGGGCTCACTTGGGGCTCTTCTCTCTAGAAAGCCAATAAGAACCGGGCAGCCCGGCCGTGGATAATTACCATGGGCCACCGACCCATGTACTGTTCCAATGCTGATTTGGATGACTGTACATGGCATGAAAGCAAGGTGAGGACCCCCTCCCTGAGGCGGGGTGCTGAGAGCCAGGAGGGGGAGGGGGGCGGCCTGAGTCCCCATTCACCTCCTTGTGCGCCCTGCCCAGGTTCGCAAAGGCCTCCGTGGCAAGTTCTTTGGGTTGGAGGATCTTTTCTACAAATATGGTGAGTGACCTGGGGGACTCCCAGCCCCAGGACCCAGCCCGCCCTCCCCCCACCGCCCCGCCCAACCTCTCCAGGATCAAACAGCTTGACCCCAACTTGTTCTGTCTCAGGGGTCGACCTGCAGCTGTGGGCTCATGAGCACTCCTACGAACGCCTGTGGCCCATTTACGACTACCAGGTGAGGCTCAGGGAGGGCTGAGGGCCCATGCGGCTGGTGTCGGTGGACCCCTGGACACCTGGGGTTTGGCCTGGTGTGACACGCTCCTCCCCCTTGTCCCTGTCTCCAGGTATTTAATGGCAGCCGAGAGATGCCCTACACCAACCCTCGAGGCCCGGTCCACATCATCACAGGATCTGCCGTGAGCACCACGGGGAAGGGTGCTTTTGGCTTCTTGCCTCTTGATTTTTACTGCCTCTTATGCCTGCCTGGGGGGCCAGGTGTTTATATGGCTGCTGTCACCAACACTCCCCCCCGAGAGCTTAGGTAGCCCTAGTCGCAGGCCCATTGTACAGATGTGGAAACAGAGGCTCAGGTAGTCAAATACTCGTTCAGTCTCAGGCTCAACAGGTGGCAGGGGTTGGGGGGGGGGGCTTGCTCAAGTTTACCAGATGGATCCAAAGACAGAGGGCTTCTTATTATCATCACTGCCACTGAACTCCAGACTCGATTCACGTTCCACCAAACTTCTCCCCAACGACCGCTTTCTGTTCCAGGATCCCACATTCGAGTTAGTTATCATGTCTCAAGAGTCTTTCATCCTGCACATTTTAGAAAACTCCTGGCCAGTTGTTTTGCAGAAGGCCCCGTGGTCTGGGTTTATGTGTCGTTTTGCTGAGATTCAGGTTATGCATTTCGGGCAAGACGATCACAGAAGTGATGTCGTGTTCTCCTCGGTGCATCGGACCCGGGGCTCCTGCCGTCCGTGTGTCTCTGAATCACCTGGTTAAGGAGGTGTCTGCGGGTTTCCTCCACTGTAAAGCTATTATATTTCCCTTTCTAATTAATAAGTAACTTCAGGGAGATACCTTTTGGCCATGCAAATCTCCCAGCGCTCCTCAAACTTTCACGCACTGATTTTTGAATCCTCCAGTGCATCCTGCCTGCAACAATTATTACTGAGGTGTTCTAATGGGAAGTTTCTATTTCCCTCATTCCTCCTAGATTTATTAATTAGAATCCTCTCGTGAGGAAGAGTCATCCCCTTGGTCCCATTTATGTAGTTCGTTATTGATTTATACCAGTGTGGACTCATGGGTAATTATTGTATCCTGTGGGCGATAAACCGATATGACTGTTATTTATGCTGCTGATCACCTTGCTCCGGTTTTGGCCACTGGGAACTCTTCGGGTCAGGGCCTGTGTTTTCTTTCGAGTGCCCCTGTCATTTTGTGAGCTCTTCCTTATTTTTTGACCCGACGGGGTGTTCCAAGAATCCTCTTGTGTTTCCCTGCCCTTTCCCTGTCTGCCTTGGAATCACTCACTTCTGCAAGGAGAGAGGGCTTATTTTTTAAGCTGGTTCTTATAAATTAGTAAGATCAAAGTAAGAAACACTTATGAAAAAAATTCAAACAATGCACAGGGTGCCTGGGTGGCTCAGGCAGTTAAGTGTCTGCCTTTGGCTCAGGTCATGATCCTGGGGTCCTGGAATCAAGTCCCGCATCGGGCTCCCTGCTCAGCGGGAAGCCTGCTTCTCCCTCTCCCTCCGTGATCTCTCTCTCTCTCTCTCAAATAAGTGTATAAAATCTTTAAAAAATCTAAAAAAGTTCAATTGTGCAGAGGGCAGGAGGTGAACACCAGCCATCCACACCCCTTCTTCATCCCACTCTCGTGTTCTGTCGGATGGCATTTTAGAATGTTCTCTGCATGTGCAATTGAGTGATTATCTTGATAGAGATGTTAATTACTGTACTACCCAGTTTCAAAAAACAACTTGGATCATGCTTCATCCCCTAGGGGTTCTCAACTTTGGTGGACATTACATGGGGAAGTTTTAAAACTCCGGGGTCTGGGCCCCATTCCAGAACAAACACCAGAATCTCTGAGAACGGGACCCTGGCATTGGCCCGGTGTAGCCACCACCTGGCGCAGGAAATAGAATGTTATCAGCACCAGATGGCGCCGCACACCCCTAGGTGATCGCTATTCTGAACTTTAATCAGCACAGATTAGTTTTCCTTCAATTTCAAATTTTGAAATTATTTCAGACTTACAGAAAAGTCGCAAAAATACAAAGACTTTCCATATCCCCTTTACCAATGTTTCCCAAACATGAACATTTAACTACATCTCTTTTTGTTATGTTTTGTTTGTTTTTGAGAGAGAGAGAGAGAGAGAGAGACAGCTCGTGGACGCATGTGAGCAGGAAGGGGAGGGACAGAGGGAGAAAGAATCCTGGAACAGGCCCCACACCCAGCGAGGAGCCCCACCCAGAGCTCAATCCCAGGACCCTGAGATCATGACCTGAGCCGAAATCAAGAGTCGGATGCTCAACCGACTGAGCCACCCAGGCGCCCCAACCACATCTGTTTTAATCTCTATTTTATCTTATTATTTTATTTGTCACAGTTATTATCATATTATTAATATTTTATAATATTGTTATATTATGTATAATTAATGATTATTAATATATTATTTGTCCTGGAGAGATCATTTGGGACTATGCCATTATCCGGCTATTCCTCAAACTTTCACCGTGAGTTTTACCACCTATTGATGATGCTTGCTTCCATTAATGATTCCAATGATGGGTGCAAAAGGGTGATTTTTCAAGGTCCCGCATGGTCTCTGCTCATGTCTCCGGGCGTATCTCCCGCAAGGCTGAGCAATCGCTCTCCCCCAGGCCCTGGTGACTTAAAAAGCTTTCTCGGAGGGTCTACAGCACGGCCAGTGTTGAGGCCCACCGGTTTTGTCCATTCTTCCAATTGCGTTTTCCCTTTTACTGTACATCGTGGCCACCAACACCTTGCTTTGTGATGGCTACGCTATGATTTATTTAACTGACCCCCACTGATGGGCATTTGGGTGCCTTCCAGCTTAGGGCTCTTACAGAAAATGCGGCAGTGGGCAGTCTCTCACAACCATGCACTTTTCTAGAAGTCTTAGTGAGATCAAGGCTTAACAGACTTTGTCTTCCTTGGAGGCCTCAGGGTCCTGGCCTGGGAGGTTGTTTCTGCTCCTTGTGGGTCCTCCACCCACCCCAGCCCTGGGTCTAAAGGATTCTGTCTGGCAGGGCTGTGAGGAGCGGCTGACCCCCTTCTCCCTCTTCCCGAGGCCCTGGAGCGCCGTGCGCGTGAAAGAGTACGGGTACACGCGGCTACAAATCCTCAACGGGACCCACGTGCACATCCAGCAGGTGTCAGATGACCAGGTCAGTAAGCGGTGGCCCGATCACCTGCCCGAGTAACCAGGCCCAGCGAGTTCTGGAGCTGAGTGGCTAAAAGCATGGATTCCAGAGCCGGAAATCCTGGGTTCAAATCCTGCCTCTGCTACTTACCAGCTGGCTGACCTCCAGCGACTTATTTCAACTCTCCGAGCCACAACTTTCCCATCTGTTAAAGGGGATGATAATAGTTGCTTGACCTGTTATATATAAAGTGCTGAGAACAGTTTCCAAAGCATGAAAAAGGCAGGTGGTGGGAGCAGGTGGAGGGAAACCAGTATGATGTGTGCTGGGCAGAAGTGGCCTGAGGTTAGAAGGACCTAAATAATCATGGCTCACCTTTCTTTATTTTTGCCATTGTAATTTTATTGTATTTTTTTAAAGATTTTATTTATTTATTTGAGATAGAAAGAATGAGAGATAGAGAGCATGAGAGGGAGGAGAATCAGAGGGAGAAGCAGACTCCCTGCCGAGCAGCGAGCCTGATGCGGGACTCGATCCTGAGACTCCAGGATCAGGACCTGAGCTGAAGGCAGTCACTTAACCAACTGAGCCACCCAGGTGCCCCTTATTGTATTTTTTTAAGATTTATTTATTTGGGGCACCTGGGTGGCTCAGCGGGTTAAGCGGCTGCCTTCGGCTCAGGTCATGATCCCAGGGCCCTGGGATTGAGCCCCTCATTGGGCTCCCTACTCAGTGGGGAGCCTGCTTCTCCCTCTCCCTTTGCCTGCCACTCCCCCTGCTTGTCTCTCTCTCTGTCACATAAATAAATAAAATCTCTAAAAAAATTTTTAGGAGGGGAAGGGCAGAGGGAGAGAGAGAATCCCAGAGCTGACTCTGGGCTTGATCTCACGACCCTGAGACCACAACCTGAGCTGAAACCAAGAGTTGGATGCTTAACTGAATGTGCCACCTAGGTGCCCCTGCCATTGTCATTTTAAAATAATAATAATTATAATTTCTTGAGCACCTGTTTACATCAGATGCTGGGCTAGACCCTTTACATCTAGGAACCTTTTAATCACCACAGCAATCCCATGGGATGGTTTTTCTTTCCATTGTACAGTTGAGAGAACTGAGGCTCAGAGAGGGGAAGTAACTTTCCAAGGGTCACACAGCTGGAAGGTGGCAGAGCTGGGATCTGGCCGCAAAGACCGTGTTCTTTTTATTATAAATAACTACCCTTTATTGAGCAGTGCACGCACCGGGGGTAGGCTTTAGGCTTATGTGTTTATCCCATTCGGTTCTCCCCTGTGTATAGAGTATGGAACTGAGGCTTATAGTTGGGGAACATTCTTAAGGCCATGTAGAGAGCCGTTGTACTGAGATATATAAGTGACATTTGTCTGACTCCAGGGTTTGTGCTCATAATAGCCTACACCTTACACAGTCCTTGCCTTGTCCCGGGATCCCTTTTTAAAAAGCCCTCTACAGGGGCGCCTGGGTGGCTCAGTCGTTAAGCGTCTGCCTTCGGCTCAGGTCATGATCCCAGGGTCCTGGGATCGAGTCCCACATCGGGCTCCCTGCTCAGCGGGAAGCCTGCTTCTCCCTCTCCCACTCCCCCTGCTTGTGTTCCTGCTCTCGCTATCTCTCTCTCTGTCAAATAAATAAATAAAATCTTTAAAAAATAAAAAAATAAAATAAAAAGCCCTCTACAAATAATCTCATTTAATTCCCGCAACATCTATGATGTAGGTACTATTACTATCATCCCCACTTTTCAGATGAGGAAAACTGAGGCTCAGAGAGGTCTAACACTTCGCCCAAGGTCACACAGTCCATTAAAGATCTGGATTTGAATTCAGGTCCTTGGCCCTGGAGTCTGGACTTCCAGCTCTCACTACCTCTTTTGTTTTTGTCCCTTGCAGGACGGGAAGATTGTGGATGACATCTGGGTGGTGAGACCCCTGGTTGGCCGGATGACGTACCTCTAGGCACAGGGGCAGCTCTCATCAGGGACCCTGGGCCTCGCTGCCTTGGCTAGTGTGACCAGACACCGCCCAGGCCCAGGTGGAGAGTTGGGGCAGGCCTTGGCTCCCAGTCCTTCTGAGGCCCCGTGTGGAGTGGTTGTAGCCCCAAGGCAGCTGGAGCGGCTCTCTCCTCCTGGAGAGGTGGGGGTACCACTGGCTGTGATGGGAGGGCCGGCGCCCAGGCACAGAGCAAAGCAGGGCAGGTGTGGGGCGGCACAGCCCGGCTCTCCTGCATAACACTCACAGGGCAGGGCGCCCACAGGGACCCTGGAATAAAGAGGCTTATAGCTGTGGCCATGGACTCTGCGCTTCTGCCAGGGATGCCCCCTGGGCCGACTCCTCCCCTGCCCGCAGGGGTGAGGGGCATCACCAGCCCTAAGTCAGCGGAGTGGGCACGGCTGTCATGACACCACTCTCCGGCAGGGGGCGTCGGTGACTTTCTCCTCCAAGGCCGCCCTCAATGCTCCAGCTGCCCAAGGAGCTGGAGCATTGAGGCAACCAGTGTTGCCTTGTGCCTCAGTATCCCGGCCCAGCACTGAGAAGTGTTAGCACTCCTGCCTCCAAGCTGGGGTTGCTGACAAGCCTTCGGATCTCACAGACCTGCCATTTTCCTCCCCTTTTCCCTTCTTTTTCTCCTCCGTCTCTCTATCCCCTTCCTTTTCGTGTATTCACCCGTTATTTATTGGGCATCTCCCATGTGCCAGGCCCTGGTCTCAGTCCTGGGAGACAGCTGTGAGCAAGCCAGAGATCTCTGCCTTCACGGAGCTGATACTTTAACCAGGAGGTCAGACAGCAAACACAATAAATAAGAAAAATGTAAAGCAGGGTAAATATTGGTAAGCACTCTGAAAAAGCAGGGAAGGGGCCTGAGGGGGAACAGTTGCAGTTTTTACAAGGATAATCAGGGGGATCTCACCGGGAGGGTGAACATTTGATCTGAAGGAGTCTGAGTGAGAAGTCACAGGGGCAGAGTGTTCCAGGCAGAGGAATGGCCAGTGCAAAGGCCCTGAGGCAGAAACACGCCGGCCCTGCCAGGGATCAGTGTGGAGGCCGGTACACCCTGGGCAGAGTGAGTAGGGGAAGATAGAGACAGGGAGGTGATGGGGAAAGATCATGCTGGGCCTCGTGGGGCCAGGAGGACTTTGTCCTTTATCCACAGGAGGGCTCTGAGCTGGTGACAGACACATCTGACAGCAGGAGTCCTAGGCCAAGCTGGGCGCTGGCCCCTGGGCTGAGAGCTTCCCTGGGGCAGCCTGTGGGCTCCCAGCTCACATTATTGCTCCATGAGCTGCAGGGGCTCAGCTTCCTGACACTTACTCCCCGCCCTCCTGGCCACCCCCACGGTGCCCAAGGCATACGGGCTTCCTGCTGTTTCTTGAATTACACGAAGCTCTTTCTCACCCTCGGTGTGCCCTCTCCCCGGCTCATCCTGGGCTGGCACCTTCTCAGCCTGAGGTCGCAGCTTTCCCTGACAGCCCCAGCAAAGACAGTCGCCGTCATTCTGTCCCGTCCCTGCTTTACTTCACTTCTAGCTCTTAGCTTCCTGGAATCCTCTGACTGATTTATGCTTGTCCGTGGTCAGTCCGAGCCCTGGGGCTAAGGGTCTGTGCGGGGGGAGACGAGGGCCATCTTGTTCATTGTGGGTCCCAGCCCGGCCCACCCTGGGCCGGCACTGTCTGGGGGTGGCTTTGTCTCTCCCACTGGACTGTCAGCCCCGGGAGCGAGGGGCCCAGGGCTCGCCCCCGCACAGCCCGGCATAAGATCGGTGCTTCATAAATACTTGTTGCCTTCTGAAGGCCACCGCATGCCACGCTCTGGCCGGACAATGCCAGGGACACGCCGGGGACAGCGATGAATCAGCCCCAGCGGGGCCCTGTAGGAGTTCACGGGCGAGCAGAGAAACGTGGTTACCCAACTCAGGTAACACACAATGAGGGCATGCCGCAGAGGGATGCACCCAGCCCGTGAAGTCGCCAGCCACGGAGTCATGCAATGCTCCCTGCAGCCAAAGCCTGAGCTGGTGCCCACGTGGGCCTGGCATGTTCCGTCCCAGGCCAGGGGAGGCTGTGAACAGGTCTGGATCGGGGTGGGGGGGGGGTCCACAGAGAGCGAAGGCCTGGCACTGGGGCTAGACAGAAACGGGGTTTGCATCTCAGCTCTGCCACTTGCTGTGGCATGTGGCGTCCCCAGCCCGCTCTGAATGTCAGTTTCATCATCTGTCACCAGAGGATGATCATACTTGATGGTATTGCCTTGGGATTAAATGGGGCTGAAAGCCTTGATGTTGTCCTTGACTCTTCTTTGTCTCACGTCCCACATTTAATCAGCTAGCAAATTCTGTTGACTTCGTCTGTAAAGTCGATCTAGAGCCTGTCCCCTTCTCCCATCTCCAAGGCCCCCACCCTGGTCCTGCCCACCTGTCCCTTGCCTGGTCTCCCCTCTCCTCCCCTCCCCCCCCCCAGTCTGCTCTCCATATGCAGCTGAAGGGACTGGTGGACACCTGTGTCACATCGTGTCTCTCCTCCGCCTGAGCTCTCCCAGAGCTTCATCTCCCTTGGGGTGAAAGCCAGCATCTTCCCTGTGGCCCACCCCACACGATCTGCCCCTGTCCCCTCCCTGTCTTCATCTCCCACTACTTGTCTCTGCCCACTCTGCTCCAGCCACACTGACCTCGACTATATCAGATGACTGGCTGTTCCTTCTGCTTGGGACACTGCTCCCCCCCCAGGTACCCGCATGGCTCTCTCCCTCCCCTCCTTCAAGCCTTTGCAGGGAGCCCTCCCCTGACCACCCTGTTTAAAACAGCATCCCACCCCCTACCTCCCATCCCCTCTCCCTGCTTTATTCTCTTCCAGATCAGTTCCACGTTGTGGCCTACTATGAAAATACATCTTTCATGATATATTCTTTATCTCCTCCATCAGAAAGTGAGCTCGGGGGGTGGCAGGGGTTTCTGGGGTTTCTGCCAGTTCTGTTTACCCCTGTGGTTCCAGTACCCGAAACATAGTAGTTGCTCAATAAACACTGGTTGAATGGATCACGGGAGGCAGGAGAAATTCAGATAAAAAAATGCTTAAAACAGCACCAGCGCTGAAGGAGCAGGTCATACATAGTAGGAGTGACGGTAATTTAGGTGAATCAGATAAAGGCCCAGCTCTTGGGGCTCCCACTGCTGGGCGCACAGGAGACAGGCACGTCTGGCTGATTGCAACACCTGTGATGTGTGACATGCTCAGGAAGTGACAGGCTGCAGGACAGAAGGCCCTACAGCTTCTGGGAGGCAAAGCCAAGCAAGGCTTTTGGAGGGTACGCAGATGCCTGCCTAGCAGGCTGGGGTAACTGGCCCTCGGAGGAGTAGCAGGGCCCCAGGGACAGCCTGTGAGGTGGTTTGGGGTCTATGGAGAGACCAGAAGGGGGAAGCTGTGGGTCTCAGGATTCATTCATTAACAAATATTCATTTGCCGAAGTCCTTCATTGCTCAAATCAGCCAGAAATGGTTCTTGTTGGTTACAGCTAAGAACCAGGAAAGAACAATGCACCCAGCCACGATCCAACTGTTGTAGATAATATGGTGGCCAAGATGACATTTTGGCTCTTGTGAGGCTGACATTCTACTGGAGGAGATAGAGAAGAAACTGAAAACGAAAATACTATCACCTGAGAATTCCGGATGGTGATCAGCACTGCGGAGAAAATACGATGGGAATTAAAGCGTGGGATGGCAAAGCGTGCTATCAGTAGGGAGCCGAGCAAAGGCCTCTGTGAGGAGGTGACACTTAAGCCAAAGAACAGGGAGCTGGTCAAAGCAAAGACCTAGAAGAGTGATCCAGGTAGAGAAACCAGTGGGTGCAAAGGCCCTGAGGCAGGACTGAGGCTGTGTGTTTGAGAAACAGCCATGAGGCCAGGGTGACTGGTGTGGAGTGAGTAGGATTATCAGATAAAATACAGGATGCCCAATTACATTTGAATTTCAGAGACAGTACATAAATGTTTAGTCTGAATATGTCCCAAATATTGCCTGGGGGCACACTTATACTAAAAAATGACTTGAGGTTTATCTGGAATTCAACACTAGCTGGGCATCCTGTATTTTTATTGACTAAATTTTTTATTGTAACCATAGGAATGAGCAAGAGAGGATGCGGAGGAGATGAGGACACATAAAGGACAAAAAGTTCCTCTCCGCATCCCGCACACATGCCTGAGGAGACAGGATGTTCTTTGAGTTCTTCAGGGGGCCTCTGTTACTTGGCATCCCTACTCCCTGGGCAGAGGCACCTCCTTTCAGCCCTCTACCCTATCCTCCCTCCAGATCTTTGCTGCTGCTTTTCAGCAAATTTAAAAAATAATATCATTATTTTACTTCAGGGGAGAAAGTAACACACTCATTGCTAAAAAAATTAAAAATCAGGGGCGCCTGGCTGGCTCAGTCAGTGGAGCATGCAACTCTTGATCTCAGGGTTGTGGGTTTGAGCCCCACATTGGGTGTAGAGATTACTTAAAAACGAATTCCTTTTTTTTTTTTTTAAAGATTTTATTTATTTATTTGACAGAGAGAGAGTGAGAGCACAAGCCAGGAGGCAGAGGGAAAGGGAGAAGCAGGCTCCCCGCCGAGCAGGGAGCCCATGCGGGGCTCGATCCCAGGACCCTGGGACCATGATCCGAGCCAAAGGCAGCCGCCCAACTGACTGAGCCACCCAGATGCCCCAAAAATAAATTCTTAAAAAAAAAGAAATTCAGGGGCGCCTTGGTGGCTCAGGCGGGATAAATGTACGATTCTTAGTTTCAGCTCAGGTCATGATCTCAGGTCATGAGATCGAGCCCCAGCATGGAGCCTGCTTAAGATTCTCTCTTTCCCTCTCCCTCTGCCCCTCCCCCCGGCTCGTGTGTTCTAAATAAATGAATAAATAAAATCTTAAAAAAAAAAAGAAGAAGAAATTCAAACCATGCAATAAAGGATAAAGTAGAAAAGTAGAACCAGAAATTTCCTGGCTGTCTCATTCTTAACAGCGTCCAACTTTCAACATTTTCCTATTTTCCCTCATAACCCCTGATTTTTTTTAGTGAAAATACTATCGTATGATATGTGTAGGTTTGTAACTTGTTTTTTCTTTCCTGTACAAATTAACATTGGCATAATATCATCTCTGTTCTCTCTCTCTTTTTTTTTTTTTCCATTTTTAAAAGTAAACTTCAGTTTGACAGTTTGGGATTTACAGAAAAATTGCAAAGACAGTACAGAGTTCTCAGGGCACCTGGGTGGCTCAGTCAGTTAAACGTCTGCCTTCTGCTCAGGTCATGATCCCAGGGTCCTGGGATGGAGCCCCACGTCAGAGCTCCCTGCTCAGTGGGGAGTCTGCTTCTCCCTCTCACTCTCCCTCTGTGCTCTCTCTCTCTCAAATAAATAAAATCTTAAAAAAAAGAAAAAGACAGTACAGAGTTCTCATAAACTCCACACCCAGTTTCCCCTATTACTAAAATCTTAACCTAAACCTGGTACATTTCTTACAACTAATGAACCAATATTGACACAGTATTTTTTTTCCTTTTTTTTTTATTGTTATGTTAATCCCCATACATTACATCATTAGTTTTAGATATAGTGTTCCATGATTCATTGTTTGTGCATAACACCCAGTGCTCCATGCAGAACGTGCCCTCCTCAATACCCATCACCAGGCTAACCCATCCTCCCACCTCCCTCCCCTCTAGAACCCTCAGTTTGTTTTTCAGAGTCCATCGTCTCTCATGGTTCTTCTCCCCCTCCGATTTCTCCCCCTTCATTCTTCCCCTCCTGCTACATTCTTCTTCTTCTTTTTTTCTTTCTTAACATATATTGCATTATTTGTTTCAGAGGTACAGATCTGAGATTCAACAGTCTTGCACAATTCACAGCACTTACCAGAACACATACCCTCCCCAGTGTCCATCACCCAGTCACCCCATCCCTCCCACCCCACCCCCCACTCCAGCAACCCGCAGTTTGTTTCCTGAGATTAAGAATTCCTCATATCAGTGAGGTCATATGATACATGTCCTTCTTTGTTTGACTTATTTCGCTCAGCATAATACCCTCCAGTTCCATCCACGTCGTTGCAAATGGCAAGATCTCATTCCTTTTGATGGCTGCATAATATTCCATTGTATATATATACCACATCTTCTTTATCCATTCATCTGTTGATGGACATCTTGGCTCTTTCCATAGTTTGGCTATTGTGGACATTGCTGCTATAAACATCGGGGTGCACGTACCCTTTCGGGTCCCTACTTTTGTATCTTTGGGGTAAATACCCAGAAGTGCAATTGCTGGATCATATGGTAGCTCTATTTTCAACTTTTTGAGGAACCTCCATACTGTTTTCCAGAGTGGCTGCACCAGCTTGCATTCCCACCAACAGTGTAGGAGGGTTCCCCTTTCTCCGCATCCCCGCCAACATCTGTCATTTCCTGACTTGTTAATTTTAGCCATTCTGACTGGTGTGAGGTGGTATCTCATTGAGGTTTTGATTTGGATTTCCCTGATGCCGAGCGATATTGAACACTTTTTCATGTGTCTGTTGGCCGTTTGGATGTCTTCTTTGGAAAAATGTCTGTTCATGTCTTCTGCCCATTTCTTGATTGGATTCTTTGTTCTTTTGGTGTTGAGTTTGATGAGTTCTTTATAGATTTTGGATACTAGCCCTTTATCTGATATTGACACAGTATTATTAACTAAAGTCCATATTTATTCTACTGCATTTAAAAAACTTTTAAATAGGGGCGCCTGGGTGGCTCAGTCGGTTAAGCGTCTGCCTTCGGCTCAGGTCATGATCTCGGGGTCCTAGGATCGAATCCTGCGTAGGGCTCCCCACTCAGCAGGGAGTCTGCTTCTCCTTTTCCCTCCGTCCCTCCCCCCGCTCTCTCTCTCTCTCAAATAAATAAAAATCTTTTTTAAAACTTTTAAATATAACTCCATTTAATACAATTACCTGGACCCTTTTAAAGTGTATAATTTTATGAGTTTTGACCCATGTATATTGCCATGAAACCACCACCACAATCAAGACATGGAATATTTCCATCACCCCAGGGTTTCCCTCCTGTCTCCTTTACTGTGCATCCTCCCCTCTGTCCCCAGCTTCAGGCAACAACTAATCTGCCCTCTGTCACTATAGATTAGATTTACCTTTCCCAGAATGCTAGGAATGGAACCACAGGAGACTGGCTTCTTTCACTCAGCTTAATACATTTGCAATTCATCCATGATGTCCCACTTATCAATAATTCCTTCCGTTTTATGCTGTGTAGTGTTCCATGGAATGGATATCCTGCAATCTATTTATCTGTTCACTAGTTGATGGACATTTGGGGTTGTTTCAAGTTTCTGGTGATTATGAAAAAAGGTGCTATAAAAAAAGAAAACCCCAAAACCAAAAAAAACAAGCTTTATGAACATTCATGTACAGGTCCTTGTGGGAATATATGTTTTCATTTCTCTGGAGTAAATACCTAGGAGTGGGATCACTGGGTCCTGCCTCTTCCACATTCTTTTTATGGCTGCGTAGCTATATTCTGTGACCCATTCCAAGCTCTGCTCATCACCTTATTTTTTTTTTTTAATTTTTTTATTGTTATGTTAATCCCCATACATTACATCATTAGTTTTAGATATAGTGTTCCATGATTCATTGTTTGTGCATAACACCCAGTGCTCCATGCAGAACGTGCCCTCCTCAATACCCATCACCAGGCTAACCCATCCTCCCAACCCCCTCCCCTCTAGAACCCTCAGTTTGTTTTTCAGAGTCCATCGTCTCTCATGGTTCTTCTCCCCCTCCGATTTCCCCCCCTTCATTCTTCCCCTCCTGCTACATTCTTCTTCTTCTTTTTTTCTTTCTTAACATCTATTGCATTATTTGTTTCAGAGGTACAGATCTGAGATTCAACAGTCTTGCACAATTCACAGCGCTTACCAGAACACATACCCTCCCCAGTGTCCATCACCCAGTCACCCCATCCCTCCCACCCCACCCCCCACTCCAGCAACCCGCAGTTTGTTTCCTGAGATTAAGAATTCCTCATATCAGTGAGGTCATATGATACATGTCTTTCTCTGTTTGACTTATTTCGCTCAGCATAATACCCTCCAGTTCCATCCACGTCGTTGCAAATGGCAAGATCTCATTCCTTTTGATGGCTGCATAATATTCCATTGTATATATATACCACATCTTCTTTATCCATTCATCTGTTGATGGACATCTTGGCTCTTTCCATAGTTTGGCTATTGTGGACATTGCTGCTATAAACATCGGGGTGCACGTAGCCTTTCGGGTCCCTACTTTTGTATCTTTGGGGTAAATACCCAGTAGTGCAATTGCTGGATCATATGGTAGCTCTATTTTCAACTTTTTGAGGAACCTCCATACTGTTTTCCAGAGTGGCTGCACCAGCTTGCATTCCCACCAACAGTGTAGGAGGGTTCCCCTTTCTCCGCAGCCCTGCCAACATCTGTCATTTCCTGACTTGTTAATTTTAGCCATTCTGACTGGTGTCATCACCTTATTTTATATTATTTATTTATTCATGTGTTTATTAGCTATCTTGTTTTTGTTCATTTGTAGCATTTGTTCTCTGAAAAAGAAGAGAAATGGTTAGAAGCCTAGACCTTGAAACCAGGCTGCCTGTGTGACTTTGGAGAAGTTACTTAACCTCTCTGTTTCTCTGCACACTTGTAGAACGGGACTAACAATAGTGCATAGGGTGGTTATGGGGATTAAATGAGGTAGTATAGGGGTGCCTGGGTGGCTCAGTCAGTTGAGGCGTCTGACACTTGATGTTGGCTTGAGTCATGGTCTCAGGGTTGTGGGATCCAGCAGCTTCAGGCTCTGTGCCCAATGGGGAGTCTGCTTGAGATTTTCTGTCTCCCTCTCCCTCTGCCCCTCCCCCTGCTCGAGCTCTCTCTCTCTCTCTCTCTCTCTCAAATAAATAAATAAATAAAATCTTTTAAAAAAATGAGGTAGCATATGTAAAGTGCTTAGCACAGGACCTGCTATATAGAAAATCTTCAATAAATGTTTGCAGTTGTCATTATCGACAGGCTTAGCACACGGATGGCATTCGACCAATATATTTATTCAGTGAATCTGGGCAGTCTCTTTTTCTTTTTTTTTTTTTTTAAGATTTATTTATTTATTTTGGAGAAAGGTGGGGAGGGCAGAGGCAAAGGGAGAGAGAGAATTTCAAGCAGACTCCCCACTGAGCACTGAGCCTGACGCGGGGCTCAATCTTACAACCCCAAGATCATGACCTGAGCCGAAACCAAGAGTCAAATGCTCAACTGACTGAGCCCCCCAGGCCCCCCTGAATTTGAGCAGTCTTTAAGAGCATCAGCTTTGAAGTCAGAACTCCTAGTTAAAATTCCAGCAAAGCTGCTTACAAGTGGTGGGACTTTGTTTCACTTCCCACCCTCCTCCCGTGTCTCAGTTTCCTCATCTGGGAAATGGGGCTAAGGATCCCATCTTACAGAGAAGTGGCGAGGATTAGAAAAGATCACGTAGGTAAAGTGTTCAGAGAGAGTCTGGTGTAGCAAGCAGGGAAAAAAAAATTGGAAGCAATCTAAACATGCAACAATAGGGAAATCGTGAGGTATGGTGTGATACATCAATAATTTAAAAACAATGAGGTAATATAACAATGGTAACAATAGTAAATGGTGTAACAATGGTAACAATAGTAAAACAATGGTGATTTTAAAAAATCTTACTGAAATAACACTAAGGATGAATACAGTTGACCCTTGAACAATGTGGGGTTCCCACCCCTGCACAGTCAAAAACCCAAGTATAACTTTTGACTCCCCCAAAACTTAACTACTAATAGCCTTGTGTGACCAGAAGTCTAACTGATAACATAAACAGTCAATTAATGCATATTTTATATGTTATATGTATTATAGACTGTACTCTTACAATAAAGTAAGCTGGAGAAAAGAAGATGTTATTAAGAAAATCATGGAGGGGCGCCTGGGTGGCTCAGTTGGTTGAGCATCTGCCTTTGGCTCAGGTCATGATCTTGGAGTCCTGGGATCGAGCCCTGGGTCGGGCTCCCGGCTCATGGAGAGCCTGCTTCTGCTTTTCCCTCTGCCCGTGGCTCCCCCTGCTTATGCTCTCTCTCTCTCACTCTCGCTCTATCTCAAATAAATAAATAAATAAAATCTTAAAAAAAAAAAAGAAAGAAAATCATGGAGAAGAGAAAACACATTTATAGTACTGTACTGAATTTATTGAAAAAAATCTGCTTATTAGTGGACTAATGCAGTTCAAACCCGTGTTGTTCACCTACACACTCACATATACGCTTTTGTCTATGTCTTTTTTTCCTTTTAAGAACAATTCCTAGGGGTGCCTGGGTGGCTCAGTCAGTTAAGCATCTGACTTCAGCTCAGGTCAGAGCCCCGTGAAGGGCTCTGCACTCAGCGGGGAGTCCGCTTGTCCCTCTCCCTCTGCCCCTCCCCTGCTCGTGCTCTCTCTCACTCTCAAATAAATAAATACAAATCTTAAAAAAGGGGTGCCTGGGTGGCTCAGCTGGTTAAGCATCTGCCTTTGGCTCGGGTCATGATCCTGGGGTCCTGGGACAGAGCCCCATGTCCTGGGATTGAGCAGGGAGACTGCTTTTCCCTCTCCCTCTGCCTGCCGTTCTCCCTGCTTGTGTTCTCTCTCTCTCTCTCTGTGAAATAAATAAATAAGGACGCCTGGGTGGCTCAATAGGTTAAGCACCTGCCTTCGGCTCAGGTCGTAATCCTGGAATCCCGGGATCAAGTCCTGCATCGGGCTCCCTGCTCAGCCTGGAGCCTTCTTCTCCTTCTGCCGGCTGCTCCCTTGCTTGTGTGTGCTCTCCCACTCTCTGACAAATAAGTAAATAAAATCTTGAAAAATAAATAAATAAAATCTCTTTTTAAAAATCTTAAAAAATAAGAGAACAATTCCTAGAAGTGGAATTGCTGTATCAAAGGGTTGACAGCATTGTTAAGTCTCTTGATGGATATCACCAAAATTCTGCCCCAGATCATAGTCCTACACGTGGGGTATGAGAGTGGCTGTTATCTTATATTCTCATCAGTACTGATTATTATATAAAAAAAAATTTTTCTGGGGCACCTGGCGCAGTTGGTTAAGCATGCAACTCTTGGTTTTGGCTCAGGTCGTGATCTCAGGGTTGTGAGATCGAGCCCCACATGGGACTGTGTGTTCAGCTCGGAGTCTGCTTTAGATTCTTTCTCCCTCTCCCTCTGCCTCTCCTGCTCATGCTCTCTCTCTCAAATAAATAAAAATCTTTAAAAATATTTTTTTTTCTGAGAGACCAAAAAAATAAAAAGGATCTGTTTAATAATTTAATATCCACTTCATTAATTTCTTATTTGGGGATTCCATTTCTTTCTTATCCTTTGTCTGTACTTTAAATTTTTGTTCATGTCCTTTGCCTGTTTTTCTGTTGTATGTTCACCTTTCTTATTGATTTGTAAATGCTCTTTACATATGAAGGACACAAAGCATTGCCTGCCATCTATATATTGCTGCTTATCTTTTCCCTTGATGTACTGAAATTTATCATTTTTATGAGGTCAAATCCTCCTCACCCTCCTCACCCTCCTCACCTGTTTCCATCTATTGGAGATCGCCTCCTTACCACCTCCTCCAGGAAGCCCTCTGTAGGAGGCTCTTTTGGGGTTGATTTTCTCTCTCAGAGCCCTGAAGTAGGAGGGCCTAATTGCCCATCCTGAGGAAGCCCTTGGAGCAGATCTACCTCTGGGCTTGTTCTAGGTCTGATCTCTGACTGAGATCCCCAGGTAAGTTCCAAGGAGGCTTCCCCAAAGGTGGCTTCTAGAGCCTAATACCCTGCAATTTGTGCAGAGCATTAAAGAGGTAAAGACTGCACCTGGCCCTCCTCCCATCACTGCGACCTGGATAAAGTGCTGTCATCTCAGCTACTAGACTTGCTTTTTTAAAAAAATGGAGACTCTGTGAGGCATAAGATTTCAAAAGAGCACAAAAACCAAAACAAGAACGTTTAATGCTGGCGATGATACTTTAAATTGCATGTTCCCTTTGAACACTGGTGGGAGTGTGAATTGGATCC
Source organism: Halichoerus grypus (assembly GCF_964656455.1). Classification (NCBI taxonomy): domain Eukaryota; kingdom Metazoa; phylum Chordata; class Mammalia; order Carnivora; family Phocidae; genus Halichoerus; species Halichoerus grypus. Next base: position 47,462,661 of record NC_135726.1, read on the forward strand.
TTGTAGCACAATTCGGCAATGTGTGTTCCAGGCCGCGGGGAGGCAGCAGAGGGCAGTTAGCGAGCCTTGCCTGGGTGTCAAAACCAGGGATGTGCCCTGGCTCTGCCCCATTAGCTTGTGCAACTTTGAGCAAATAAAGTTACTTCTCCAAGCTTCTGCTTCCTCTGCGAAGCCGGAATAATCATAGGCCCTGTTGTTAAAATTACACAGCTTAGCTCCATGCATGGAAACTGTTACTATTATTAAATCTTAAAGTTGTACATTTCCTTTGACCCAGGAGTTCCATTTGTGGTAATCTATTTAAAGGAAATGATTAGAGATGTGCACAAATATTTAACTGCTTGAATTTGTATGGGAGGGAGGTATTATTTATAATAGCAAAATATTTATCACAGCTTAGATGTTCAACAAGAAAGGGTGGTTAAACAGATTAGAGTTCATGGATAGAATGGCATCCATGCAAGCATTAAAACTAATGTTCTGGAAGAAAATGATGTGGAATGATACTGGTGATATTTCCAAACTTGTTTTTAGAAACATATAAAATTCTTTATAAACGTGTGCCTCTGATTCTGTTAAAAACAAAAGAGGTAGGTAAATGTACAGAAAAAAATGACTCATCATGCAATCATTCATTCATTGGTTCCCCCATGGCTACTATGTGTTAGACACTGTGCAGGGGCAGGGAGGTGGAGAGGGATGCACTTAGCATTTAAGAGTATCTCTGAGGGGGTGAAATTAGGACTCATCCAACCATCCATTCAACAAATGTTTATTGAGCATCTACTTGCCAATAGTGCAAGGGCATCGGGCACGCACAGTGAACAAAACAGATAAAAATCCTTGCTCTCCTGGAGCTGACATTTCAGTAAACAACCAAAAAGCTAACTACAATTAGCTAATCATCTAGTTTGTTAGAAGGTGATTAGAGCAGGAAAATAGGAAAAAGCAGATAAGGGGAGGGGCTTAGTAGCATGCAAGATGGATATTGGCTGCTTTAGTTAGGGTGGGAAGGAATAAGCTCACTGATAAGGTGATATTTGAGTAAGGGAGCCCTGAGGATGTCTGAGGGAAGGGTCTATCCCAGATAGAAGGAACAGCCAATGAAAAGACCTTAAGGAGGAAGAGCTCCGGATATTTTTTCTGGAAGAGCAAGGTAGCTGGGGCCCAGCGAGTGAAATCATAGGAGAGGATGTCCGGGTTTCGTTTATGGATTTCGTTATTGTTGTTTTTGGGTATTTTCCTTTTTTTTTTTTTTTTATAAATTAATTACTTTTTAAAAACTTACAGAAAAGATTAAGATCAAACAGTGTCTTGGTTGCAGGTCAAGTTCCTGGACTCAGACAGACTCAAAACTCATTACCTACTTCCTGTAATTCTGAGGCAGCTAGTTCACCCCTTTGAGCCTCAGTTTCTTTATCTGTAAAATGGGTATTAATAATACGATGGGGTTTTAGTATTTAGTGAGACAATGCAAGGAAAGCATTTGGCCAGGTGTGTGGCACGTAACCGTGATTTGGTGTAAGGTGGGACTTTTCCACGAGTATAGTCCTTTCTCCTTTAAGAACCCGATTGGGCGGGGAGCCAGCTTCTCCGCACGCTTTCCAAATTTTCCAATCCCCGCTTGGCATTTTCTGCCCGAAGGTCTCCAATTGGACAATCTGCACCAATCAGAGGCTGGAGCGGGCTCTGCCAATGGCCCAGCTCCGCCCCTGAGCGGGCCCTGCCCCCTGCCCGGTCAGCCCCGTTGCTATGGGGACTGGTGGGCGGCGAAGGGGGAAAGCCCCGGATGTTCGTTGGGGATTTAACATGGCGGCGGCAGTGGCCGCGGTGGCGGCGGCGCAAGAGAGCTGAGGGCGGTGTGAGGGTTCAGAATTCCGGGTCGAGCAGCTAGGCCGCGAGCGACCGCAGCGCCGAGCCGGTAGGATCAGCGGTCAGGCCAGGGGATTGGGGTGGGCCGGGCGATGGCGGTGGGAGAGCTTTTACGCAAGTAGGGGGCGGGGCCGTTGGGGTCAAAGTTCACTCGAGGAGGGACGGGTCGCCTCGGAGAGGTCGGGAGTCAGTGCTGCTGGGGAGGGTGGTGTAGAGGAGGTCAGATGTCAAACTAGCGAAGGAGGCGTGGCGAAGGGGACCACAAAGTTCGAAATTTGAAGTGGGGCCCGTTCGAGGGGGTCGGGGCGAGTGTCAAAAAATGGGGGTCAAAATTAATCATTTGAAGGGAGGGTGCGCTTACCAGAGTCGGAGATCACAACCCTGGGGGCGGTGGTTTGGAGGTTTACGGCAGCAACCAGCGGATCAGATGCATGAGCTTTAGGTTGGGGGGCACCTTTTTAAGGGATCAAATGTGGGGCGGGGGCAAAGGTCAGAATCCGACAGATGATGTACCTGAGGGTCAATAGTTAAAACCTTAGTGGGAGACATTGCTGGGGAGGACGGGAGGGATGCCCGAGAGAGAGATCAGAGGTGCTTCCTGGCCAGGTAAAGGGGAGCCTCCTCCCACAAATAGTGAAAATAGTAGCAAACACTCATAAATCACTATGTGCCAGGTCATTTAGATGCTTTCCATATATTTAATCCTCACTACAACCTTATGGGGTTGGCACTGTTATTAAGAGCCCAGGTGATCTGCCCAGGATCATCTAATGACTAAGTTGTGGGGTTGGGATTCAGACTCGAGTTCTGCGCCCAGAGATGTACTATGCTCTATTGCCTCTCAAATAATCACAGTTTTGACTAATATTTAATGAGGGCTAACACTGTGCTCAGCGGTCTTGTTTCATTATACCATAAGCTTGTGAAGTGGGTACTGAGTAGACCCACTTTACAGACAGGAAAACTGAGGCTCGGGTAGCATCTCCTGAGTAACAGAGGCAGTTTCCAAGCTGGGTCTGACTGATTCCAGAGCTCCTGCCCCCAGTTGTTACATTGTAGATTGTTGAAGACTGTTCCTGGAAGCAGGTGGCTGGGCAAGGCCAAGCCACTCCTTGGACTGGAATGGATTGTCTCTGGGCTCCCTGGAAGGGTGTGATCTGGGAAGAGAAGTTCTCATGGATCTATGGGAGTGGGGTGTTTGTGGGTGGCCCAGAGTCCAAGTGAGTCTGATGGGTTTCTGACTGGGGAGGGTGTCCCTGAGTGGGATCCAGTACAAAGCCTAGTGTTCTCTGTACTTAAAACCCCGAGCTCTCATGGTGGTCCCAGATGGCTCCCACCTCATTTCCTACGGCTCTCCCGGTCCCTTCTCAAGCTCCAACCCCACCGGCCTGTTTGCTCTTCTTCAACTCTGTAGGCATATGCCACCCTCCAGGTCTTTGACCTTCCTGTTCCCTCTGCCTGGAATCCTTTCCCTGCCCCTCCCCCCCTTACTCACGGTCACCCACGTGCAGCCCTACCAGCACCACCTGCCTCTCACTGTCCCTCACACACTCTTTATCTCCCTATCTGGTTTTCTCCCCAGGCCTTTGCTCTGTGCTTATCTTGTTTGTCAGGGCACCCTGTGTTGTCTGCCCCTCCCCCAAAGAATGTGGGCCCCACACGGCATGGAATTTCTCCATGTTGTTCCTTCCCTGAATCCCCCCTGAAGCACTGCGTGGCCGGTGGAGGGTGCTTGGTGGTTGGTGGCTGAACGTTGGACACTGTGCTCGGTGCTGGGACTGCCCCAGCGGACAAGACGCAGAACCCCTGGGCTTCCAGGGGCTCTCGGTGTCCCTTGGTGGGAGCAGACTGGAACCAGACCCCCAGCCAGCGATACACGGCTGCATCTGGACCCCTAGGGTGCAGTGGATCAGGGGCTGTGGAGCAGCACTGGGGACTGGTGCAGACGCAGCTCCATCACTCATGGGCTGTGAGACCGTGGGTGAGTCGCTTAACTTCCTGGGCCTCCGTTTCTTCCTCTGCAAAATGGAAATGATAGTGACCACCTCATGGCATGGCTGGGGGGGCGCAGAGCAGAAAGCGCGTGGCCCCGGCCCTGGCTCCGTGCTGTGTTGGCATTAGTCCTGCTGCCGCCGCCACCTGGGGAGGACCTCAGAGATGGAGGAGGGCCCCTCTCCACCTGCCTCCTGCTTCTCTCAGGCAGCCACGCCACCCCCTTCTGGCTCTGGCAGGGTCACCGGGTGGGCACACTGCCAGGCAGTCCTGTGAGGCCGGCCCAACCTCCTGCCCTCGTGGTTCCAGCTTGCTCAGCATCCCCGGCTTGGCGCAGATAAGGAGGGCTAGGGCTTTGGCATCGGAGACCCGAATTCAGGTCCCTACGCTGTCCCCAGCTGTGGGACCTTAGGCAAGTGATTTCTTAACTCTCCAGTTTTGTTCCTTAGGATACATTTTAGATTAGGGGGAAAAGTAAAGCCTTCAATTAATAGAACCCCCACGCCTCCAGCATCCGGCCTGGGATGGGACTCGCAGGGTGGATGGCGTTCAGTGCCCCCCTCCCTCCCCAGCCTCTCTGCCAGCTCCTTGCCCCAGCACCGGATTTGGTGGTTAGCGTCTCTCTGCAGGTCTTCCTACTGTTACTACCCTTGAATGTATCACAGATTATAGAGCCGCAGCTCTGGATCCCGGCTCCCCGCTGCAGTCACCCGGAGAGCTTTCAAAACTGCCGAGGCCCAAGCCAGCCTGGGAGAGTCTGACTTGGATTCATTTGGTTGGGGGTGGGGCGGGCCTCAGTATGTGGTTCCAGTGGCCACCAGGCTGGACCACCACTGTTTTACAGTTTGACGGCTGATGTAAGTGACATCCCGGTGAACAACCTGCTCTTTTCTGCTCAACATTCGAGTTTGCGTTTCTCTCTGCAAGGACGTGTGTGTGACTCTAGGATTCGTTGTCTCTGCTGTGAGTGTTTCTTCTTGTGATTGTGCCACATAGGAGTGGCACCTGTTCACCTGTTGGTGAACATTGGGGTGGTTTCCCACTGGGACAGTGACAACACCGAATCGAACATTCTAGAACACGTTTCCTTGTCTACTCTGGCCAGAGTCTCTCTTGGGCTTGTGGCTCACCGTGGACATGCTGGGCCTTCCAAACTGTTCTCCTAAGCAGTTGTACCAGTCTGCTTTCCCACAGGGCTTGAGGGTTCCCTTCACTCCATGTCCTGCTTTGGGGCAAGTTTGTGGCTCTTGCTGAAGTGCTTTACTCAGCCATGAGATGATGGGTTTATGGCCCCCTGGGCTGACTGGGAACAGCTGGGGAGATGGTTCACATGATGGGCCTAGCGGGGGCCTGACACCCACTGAGCCCCCACACCTAGGCTTTCGCCCTCTAGGACATCCAGGACAGTGACCACAGCTTTGATCCAGCTCTCCTTGGGAGGCATCTCTCAGGGCTGACGGTGGGAAAGGAGACTGTACTGACTTGAACCTCCTCAGGAAGGGGGCAGGAAGGAGGTGAAGTGTGGAAAGGGAGGGACAGAGCCTTGTTACACTCTTTGTGTGTGACCACTGGTCCCACTGGCGACCCACACAGCCCTAGCCCTGCCTGCATGGATTTTAGTATACAAAGGAAGACAGACCCATCCCGAGACAGTGACAGCCCAGAGTGTCAGCGCTGGGATGAGGAAGCACAAAGAGAAGCATCAGGGCTAGGATACGGGAGGCACAGGGACTGTAGGAATCCAAAGGAGGCCCCTGACCAGCCTGGGAAGTCAGTGAGGGCTTTCTGGAGGAGACATCTGACCGATGAGAAAGAGTGAGCCAGGCCTAAGAAAGGAGGTGGAAAGAATAGAGCGGGTAGTGGGTACGGGAAGTGCAAAGGTCCTGAGGTCTGAATGAGCTTGGGATGGTCAGGTCCCATCAAGGAGGCCCAAGTGGCAGAGGAGGCAGCAAGATCAGGAAGGTGGGGACGATGTGGCAGAGGTACCAGAGGCTGAGAGGCGGAGGTAAGGAGTGTGGATTGCATTCAGTGTGTAACGGGGACTCATTGGAAGGCTTTAAGCAACATCTATTTCCCTTTAATAAGGATTACTCATGTTGCCCTGTGGGGAGTGGATCCTGGGGTGCAGCAGCAGGGAGACCACAGGGAGGCTGCTGTAAGGGTCCAAGCAGGAGATGAGGGTGGATAGGATGAGGGGGCCCACGATGGAGGAGGGATCTGTGTGCTGCCAAGATTGTGAGGACTTCACCCATATATATTTTTTAAAGATTTTATTTTTATTTGAGAGAGAGCATGTGCATACGTGGGGGTGAGGGCCAGAGGGAGAGGGAGAGAGAGAATCTTAAGCAGGCCCCACGCCCAATATGAGACTCAGTCTCACGACCCCAAGATCTTGACCTGAGCCGAAATCGAGAGTGGGCCGCTTAACCGACTGCACCACCCAGGTGCCCTTACTTCACCCGTATTAACCCATTTGATCTCCACAACAACCTACAAGGTAGGTACTGTTGTTATCCCCATTTCAGAGATGAGAAAACTGAGTCCCACAGAGGTACGTGACGTGCCTAAGGTTACACGGCAGGTGAGTGGCAGAGGTAGGACTTGAACTCCAGGCCTTCGGACTATAGAGTCACCACCTGCGGTGGCTGCCCTCCAGTGATTTGGAAGTGGTTTGGATAAGACAAGGCCACTTCCTGGCCAGTTGGTTCTTACCCAGGCTCCTCTTTAGGTGGAAGCTCCTTGGAGGTCAGTTCAACCTGGGGTATTTCTGGGCACTGGGTCCCTACCTCCCTCAGGGCCCCCCACAACCCCTTCTCTTTCTTCTCCACGGCCTCACCCCTCCTTGTCCTGCTGGCCTGCAATAAACCAGACTTCCTGGCCAGACGCCGGTCGGGGTGTCCCCAGCAGCTGTTTATCCCATCACCCGAGCCAGGCGGCCACAGTTGCTGCCAGCAGGAAGCAGCCTCCTTCCAAGTCACGGCCAGGGAAATGGGACCCTTCCCGCCCCCGCCACCCTTTCCGGGGCTGGGGCTTGTTTTCTGCCAGATGCCTGGGCCCACAGGAAGGTGTCGGGGGCGGGGGGGGGCAAGGAGGGTCAGAGGGGAGCTTTCCCAGGTCCCAGGGGAGCCGGTGACAGCAGATGTGACAGAAGCTACCACTCACGGCAGCCTGTGTCCCGGGGCCCTCTGGTCCTGCCCTGCCTTTCCCCGGGTGCTGCCGCCATCCTCAGGGGCAATGGCAACTTCTCTGCGGGGGCCACGCAGTCCACACTGGTCCCCGACCTCCTAGCTGGGGCCCCTGGGGAAGAACCGGAGCCTCCATGGGCCTCACATTCCTCACCTGTTAAATGGGCTGTTGGGAGGATCATAGATCATGCGGTGAAGAGCTCCCCGAGTGGCCTGGCACACAGTAAGCTTGTAACAATTTATAATTCAACAATTTTAACAATTTCCGTTTCCTTCCTCACGCCCTGTCCCCTCTGGGCTGCAGCCTCCCCTTCGCGGGCTCCCAGCCTCTAGTGATCCTGGACTCACCCGCAGCTCGCAGCCCGCCAGACGCCAGATGTGTGCTGGGTGAGCATCGGCACGGTGGCTCTGCCCAGAGACCCGGAGCAGGAAGTGCTATTAACCTCATTTCTCTTTTCCAGCATTTTCATTTCAGGAAGGCACATTTTTTGCTCCGTGCGCACGCATTACCTATTCCCCTAAATAATCATCGCGCACAGCACAGAAGGGTATACAGCCACGAGGAAATCCCTTTCCCAGCCTGGCCGCCCGTCCCCTTCCCCGAGACAGCCATTGTTCCCGGCGTCTCTTCTGTCTTAGGATATGTGTCCCTGCATGTGTTCTGCCCCCTTTTGTTTCTACCCAGATGGAGCCGACGTCCCACGTTTGCGTTCTCAGCCTTGCGTTCCCACTCCCACACAACGGGACGCGGCCTTGCAGGTTTCACTCTTCAGTTCTGTGTCTGGACCCGGAAATGCTTCCTTGTGCTTTCTGTGGCCGTGTGCCATCCCTGACCCACGTGTGTTCACGCTGATGGCTCTTCATGCCCTTCGGGTCTGTCCCTCCTCGGAACAGGACCGCACGCGCATGGGAGCGCAGCTCTGGGCACAGCTCTGGACGTGGGCTCGGGGGTCTGAGATGTGCGCCCCGGTAGCTCGGCCAGTAACGTGCAGGCCTGCCCGAGAGCGTGAGCCTGTTTGCGCCCCAGCCCGGTGTCTGATGGCCCCCGGGGCTTTCTCATGTGCTGGCCCCGTGCTTGGGCTGGTAGCTGACGCCTTGGCCTTTGCCAGTCAGCTAAGGTTCTCGCCGTGGTTCTGATTTTAAAGTGAGTAAAGTGGAGCATCTTTGTGTTTGTTGAAAGCCACCTGGGCTTCCTTTCCCGGGAGCTGTCTATCTGTGGTATTTTTTACTTTCCCTGAGAAGGAGAAACCGAGGCACGGGCTGGAAATCCCTCAGCAAGTAAGGGGCAGCTCCAGGCCTGGAACCCAGGCCTGCGTGGCTCCAATCTGGAGCTCCTAACTTGTGTGACACCGTGGAGGCGGAGGGCTTGGGCTCTGGGGCCAGCCTCACCACTACCTGCTGTGTGGTCCCAGACGAGTCCCTTAACTGCTCTGTGCTTTGGTGTCTTTATCTACATAGTGGAGATGATAACGGTGCCTCCTCAGGGTTGTTTTGAGGCTATAACTGCATCATCATCAAGCAAAATGCATAGTAAGTGCTCAGAGACTGTTAGCTGCTGTGCCGATACTCGTAGCCTTGTTCTGGATCATTACTATTAACAGGCCTCGTTCTAGTGCTTCCTGTGAGCTAACTCATTGGACGCCCCCAGCACCCCAAGATGTAGGTGTTAACTATGATTCCCCTTTCATAGGGGAGGAGATTGTGAACCTGGGAGACTTGCCTGGGGTCACTCCCTCTGCCACCACCCCCAGACTAAGCCTGAGGGATTAGAAGGCCCCCCCTCCATTGTGTCTTCCTTCCGGGCTTTGGAGGGGAGCAGCCTGACAGGTGGGGGCACCGGGCGGGGTCCCCAGACAGCGCGCTCCCTCCCAGGCCCTCCCCGCTTCCACCCCCAGGTGCCCGGCCTGGCCCTGGAAACTCCCGATAAAGCAGCATTGTGCTGCGTTTGGGCCTGGCTTCCCCAGGCTGGTTCCAGCCACTCCCACACAACGGGAAGCAGCCTGCTATCCTGGGCCTCCTCCCGCCCTCCTCCTGCTCCCCTCCTGCCCTCCCCTCCCTTCCCCTCCACGGTCCTCGCGAGGAATGGGGAGAAAGTAGGACATGGCCGGAAGGCAGGGCTCTTCAGCATATCTCCCTCAGGTGAGGACCCCCCCAGGCACTTCTGCCTCCTCCCTCCCTGGGGACCCCTCCTCTGCTGCCCACGGGGGCCTTCCCCCGAATCTTCCACAGCAGCCTGGCCCAGATGATCTGACTCTGAGATGCCGTGCTGTGTATATATAGTTACGTACATTTATGATTCTTCTACTTTTAAACCTTTAGTAATTGCAAAGCGTAACGTGCCTCTGGAAATGGGCCTAAGTGCACGTGTCAGTTTAACATCATTATGAGATGAACAAACACTTCTCCACACTTGGGGGAAGACCGAACTCTGCACCCTAGGAGCGCCCCCGTCACCATCACGACCCCGGTAGCGATCACTCCCCTGACCTTGGGGGTCACCGTGTCCCTGCCTTTCTGGAGAGTCCCTGCCAGGCGTGCATCCCTGAATTACAGAATGCCACCTTGCGTGCTTTTGAACTTCACAGAAATGGAGTCCCCCCGCACGTCTTGTTAGCGGCCGGCTTCTTTCATCCCTGGTCTGTGGGGTCCAGCCCCGTGGTTGAGCATGTCCATAGTTCGTCCCCCCTCGTTGCTGTGTACTCTTCTAGTGTGAGAACAACCCAGAGCTGATCTCTGTCTCCTGCTGTGTGCGTGTCAACGCCCTTGAACACGTCTGCCCCGGGCATGCGGGCGGGCGTGCACACATTTCTCCAGGGAATTCTCCAGGGAAGCTAGCCCTGGCCCCACGGGAGGCCCTTTGTGAGCTCCGTCAGGCAGGAGACCCAGACCCTGGTCCCAGATCCACACGCAGAGTTTAAAATAAGTCGGACTCCCAAGCCCCCATCTCCCCCCCGGCCCCCCGCCATGACCCTGTCTCATTAACAGGCGCCCCATCCATCCTCTCGATCGATCGATCGGGCCAGGAGTCTGGTGGCATCCTGACTCCTCTCGTCTCCTTCCTTCACAGTCACGATGGCAGGAAGGCCACCTGCTCTACCCGCAGAGCAGAACCTGGCACCTTTCACTCTTCCTCCGTGGCAGCCCCTACTTAAGCCACCCTCGTCTCCCGCCTGGACCGCCTCCCCACTCCCCACTTCCCCGTTGCCCCCCCCCCCCCCCCCCGCGGTCTGTCCTCACATGAAGCTAGAGGGAGCTGGGGTCAGATCGCATCACCGCCCTGCTGGGGACCCTCCTGTGGCTTCATCTCTGGGGGGGGTGGGGGTGGTCATGAGATCCTGGCCCAGCTTTCCTGCGAGCTTCCACTCCTCTCCTGCCATGCTGTTCCTGGAACATTCCAGGCCGGGTCCTGCCTCAGGGCCTTTGGTTCACGCGCTTCGTCTGGGACCTGCCACTCTTTCCCTCTTCCACCTTCCCGGGCTTGAGTTTCTTTGTGGCACTCATCATTACTACTTATATTACACTATGATTTATGGGTCAGTTGGCTTCTTGTCCTCCCTGCCTCTCATAACTTGGCTTCATGGGTTGGGGGGTGGTGGCGGGGGACCCTTACTGTGTTCCTTGCTATAACCCCAGCTTGATGTGTGTGTGCCGGGGTGGCTCAGTAAACGCTGGCGGACCGAATGTGAGGGGTGGAGGGAATGATAAGCCCTGGGTACACCCTGCCGCAGTGCATGGTGGGGGATCTGCCCCGAGTGAGGAGGGAATGCCACTGGAAGGGGGAGCAGGAGTTGGCTGAGGGAGGGGAGGGGAGGGGAGAGCGCGGGGACCTCTGAGGAACCGAAGGGTGGCTCACATCCCTCTCGGTTCTGTGGTCGGTCTGGATTGGAACGCAGACGGCCACTCGGGGCCTCTCCACGTCTCGCTTGTTCTTCTCTAGAATTGAGGCCACTCAGGTGTTCTAGGGCATCTCTGAAGCTCTGCTCCTAACAGTGCCTGGGGTATAAACATGAACGTGATTATTTTCGTTTCTCTCCTACATATACTCTGGAGTGCCGGCCCTTTGTGGCCTCCAGGGACCCAACGGTTGATGGATAAACAGCTCTAGTTGCTACCCATTTAGCGTCTGTCTCTTGGACTCTCAGCCTTCTGGGGCATCCCTGCTCCGAGGCAGGGGAAGGCCTGAAATGACCTCGGGTCTGGGGAGTGAGTGTTCCTTAGGCTGATTAATAGGGAAAACTAACTGAAGGTCTGCTCTGTGCCAGGCCCCGTGCCCCGCGTAGCACTCCCCTGCGTCTGCTCAGTCCTTCCAGGGTCCCCAGAAGGTGGCTATGACCATTCGGCCCATTTCACAGACGGGGAGGGGAAGGGTGGCACCCGTGGTGAGTGCTGGCCCATCCTGCAAACTGGTGCTGAGCAGATCTGGCCTTAGCTCCTCCAGGTGCGGATTTGCATTTCCCTGGTGGCCTGTCAGGTGGAGCAGCTTTTCACCTGTCCCCTGGAACGTCTGGAGCTCGTCTCTTGTGAAGAGCCCATTCATGTCACTTGCCTATTTCCCATCTGGCTGTCTGCATTTTTATTTGTTACTTCTTCGAGTTAAATCCTCGGTTCTGGATGAGAGCCTTTGTTTCGAAGATGCTATAATTCTCCCGGCCTGCTGTTCGTCTTTTTGCTTTCTTTATGGTATCTTTTGATGAACAGAAGCACTTAATTTTAATATGGTCAAATATATCACTCATATCCTTTAGAGTTTTAGAATTCTGCTTCTCACCTTTCTTCGTCCTGGAATTGTGTGTGTGTGTGTGTGTGTGTGTGTGGTGTGAGGTAGGCATCCAGTTTCATATTTTTTGCCTGGATCCCCCATCATCCAAGGACCATTTACTAAAAACAGACTGACTTTTCTCCACGGTCACTCTTACCATAAATCATGTGTCTGTGTAAGTGAGTCTGTTGCCGGATGCCTTGTCCCTTTCTCTTACTCTTCTGGCCTGTTCCTGCATACTACCACCCAGCCCTCATTTCTGTCGTTGATAAGAAGTTTTGATCTTGGGGAGAGCAAGCACTCCTACTTGTTCTTCTTCAAGAGTGTCTTGGCTATTCTTGGCTCTTTGAATTCTATTTAAATATTAGACATGCATCTCGTCACAGACACAGACACGACATTGAGTCTCCCAGTCCATGAATGTGGTCTATCTCTCCATTTATTTGTCTTCTCTGATGTATCTCAGGAGAGTGCCACACTTTTCCAGCACTGTCCTTGCCCACTTTTTGGTGGATTTATTCTGAGGTAGTTTGTGATGTGGCCGGGGGAGTCTGTGCCTGCCCCTCCCACGAGGCACCTTGCATCCTAGGTTTGGCCTTTGCCGGGTAAGGCTCACATTAGGGCCAGGAGCCCCCTGCCCTCCTCCCCCAACCCTGCTTCCTCCCTGGCACCACTCCTAGTCCCTGGCAGAGGGTGGGCAGGGTGCCCGGAGAGGAGGTTGTAATTTTCCTGAATGATTTCAAGGGCTAATTAAAGGTTTTCCTTGACTAATCAGCTTACGGTTTAATTATCGGGGAACAGGCTCAGGGCTGCGGGAAGCAGCTCTGGTAGGGTCTCCTCACAGCGTGGCAGGAAGGAGCCAGGGCCCGGCCCTACCCCGCGGGGGTGGCAGGACCGGGGGATCCCCTGGCACTGTCTGGGGGCCAGCTGGTGTTCTCCATCCCCGTGAAAGAAGACAGGGGGGCGGGGAACCAGCAGGTGTGGCTGAAGTCAGCACATGGGGGTCGGCGGGCGGGGGGGGGGTGGGGGGGTGCTTCTCTGCTTGAAATCCATCCACGTCCCCTACTGCCTGAGAGAGGGCCCAACCTGGTCCCTCCCCTGCTGGACCAGGCCCTGCCCCTGTCTGCTTGCACTTTAGCCTTCCTGACCTTTGTTAAGTGCTCTCCTCTCGTGTGTTCTTTGTGTCTTGACCTAAAGGTCACCCCTTCTGGGAAGCCTTCTCAGGTCACCCCTGCCCACCCAAGCAGGTGATAAGCTCTGTGGGCTCCTTGTCGGCTGTCAGGGTCACTCACTCCACCACTGATAAGCGCTCAGTGAAGGGGACCCCTGGGCCGGGCCCTGTGGTCCAGCATTTGAGTTGGAGGGGACCCAAGAGGGGAAGGGGTTCAGGCCTGGCGCTCCAAGGAGAAGGCTGGGAGGGGGGATTCAGGGCGGGGAGACCTCGTGCTAGCTGATGCCTTCCCAGGGGAGGCTTCCGTCTGGACCAGACACAGAATGGGCTCCTGGGAGTTCTCGAAGGGGGAGGGGACCCGGAGATGGCCGTGCCAGGCCCGGCTTCATTCCTTGCATTCCTCAGCAGGCCCCAGACTCCCAGTGGCCCAAGGTGGGGGAGGGTGGGCGGGCAGAGGGGCAGAGGGGGCCTCCTGGGCACTGCCCCTGCCCCTGCCCGTGGTGGGGGCAACCATACAGTACCCCAAGCCTAGACCATTTGAATCCCAGTCTCTGGCTATGGGGTCTGAGCATTATTTGGGGGTTTTTTGGTTTTTTTCTTTAAGCTCCCAGTGTGACTAGCTGGGATGAGAGCCACTGGCCTCCAGAAATGATAGCAAATATGTTCACTTTTGCAGTGTTTGGGGTACTTTCCTAGGCTCCTGACATAGCGTGATTGAGCCACGTCACCCCCACAAGCACACAGTCGAGTTACAGACGAGGCCGCGGAGGTCCAGAGGCTTCCATGGGCGCTGCAGCCTCTGCCGCTGTCCTGCCTTCCATCCCTCAGTCCTCCAGGCTCCTGGCAGGCCGCCTTCTCTGTCTCCGTCCTCTCCTCCTCTTTCTCTCCATGTCTCTGCTTTCTGTCTCTCTCCCTCTTTCCCGCCCTTAATTTCTGCTTCCCTCCTCCGCCGGTCAAAGCTTCCCTGGCTTCCCCTGTTAGCCAGGATCCCGCTGAAGCCACAGAGGGAGATGGTTCCCACAGGCCCAGGACGGGGATGGGAAGGATGCCGATGTCACCTTGCCAGCCTCCCTCGCTTCTCCTGGCACCTGGAGTGGGGGGCGGGGGGGCACGCGTCCCACTGACATTCGGGGGTACTGGGACCGGCTTTGCGACCTTGAGGGAGGACTGCCCAGGCAGGCGGACCCTGACATGACGGAGCCTGTGACCCAAGATCCTTCTGTGGGCCCAAAAGTCTGCTGGTGTTATCTGTGGCCGGTTACCATTTCGGGCTCCCGTGGGGTGGCCGAAGGTTTAATTTTGGCAGAGGCCCGTGCTAAGATGTGACTCTTGCAGGAGGCTTTCCTATTCGACGGGAAGGAGGGGGAATGAGTCCTGGGCTCACTGGCCACCTCTCCCGCATCCCCTCAGGGCAGAGGCTCCCCATTGGGCCTCTCCAGCTCTGACACAGCCTCTCTGTGGCCTCGGGCCACGCCTGGAGCCCCAGATTTCTCAGCCTTGGTTTCCACATCTGGAGCAGGAGGAGACGGGGTCCTGCCGCCTCCCTGGTAGCTGGGAGGAGTGAGTGAGTCAGTGGCGTGTGTGACGCTCAGCACAGCGCTGCCATCGTTATGTCATTATGGTCGCCTTGACCGTGACTGCTGTTACAGTTATTAGAGGCAGGACATGTGTTTGGATTCAGTAACAAAGATTCACCCGGTGAGGGATCTGTAATTCTTCGCTGTTATGATCAGTTCACATTTCCTTTTGCAGAATGTTTAAAACCTTTGTATAATGGAAGTGGTCACTCATGCTCGGGAGAATGGTCTCATGCCTTCCCCACGTCCCCTGTCCCCGTCACTGTCCCCGATGTCCCGCAATTACCAATGATGACCAGGCTTTTTCATCTGTAACCCAAGCCCCACCTCCCTGGTTATTTCAAAGCAGTTCCCATACCTCATATACTTGAGCCATCAATTTTTCAGATTTTTCTCCTCTAAGAGATTAAAGAGTCCAAGAAAACAAACCCCACAATACTATTGTCACAGGAAAAAAAGAACTGGTGATTCCTTAAGATCCTCACATTTCCCTCCAATTGTCTTATCATCCTTTTTCAATGTGTTTGTTTGATTTGGAATCCAGACAAAGTCTGCGCTTTGTGTTTGCTTGACAGGTCCCTTAAGTCTTCCATAGTCTATAGGATTTCTCGCATCCGTGCTTTTGTGTGCTTGCTGTTTGCCTTGTGTATCTGCCAAAGACGCTCATCCTTTGTCCCCTAGAGTTTTCCAGAGTCTGGATCCAGCCGATGAATCCTTGTGGTGTCATTCGACTTGTTTCTCTGTCCCCTGCGCTTCCTGTAAATTGGGACTTAGGTGTAGGGGCTTGATTATATTCAGGTTCTGTTTCTTTCCCCGGTGGTGCTCTGTGTGAACTTCAGGTCAACATTAGTGCCTGGGTCACTTTTAAAATAAATTTAGGGGGCGCCTAGCCGGCTCCATCAGTGGAGCATGCTACTCTTGCTCTTGGGGTTGTGAGTTCGAGCCCCACGTGGGGTGTCAAAATTACTGAAAAAAATAAAACTTAAAGTAAGATAAAATAAAATAAATTACATTGAATTAAGAAAATTGAGTAGGTGGGAAAAAAAAATTCTTCCCTTGCTTGTGGTCAGACTGGTACCAGATCGAGCAGAGGGGCCTGAGGACCGAGGGTCGGGAACTGCGGGGGCCTGGGAGCCAGGGGCTGGGTGTTAGCCTCCAGCTTCCACGAACCGTCTGTCGTAGGTGTGCACAGCTTTGGGCTCCTGCTTTGCTGGGCTCCTGGGCCCCCGGCCGAGAGCCCTCTCTGCCCCCCAGCCGCCCCATCCTTGACTCTGCCTGCTTCAGCTGGCCTGGTGGTTATCTTGAGGCACGGAGCCACCCTCCTACCCTGGCTGTGTCCTTGGCCTCGCTTCCCCCTCTGGAACGCGATGGGGGCGCCAGCTCCCCCGGAGGGCTGTGGTCAGGACTCGGGCGGACGGGGACCGTACAGAAAAGGGCGTGATGCCTGGTGCGCGCTCTACAAGCCACTCATCCTCTGCATTTAGCGCAGGCCTCTTTGACCTCAGCGTCACCACTTTTCCCTTCTGGCCACGCTGGCCTCCGTGCACATTCTGGCACGTGTCAGGCCGGCTTCGGTCCTTGGGCCTTTGCGGTGGCCCTTCCCTCTACCCTGAACGCGCTTCCCTGGCTCGCCACGTGGCTTCCTCACGGCCCTCTGGTGTGGCTCCAGCGCCAGCCCCCTCGGGGCCCTTCTCTGTCCTCTCCCTCTCGTTGCATAGTTGCATGCTCGTTTGTTGACTTGGGTTTTGTCTCCTCTCCCCCACGGGAATGTCAGCTCGGGGAAGGGGGTGCTCTCTCATTTCCTGCTCTGTCCCCAGTGCCTGAAGCTGTGCCTGGCACACAGTGAGCGCACAATACAGTCGTGGAGCGCATGAACGAGCGAGAGAAGAGCACGGTTTAGTGAGTGGATTGGGCCCGGGTCCGACCTACCGCGGACTCCTGGCTCTGATACACACTGTGACCTTGGGCCGGCACCTCCCCGCTCTGAGCCTTACTCTCCTCCTCTGCAGCCTGGGGGTGTCCACAGCACCCTGCTTGCTGCCTTGTTTGGCCCTAGCGTAGTGCCCAAACAGAACGCTCCGTAGCTGCGTCTCCAGCATCTGACCCAGATGAGCCAGCCAGGGGCTGCCCCTGCCTTGGGGGCGCTTTAAATCTTCAATAACTCCTCCCACTCTGTGTGAACGGGCTGCTGGTGCCCCAGGGCGGGTGGGGGCAGGGACACCGTGGCTAGGTATGTTCCCATGGCCAGACAGGCTCCCTGAAGAGTGTGATTCCCACAGGACACAAGAGTGCCCGGGATGTGGAGAGACGTGGAGTTGTGGCCGCCTCGGAGGGCTCCAGGGCCGGCTGCTTCCAGGCCTGTCTCCCTGGCAGGAAACAGGCCAAGAGCTGCAAGGGGCCAAGGAGGACTGCTGTTCTGATTATGGTAGCAGTTTACAGCTTTCGGGTGTGTGTGCGTGCGTATGTTGTGCATGTGTGTGCGTGCGTGTGTGTTGAGAGATAGAGAGGGCTCAAAAGAGAGAGATTGAAGGTGCACGTGCGTAGAGACTAAGCTCCCAGCTGTCAATCGCTGCCCCTGGTGTTTGCTGCGCGCGAGTCTCAAATAGGACATGCGTGGAGAATGTACGTAACTCCCTGTTCGGTTTCATGAATAATTATCACGATCAAACATATGCCATCTAACGACCACCCAGATCAAGAAGACAAGCATCACCAGCACCCCAAAAGCCCCCTCCTTCGTGTGCTCTTTCTAGCCTTGGCAAATAAAATCAGCCCCCCTTTTCTTCCTTTTAATTGTCGCCTCTATTTTTGTGCGAGATATCCGATGCCCCCAGGGGGACACAGTCACCTGACGGACCCCCCCTTAGACACTCCTGCCCTGGTTCGAGCCCTCAGTGCCCACCTGCATGTATGCGTGCCTCGCTCCCCCTCACTGCCCCCCGCCCCCCACAGTTCCCAGCTCCCACGTTGCTCTGCAGCTTTTAAAACCGAGCGTGATGGTGCCGGACTGCCAGCACTTGGCTGTCACTTGCTCTCAATATCTTGAAGTTTCTCCAGGTGGATAAACAAAGTCCCGTGCCCCTGGGAATGTTCTCCAGTGTGGGTCGGAGCTGCCCCCACCCAGTAGCCAGATGAAAGCAGCCCTGCCCTGGTGGGGTGTCAGGAGAGCACTCTGGGGGGGTTGAAACCACTGCCTCATGCGACAGTGGGCATTTTCTGTCCGTGGAGGGCACTGCTGGCTTCTCTGGTCGTCAGATGGGATTCAGTCACAGGCCCTTGACATGTACGGGGTCTTCCCCGAGCACCTGTAAGTGATAAAGGGGCCTCTGGTATCATCCTGGGTCCGCCTGTCCCTCCGCGTGGGAATGGATGGGGGCTGGGGCCGGATGATCTCTTCTCTGGCCTGCCCTCTGGACCCCTCTGCTTCCCCTTTTAGCCGGGCTCATCCGGCCTTTTGCGGAGAGGCCCTCGGGATGGAGAGTACTAGCAAAGGCTCTGGGTGCGGAGGCCTGGGTCTGCTCCCCGGCTCTGCCACCTACTCACTGGGTGACCTTTGGCATGTGGTAGCTTCCCCCTGTGGGCCTCAGTTTCCCCATGATAAATGGGATTGTATAAAGGTTATTTCATCCATGTAGAGCACTTAAAAGAGAGTGGCACTTAGAAACCTCATCATGAGTGTTAGCTGTGGATATTACTGTCCTTATTGCCATTCACTCATTCATCCTGTAGATGCTTACTGCGTATCTCGTCGAGATAACCATAGATTCACTGGCAGTTTAAGAAATAACACAGAGAAAGCCCCTGTTTCTTCCGTGGTGACATCTTGCAAAACTCTACTTAGTACGAGATCACAACTAGGATAATGACATTGATACAGTCAAGATACAGAACATTCCATCACAAGGATCCCTCCTGATGCCTTTTTGTAGCCACATCCCCTCCCTGGCGTGTCCCCAACTCCCAGCAACCACTCATCTACCCGTCCTCCGTTTTTATAATCCTGCATTTCAAGAATGTGATGTGTTACAGAACAATTTTCACAACCATAATGTAAAGAACTGTAACGATAAAGAGAATTTAAAATACAAAATTAAGCAAAAAAGTTTAACATTTCAAAAAAAAGAATGTTATGTAAATGGAAGCTTTTTTTCACTCAGCTTCATTCTCTGGAGATTCATCCAGGTCGTTGCCCAAATCAACAGTTCATTCCTTTTTCTTGCTGAGTATATTCCATGGCATGGGCGTACCACAGTTTAACCATTCACCCGTTGAGGGACATCTGGGCTGCCTCCCTCTGGGGGGCTATGACAAATAAAGCCGCCATAAACAGTTGCGTACAGGTTTTTGTGTGAACATAACTTTTTGTTTCTCTGAGACAAATAACCAGAAATGCAGTTGCTGGTGTAGAGAAATTGGCAAGCTGTTCGGCTCTACCATTTTACATTCCCCCCAGCAGCGTGTGAATGAACCAGGTTCTCTGCATCCTCACCAGCATTTGGTGTCGCCACTGTTTTTGATTTTAAGCTGTTCAACTGGGCAGGTAATGATAACTCATCATGGCTTTAATTTGCCCGTCTCTAATGGCCGATGGTGCCTCACATCCTTTCATGGGCCCATCTGCCATCTGGGCATCATCTTTGGTGAAATGTCTCCTCATGTCTTCTGCCCATTTTCTACCTGGATTTTGGGAGGTTTTTACTGTAGAATTTTGGAGTTCCTTCTCTCTTCAAGATACTACTCCTTTGTCAGATGGGTTTGCAAATACTGTTTCCCCAATCCATAGCTTTTTTTTTCCTCTTCTCGTGGACTTCTGCAGAGCAAAAGTTGTTTTTTTTTTTTTAAGATTTTATTTATTTATCTGAGAGAGAGAATGGGAGACAGAGAGCATGAGAGGGGGAGGATCAGAGGGAGAAGCAGACTCCCCGCTGAGCAGGGAGCCCGATGTGGGACTCGATCCCGGGACTCCAGGATCATGACCTGAGCTGAAGGCAGTTGCTTAACCAGCTGAGCCACCCAGGCGCCCCAAAAGTTTTTTTAATTTTGATGCAGTCTACTTTATTAATTTTTCCTTTTGTGGATCTTTTGGTATCAAGTCTGACAACTCTGTGCCTAGCCTTAGATCCTGAGGGTTGGTATGGTTGGTTGCTTTCTGAAAGTTTTTTAGTTTTACATTTGAGTCTGCTCCATTATAAGTTCACGTAGGTACAAATCAAGGTCCGTTTTGGGGCACGTGGATATCCAGCGGTTCCAGCACTGTGGAAAATGCTCGTTCCTCCATCCAGTTGCTTACGCCCTTTTTTTTTTTTTTGCCAAAAGTAAGTTACCACAATGAGATACCACTTCGCACCTACCAGGATGGCTGTTCCCCAAAAAAGGGAAAATCACAGGTATTGCTGGAGTCCTCATGCATCGTGGGCGGAAACCTAACATGATGCAGCTGCTTTGGAAAACAGTCTGGTGGTTGTTCAAACGGTTAAATATAGAACTACCTGATCACCTAGCAATCCTCCTCCTAGGTGTACATCCAAAAGAATTGAAAGCAGAGACCTGGACAGATACTCGTACACTGGCGTTCGTGGTTGCGTTATTCACTAGCTAAAAGGTGGAAGGAACCCAAGTGTCTGTCAACAGATGAGCAATACGCATGATGTGATAGATGCACACAGCAGAGTATTATTCAGCCACAGAAATGAATGGGCTTTTGAAAAAACTCTACAATATGGCTGGACCTTGAAAACGTTACGCCTGGTGAAACGACAGAGGAGAAATGTTTGTAAGCCCCCACTTATATGAGATGACCTAGAATAGGCAAATTCACAGAGATGGGAGAATAGAGGTTGGGGGCGGGGCTGGGAGGCAGGAGGGAATGGGGAGCCATTGTTCAGTGTCTGCAGGGTTTTTGTTGGGGAGGATGAAAAAGTCCTGGGTGTAGACGGTGATGTTCACGAGACTGTGGCCATCTTTGATGCCACTGAATTATGCGCTTACAAATGGTCTAAATGATAAATGTTATGTATGTTTTACCACAAAGAAGAAAAATCAGTGTTTAAAAACCAGTGTGTGTATTT
Organism: Halichoerus grypus; assembly: GCF_964656455.1. Lineage (NCBI taxonomy): Eukaryota > Metazoa > Chordata > Mammalia > Carnivora > Phocidae > Halichoerus > Halichoerus grypus. Next base: position 47,483,285 of record NC_135726.1, read on the forward strand.
GTGGGGGTCTGTCCGTGGGCCCTCTCTCCTGCTCGCTGACCCGCGTGTTTATCCACACTGAGTACTGTGGCCATGTGGGTGGGCCTTCACATGGGGGGGGCGCCTCCCCCTTCTTCTGTTGCTGAACTTAGCTATTCTAGGGCCCGGGGGCCTGTCATTTTTGGAGTCCCTCGCAAGCTCCTTCGTGTGGCAGGTGGCTCTGTGGTTTACCCAGTTTCAGGGTCACCCCCGGCACCTGCCTCGTCCTCAGCCCCCATATCTGATTCATCGACAGGTGTCGCTTTTTCTTGGTAGACATAGCTCCAGTCTGTCTCCGTCTCTCTCTGTGTCCCGCCATCCCGGCTGCCTTCATCGGTTGCCTGGAGCAGTGCCGCCTCTTGTCACTTGTCCCCACACCCACTCAAGCCACCGTGGTCTCGTGCTCCGCAGACAGGGCGGCCAGAGTTGTACCTTCCAAGTGCGGGCCTGTCCCCAGCACCTCGGCTGGCTCCCGCCCTCTCTGGCCTGGCTCCCCCACACCCTGGTCCCTGCAGCCAGCCCTTCTCAGCTGGGATTTCACAGTTCATTTGTGTGACGCTTGGCTAGAGGCCCCACCAGGCAGGGACCGTGCTGCATCCCCACCCCAGCCCTGGTGGCACACGGTGGCCGCACATCGGATTTCTGTGGACAGAATCCCTGACGGGGGAGGAGGTTGCATGCTGCGGCACCCATGGCCTGAGGAAATGAGCCCGGAGAGGCAGGGAGAGGCTGGGGGTCCCTGGGGAGGAGGTGGCTTTAGCTGTGCGGGCCCTGGTAGGGTTTCAGCAGGAGAGGGACATAAACTGGATTTTACAGAGGTCTCCCTGGCCCTGGGGGAAACTAGGCTTTGTGGAGACACTTGGCAGGCAAGGAATTCTGATGGCTTCTAGAAGGATGAAAGGATGTGTCTTCTAAGAAAATGCAAATGGAAAGTAGGCTCAGAGGGGCCGGACTCCACCTGTCTGACTGGCCAGGAGCAAGGGGAGCTTGCCTGCCGACAGCCTGGGCAGGGAGGCTGAGGGGTTGGGGGGGGGGCGCGGGCAGCCCTCACTTGGGCAGCTGGGTGGTCATGATCCTGGCCCGGCAAGGCCACTTCTGGGCCTGTGGCCCACCCGTGAGGTGACATCGGTACCCGGGTATCGCTGCCGCCCCTGTTTGTGAGAGCAAGAGGCCTGAAAGCACCTACCTGGCCCCGTGCGGACCAACTCAAGGCACAGCCGCCCTTCCCCGCCGCTGCTAAAGCAGCATGGCCGCGCCTTGCACGGGTGTGGGCTTGGAAAATCACTAAGACGTAGATATTTTTTTCTTTGTCTTTAACATCGTAAATTTAAATTGTTCGTGCACACGGTGCCAAGCGTATGAAGCATGAATGTGTAGCATAACCAGTTACTGTAGAGAGAAAACCCATGTAGCCTCCCCCCAGGTGAAGGAGGAGGGGGTGCCCCCCCCCCCCCGAGAAGCCCCCCTCAGGCCCTCTCTTCCCCAGAGGCAGCCCCTCCCCTGACTCCGGAGGGGCCTGCTGCCTTGCGTTTCCCTTGGGTTTTGCCTGCTCTGTACGTAGCCCCAAACAGCAGGTTTCATTTCGTCTAGCTTTGAGCCTTTTCTAAACAAAGTAGTAAGAGGTATTGTTTGACGTTTTGCTTCTTCATTTTTGGTATTCGTGCCCCTGTATATTCTCACTGTCGTGCACCACCCCGTGGGGCCAGGAGGTCCCAGATCGTCATCTGTGTCCCTGCGGACAAGCGCTTGGGTTGGTTCCAGTCTCTCTAGCTGATTCAGACTGAGCTGCAAAAATCTCCCCACGCGTGTCCCTGAGGCCAGCGGGCCCAGATCTGCTCAGCTACATACCCAGGAGAGCGCATTCTAGGTCCCGAGGGAGTGTGCCTGGGAGAGCATCCACGAGGTCCCCGGGGTGTGCCTTCCCCTCCGCTGGAGGCTGCCAGGCTCCTCCCGGTGCCACCAGTGCAGGCGAGCCAAGGAATGTTTTTGAGAGAAGCAAGGTCAGAATGGTGTGCGCGGTGTGCTGCCATTTATGTTTTTAAAAAAGGTGTGCAAGCGCGTATGTGCACACGCACACACGTGTGGGCTCTCTCAGAAAGGAAAGAAAGGACACTCTACTAGAGGTTGCCTCCGGGGCTGAGCTTGGGCCACTGGGGAGGGTGCTGTCCTGTCACTGTTTACCCTGTGGGGCCATTGGCTTTTGAACCATGTGCCCGGATCCTAGGATCCTATGGAGACAGACTGAAGGAAAGGAAAGAAAGGGGATGGAGCCCAGATGTGGCAGACTGTTAATAGTTGAGAACCCGAGTGACGAACTTTACATGGGTTTATTGGTTCGGTCTCTATTTGGGGGTATGTTTACGACGTTTTTTTATAACAGTCTGTTCAGTGCGAGATGATCCTAGAGCAACCTCTCCTCGCTCCCGAAGCCCGGCCTGGGGAGCACTCCTTGCTTGTTTCCACTGTGACTTCTGGGGAGAGGGTACTCCCTCTTCCTCCCCACCCCTCCCCACCCCTCCCCTTGGGACCTGGTTTCCCTTGGCTGGCCAAAACTGCCCAATCCTGACTGCCTCCCCAGCCAGAGCCCAAACCTGCCTGTCCGGTTTGGGAAGGTCTGGGCGCCCACCCACTTGGCTCCTCTCTGGGTGGCCACCTGACAGGTGCTCCACCCCATAGAGGAGGGAGTGGCCTGGGAGCTGGGACTTCTGGGGTCTCCTAGACCTGCCCTGCTGTAGCTCCAGGCCCAGCCTAGGTCCCACTGCAAGCCCCTGGCTGGGTGGGCAGGTGGTAGGCAGGAGGAGGATGTCCAGGACCTTGGGATTTCCAGGACCTTGGTTGGAGCCGGTGTACCCTCCCAGGTCCCAGTGACAAAGTCCTCTGGGAGTTGGCTGCAGTGGGAGCAGTCTTGGTAGAGGTGCCAGAGCAGGGGGTGGGAAGGACACAGGCGTCTCTATCCACCTGCCTGCCTGGGCCACTTGCTCACTGTTCTCACGGGCTCACCGTCGACTGGGCGCCGGTCCTGGGTCACCTGTGAGAACCTGAGAACCTGGTCCCTGCCGTTCACAGGACCCCCCGGTTGGGGAACATCCCTACTCAGATATCAGCCCCTTGAAACGGGGAGTTTCGTCTAGTTCACTGCTGAATTGTCAGGGCCTCCAACAGGCCCGCCTGGCAGGTGCTAGGAGCTCAGGGAATGTGTGACCAATGAGGGGAGACGGACATCTGGAGGGGTCAGCCCTGACATGGAGCCTAGAGGAGGTACCAGACCCAGCCTGGTGTCAGGGAGGGCTTCCTGGAGGAGAAGACGCCTGAGGGAGACCCTGAAGGTGACTAGTGATGAAGCAGGCAGCCCCTCCCTGCCCCCCACGTCCCCTGTCAGGGGGAAGACAGACAGATAAGCACAAAAGAAACAAATTTCACCCAGGGAGCTCTGACCTAGGCCCTGGAAGACTTTGCTGAGGAAGTAAGATCTGGAGGGGAAGGGAGGTGTGAGGCAGAGGTGGGGCGGGGTGTGCACACCCCTCCAAGAGTCCCCCTGTCTGAGCATCTTTTTCCTCTGTCTGGAATGGGGGTTCTGGGCAAGCTAGCCTCATGCTCAGAGCAGCTGCCTGGGAAGCCTGGTGCCCAACCCCCTTGCTGGGTGCCTTGGGCAAGTCTCTCAACCTCTCTGGGCCTCAGTTTCCTCCATTGTAAAATGAACCTGAAGAAATACCTATCCCTTCAGGGCCTTGGTGGGGAAATGACTTAATGTGTGTTGATGCTAAGAGCAGGGCCTGGCTCAGGGTAAGTTCTCTGCGGAGTTGGGCCCCTCACTTTCAGGTTATTTGCATCCTGGCATGGCTGGCGAGACGAAGCCAGCAGGGTGTGCAGGGGCCCCAGCCCCCCCCACCTTTCTCCCTCCCTGTTTCCACCATTCACACCCACCAGCCCCACTTCCACACCTAGAGATGGCTATGTCCGGGGTCCACTCTGACCTGCCCCACGTCTAATGAGAGAATGGGGTGGAGCAGGAGAGGCCCCCTTCGTGCACCCTCTCGGTGTTCTTGCTAGAATCACCGGGTCGGGGGGTGGGGGGGCCAATACGGCAAGCTCCGGATCTCCAGCCACCCCACCGCATCAGAGAGCCCACCCATCACTGTCCCTCTGTCCAGCCCCCCGGCCCGGGCTGTCGTTTCAAACCTGGCTGCCCTGCCAGCCGCTCTCAGCCACTTAGCCCCGTGCGGTGTGGTCTCTGCTTCCCTGGCTCCTGGCGCCACGCCTGGCACGGGGGTGTGCGGGTGGGGGGGGCGCGGATCCTGTTGAAGCAAGGGCTGGGGCTTGCGTCCCCTGCTCCTGTGTCCCTGACCAGCCCTTCCCTCTGCTGGGGCAGTGGGTGACCCAGTGGCCCAGGCTTTCCAGGCTCGGCCCCTCCTTCCCTCCGTTCCGCCCTCCGCCCTCCATGGACCAGAGCCACAGGCAGCTCAACTCCTGCCAGGGCAGGGCCTCGGCACCACCCACCGCCAGGGAGGCCGGGGTGTGGAGCCAGCCAGCTCTCCTCGGTGGGCGCCGCATCCAGGGCCGGAGGAAGGCCCTTAATCCGCATCCCTGCTCTGCCCGCTGGAAGCCTGTCTGCTGCCCTCTCCCACTGAGGGTGGCCTGGGACAGAGGAAGAGGATGGTGGAGGTGAGCGGACCCTGGCCTCGGGCAGACAGGGAGGAGAGGGGAGGAGAGGGGAGGACTGCCCAGGGCGTGGGAGGGCAGTCCTGCCGCCCACACGGAGGAGCCACCGAGCCAGTGTCAGCGCGTGCTCGGGGGACCACCCCTTTCTCGGGGCCAGGGGCGAGGTCGCCGCGTTTCCGTGTGTCTGGAGGCAGGTGTCTGTCTGCTGGCGCTTACCACGCGCCTCCGCACAGGTCCCTGAGCGCCTCCGGGGGAGCTCAGTCCTGGGGTCTGGTCCACAGGGGGGTAGTTTGGAGGGGCTGTGCCCCACTGGGTCACCCTGGATGACCCTGGAGTTGACGGTGGGCCTGCCTGGGTCTGTTGTGGGGTCTCATTTCCTCCTGTGTGTGGATCTAGGGTTGTGTGGGTCTTGTGGCCTAACTCCGTGTCTGGCGGAGTGTACCTGGGTATGTGTACGGGGTCCTTTCTAGGTAAGTCAGGCGGTTAGGGAGCATCTGGGATCGGGTATATGCACGCGTGTGCCCGCGTTTTGAGGTGGTGGCAGCTCTGTATTGTGTATATTGTTGGTATGTGTTGCGGGTCTCTTTCGGGAGTCCGTGCATCTCTGGGGGTGTGTGGGTCTTTATACCTTTTGTGGAGGGGGTCCTGGGCCCACGGCTTCTTCAGGGACCCAGCTGTGGGCTGCCCGATTGTTCCGGCCTTTCCGTTCCAAGAGGTTCCTCCGAGCCAGGCCCGTCTTTCTGACTGCTTCCCCTGCATTGTCCCACTGAGGCCACGAAGCTCGGGCAGGCTCTCCTGGGGCTTGTATCCCACAGGCGGGGACTAGGGCTCGGGGGGGGGGGGGGGGGTGTCCTGTCCTGTGCCAAGGCCCCTGTAGGGCGCCGTGGGGCGGCTTCACATGCTTCAGCATCGAGGGCTCCTGTGTGTGTGTGTGTGTGTGTGTGTGTGTGTGTGTGTGAGAGAGAGAGAGAGAGAGAGAGAGCGCGCGCGCGCGCGCGCGCGCGCGAGCGAGCAGGAAGTTGTGCGGCAGGGGACGACTGGAGTGAGGGGGGTGCCCTGGGAGGGCTCTGGAGCCTCTTTCCTGCCTGTTAGCCCCTCCCCCCTTCCTGCCCTGCCTCAGGGGAAGAATGAATGAAGTCTGATCTGATTTTCCTGGTCCCTGGGGGCTCGCCCACACTCTCAGGTTTGTTGTGGCATCCATCCCCACCCTGGGCACCCCTGGGGGGTGACGGATGCCAACAGTGCCCTTTGTGTCTGTGCCCTGTTGGGCCTGGCCAGGTGGGGAGGGGGCACCTGAGCCTGGGGACTGCCAGAGGAGCCGCCCGGCCTCCCTGGGGGCTCGGAGCACCAGCCTGGCTGGGCCCAGGAAATACCTTCTCTTCATTCAGCCACACTGTCTCAGCTGCGCCCCACCTGTGTTGGGCAGGGCTGGGGACACAGGGTGGCTGAGATGGCCCGGGGCGCCACCCTCTCGGGGAGGAGGGGCTCCCAGTGCAGACAGCGCAGCCCGTTCTGCTCCCCGATCCGGGCCCTGGAGAAAGTAAGACAGCAGAGGCAGGGAGGCTGGACCCTTGCTCTGGCCGGGAGAGGAGTGTTCCTTCCCTCGGGCATTCAGCAGCAGCAGCAACGGCAGTGGTAATGCCAGAGGGGTGGCCTGTAGCGAGGACCCACTTGGTGGCAGGCACCGTCTCTCTGCTGAGTCCTTGCCCTGGCACGGTCTGTGCAAAGGCCCGGTGCCGGGGGATGGCGCTGCATTTGGCCGGAACATGGAGAGCAGGGCTGCTCCTCACGCCCCAGACTGCTGACACCAGCTGCTTCCCAAGGCCAGGGTGACCCGTGGATCTCTGTCATCCTATGGGATTTCATGCATTATGGGGACCAGTGGATTTCCGGTGGCATCTCTCGCCGTGGGACTTGCCTCTTGCCTGTAGCCAAAACGGGCCATCACGTCCTCACATTTCCAGCCGAGGCAGCGTGGCCGGGGTGGGCCTCCCTGGGGTGAGGTGGGCCTGGGGCTAGGATCACTGGGGGCACCTCTCCTGGCGTTTGGAACATCGGCCAGCTTATTCACAAATAGCCAGATTTGGTCTCTAAAGACTCGGACCAGTTCCTGCTCGGGCATGAAGGTCCGACCTCCAGGCAGTGTGGGACAGGCACTGGGGACTCCTGTCTGCCCTCCGCCCCCACCTCCCTTGCCCCCACCTCCCCCACCTCCTCCTCAGGGTCCAGACGTCTCACTTGGCCGTGCCGTCATTCATTTGTTCCACAAATACGTGCCGAGTGCCTACTGCTCTAGATGCCAAGGATACAGCAAGAATGAACCAAGCGCCCCCCCCGCACCCCCCCGCTCTCAGGGAGCCTCTTTTGGGGGCAGGGGAGCAGAGGGGGTCAATAGTCTGCATGTGGATGATGTCAGGTGGTAATAAATACCACGGAGAAGCATAAACCGGGGGTGCAGATTTTGTCAGGGATCAAGAAAGTCCCCTCTAATGAGGTTTTCTTTTTTAAAGATTTTTATTTATTTATTTGAGAGAGGGAGAGCACAGAGAGAGGAAAAGCAAGCTCCCAACCAAGCAAGGAGCCCGATGCAGGGCTCGATCCCAGGACCCTGAGATCATGACCTGAGCCAAAGGGAGACGCTTAGCCGACTGAGCCACCCAGGCGGCCCTCTAGTGAGGTTTTATTTGCACAAAGACCCGAATATCAGGAAAGGGTGAGCCACGCAGCTCTGGGCAGAGGGAAGAGTAGGTGCAAAGGCCCTGAGGCTGGAACAAGTGTGAGGCGTCCAAGACAAAAATGTAGGAGGCCGGCGCAGTTGCAGTGAAGAGAGAGGAAAGGATGAGGTCCCGAGGTTGGCAGAGTCCAGCAGGGCAGGGCCTTGGTGGGTGACAGTGGGGAACTTTATCCAAGTGGGAAGCCCTGGGAGAGCTGTTTGTTTAACGTTGCTTCTGGTTCCCGCCTAAGCAAGGCAGCCTTTCTGAACTTGGTTCTGGTCATTGACAGGACCGTTGTCTTGGCCCTTGTTCTTGTCCCATAAGCTTCTGGGGTCCTTCATGTGGAGCATAGGCCTTGGCCAGAGCCAGGGCTGCCGGGAAGCAGGAGGCGGAGGGGGCAGCGACAAGGCCTTCTTTGTGGGTCAGCGTGGGCACTTTGGTGACCTGGTGCTGGGCAGCCCTGGGCAGTGACTTCCCCTCTCTGGGCCTCGGTGTTTGGTTTGGGAAACAGGAAGGAAGAGGATTCTCCCCGCACCCACTCCCCCACCCCTGTCGGGAGGGCTCAGGGTGGCCTGGTCTGTGCGCCCGGCCCCTCCATCTGCTCAGGCACCAAAAAGGAACGGCCTGCCCTAGGTGCTGGGATCGAGCCGTAACCAACTGAAACATTGTTCCTGCCTGCGCCGAGCCACTGACTTCGCGGGAAACAGTAGGCACACTCATCACCGGGTAACGCGTTAGGTGATGCAAAGGGCCGGGAGAGCATAGACCTGCCGAGCCAGGCACTGGGGATGCGGTGATGGGCAAGACCGGACCCGGCCCCCGCCCCCGTGGCGTGCTTGCTGCGGCTGGTACGGAAAATAGTGTCAGTCCTCAGCAAGTCCTGTCATCTTGGCCGTTAAAGCGTGCCCAGAGCCTGCCCGCTTCTCCTGCCCACCCCTGGGCCGTCACGTCCTCTACCTCCCTGGGCTCCACGTGGCCACAGGGAGCCTGTGGACGCCTGAGTCAGGCCACGTCCCTCCCCTCCTTGGAGTCCTTGTGTGGCTCCACCTCACTCTGGGGAAAGGACAGAGTTGTCCCCGTGGCCCACAAGTCCCTATGCGATCTGCCCCCCCCCACCCCCACGACTTGGCCTCCTCTGCTGTGACCACATCAAGCATGTCCCCACCTGGGGACATTTGCCCTGACTCTTCCCTGCTGCCGGGTGTCCACGTGGTTCCCTCGCCCCTCCCCCCCCGGGGTCCCTGCTCAAGGGTCACCTTCCCAGCCAGGCCCTCCCCGACCACTTCACTGAAACCTTCCAGCCTCCCCTGCCCCTCAGCACTGTCTTGATCCTTGCTTTGTGTATGTCCTCAGCATTTATCCTCTGACTTACTAGATATTCTTCTGATTTAGCTCATTTATCAACTGTCTCCTTTCCCCTAGAACGTGAGCTCTGTCCACAGGGCTGGGATGCTTCTGGCCATTCTGACCACCGCTAGGAGTCCCAGCCCTGGCCTGGCAGAAATCAGCCCTCAGTAGCCACGGACTGTGGGCAGGTGCGTGAGTGTGAGGGGGTCCTTTGGGAGTAGAGTAGGTGCTTGCCAAGGAAGGGGCTCAGGCACGTGTCAGGCCCAAAGCTCGTGGTGGCATCTGGGGTCAAGGTCCCTGGGGATTCCTTGGAGGAACTAGGCTCAGGACAGGGGGGCTGGGGGAGAGATGTGGACTGGGGAGGGTGGGGGGCTCTACAGGTGGGCACGCGAGAGCTGAGCGAAGGTGTGGAGGTGGGACGGGTGTGAGGGGTTAAGGGAGGCAGTGAGGATTCTGCTGGGGGCCGGAAAAGTAGGCTGGACTCCCCCTCCTTTGTCAGAACACAGCCGGGGGCGACTGGGTAAACTGAGGTGGGAAGGGGCTTCCCAGAGCTAGTAGGTAAAAGTCTTGGCGGGGGGCGCCTGGGTGGCTCAGTCGGTTAAGCGTCTGCCTTCGGCGCAGGTCATGATCCCAGGGTCCTGGGATGGAGTCCCGTGTCGGGGTCCTTGCTTGGCAGGGAGCCTGCTTCTCCCTCTCCCTCCTGCTTGTGCGCTGTCTCGCTATCTCGCTTTCTCTCTCTTTCTCAAATAAATAATATCTTTAAAAAATAAATAAGTCAGTCTTGGTAGAAGGTTGAGTGGGAGGCAGCGGTGGCAGCCCCAAGTGCAGGCTGGGGACACTCAGCCTTCCTTCATGGTCCTCTTCCTGATTTAGGGTTTCATTTTGGAGACCGTGATCGTGATCGTGGCACATCCCCTGCTCTTTCCCTGGGCCCCTGGGTTCCCTCTCGGTCAGCTCCCCAAACTGCAGGGGAGCAACTTGATTCAGAGCCTGGGGGGGAGGGAAGGGGATGGGAGGGAAGGAGTTTTTCACACGCATGCACGCGCGTTTGCACACACACGCGCACACGCACACACACTCCCTGGATGGCTTTGTCACACAAATGGATCTTGCTCTACCACCAGAGCTGATTTCCTTGGTGGGGGGAGTTAGGGGTGGGGTGGGGTGGGTGGGTATCATTTTCTTCCCATGAAAGCTCAGAGGGTGGAACCAGCGAATGCAGGGGTGACTAGAAACTTGGAAGCTTTGGCAAGGACAGGCTGGAAACTGCCTGTCCCACATGTCGAATAATTCAAAAGCCTTTTTTTCATTGCAATGACCATTTGAGAGTAGGATGCAAAATGTGCCTGCGTTCGTGGGATCAGATGCTGGACTTCAGAGGCATCTGTGGCCTGGCTGGTGGCCGGTGGCCACCGTTCCCTCTGTCTGAGGTTGCTGCTTCACCCTCTCCTGGAGTTTCCCAAGGACCGCCTCGGCAGAATCACAGGTGTCTGAGCAGGGGTGTAGCGTAGCGGGTAGAGCTGAGTCAGTTCATTCACCAGAGGTTCCTTGAGTGCCTAGTGTGGGCTGGGCTGTGTTGTAGACATTGGGGTACAGCGGGGAGCAAGGCGGATGACATGCAAAGGGAAAGGCGTAGAGGGGGACAGGACAGGAGCAGGGCTATTTGAGGACGGACGTGCATAGAGGGAAGGAGGGAGGGAGCCATATGCAGATCAGTGAGAATGAAGTTCCAGCAGGTGGGGTGACCGCCGGCGCAAAGGCCCTGAGGTGGGGACATGTCTAGGGTTTGAAGAGCAGCAAGGAGGCCCATGTGGCTGGGGCAGAACGAGCAAGGGGGCAGAAGTGACAGGCAGATAGTATGGGCCACAGGGACAGGTCTCAGGGGCCAGCAGAAGGTTTAAGGAGTTCGATGTTGTAGTGGATCCACCTGTCTTCTGCTTGGTAGCCTGAGCAAGAGATTTCACCTTTGTGGTCCTCAGTTTCCACATTTGTAAGATGGGAATGAGAAACGTGCTCCCCCCAGGTCGTCACGGGAGTCCATGAGCTGAGCATCTGCATCTGGGCAGGGTTGTGGGGTCCAGGGTGGTGGTGGGGATGTCAGTACTGGGGCTGAGCCTCAGAAGGGCACGTTCGGTGGTGGGGACTGGCGTGTGGCCGTCTTTGCCCCTGCAGATTGTCTTGCCAAAGGGGGACAGGAACCCCCACTCTCTGCTGCCTCCCACTACCCTTGGGGGGCTGGGACAGGTCAGATAGGAGGTGGGGACCCTCAGCCCCAGGAGAGGTTGGGGCAGGACCAGAAGGGCAGGATGTGACTCCGCTCAGAACCCCAGGAAGCACGTTCTGCCATTATCCTCTTTAACAGTTAGAGGGGGAAACTGAGGCACAGGGTGGCTGAGCCGCGGGCCCCCGGCTGCACGGTGAGCTGCCAAGGTGGCTTGGCTCCCAAGTACAGAAGGTGAGGTGGCCCAGGGCACAGCAGCCAGACTCCTAGGTTCCAAGCTCGCTGGGGAGCCCCCGCACCCCCCCCCTCGCCCACCGCGGCGCTCCTGGCACCGGCCCGTAGCTTTGTCGCAGCAGCTCCTCCGCCTTCCCTTCTGTGGCCCCCATAAGGTCAGGAGCCTGGGGACTCCGGGGGGGGGGGGGGGGCTGGGAGCTGCCCCAGGGTGGAGCTGAGGCCTGCTCACTATAAACACGGTCAGTTCCTGTTTGTCCCTCCCTCCGTGCGGTGCCCAGAGGGAAGGGGTGGCCCCAGGCAAATATCCGGAGGTGTGTCCCTCCATCCCCTTCCCCTGCAGGGTCACACGCACTCGGGGCAGGACACACGGGGCGCTGGGTGCAGTGTGCAGAGGCGGCTTGGGGTTTACAGGGGTGAGGGCTTTGAGGAAACAGTCTGCCTCCCGCCCACCCCTTCTTGGTGCTGAGCTCCTCCCACCACAGGGCCCGCCCCTCCCTCTCCTGGGTTTAGTGAGGGGTCACGTGGCTCATCCTGCTCCCGGGAGTGACTTGGTGCCTCAGGCTGTGGGCTGCTGGGTGGAGGATGGGTAGGGCCGAGTGAGAGAGGCCAAGGTGAGGGGTGAGGCCGGGCCTGGGGCCAGGTTGGGGGCACCTCTGGGAACACAGTGAGGAGGTGGAGGCGAAGCTCTGGGGTGACAGTGGGGAGGATGGGGGAAGGTCCGGCTGTGGGGACAAGGCGAGGACCGGTGCTAGAAAGGCAGACGACTGAGGGCAGAGAGGCTGGGGAGCCAGAGCGGGGTGGGTGGGGGCCGGGGATGGAAGTCGAGGCGGGAGGGATGGGCAGCATTCAGCAGGCTGGAATGGGGGAAGACATTAAAGGGGGCAGAGAAGGGGCAGGGGTAAAGGGGCCTCCATCCTGGCCAAGGCTGTCACACCCCACATCCAGGCAGCCAGGGGCCCCGGAGCAACAGGGAGACTGGACCTGCTAGGGGGCAGCCCTGGCCAGACCTGGCTCTGGCCAACTGCTGCCCAGGAGGCCCCGACCAGTTGAGACAGGTTGTCTGCTGGGTCCCCACCCCCTCCCAACTGGGCTCTGCTACCAAACCGGTTCTCCTAGATGGCTGCCCACTGATGGTCCTACCTCTGGGCTAGGGGTGTCTGCCTCTTCTCCTGACCTCACAGAGCCGCTCCCGCTGGAAAGGAACAGGGAGGGAGGAGAGCCCGGGGCTGGAGGGCAGCATCCCAGACATGCTGGAGAGCGTCCTCAGTAGGTCACAAGACTTCACTATGCTTGGGGCCGACCCTGTGCTGGGCACCGTGCCAGGCTCTGGGGAGCCAGCGTGAAGCAGACAAAGATCCCAGCCCGGTGCCTTTCCCCTCATCCTCTGGGTCTCAGCTCACACAGCCTGTCTTCTGGGAAGCCTGCCCTGACCCCCACCCTACCATCCCTCAGACTGGGTCTGGTCCTCCCTGACCCCAGCCCCGACCACCCTGGGCTGTCGGCGATCTCGGTCACCACTGTGTCCCGAGCATCAGCCAGCACAGGGCTGGGCACGGCGGAGTGAGTTATTAGCGAATGAACGCATGCGTGAATATTTTCTTCCCATTTTCCAGATGAGTCACTCGAGGCCCCAAGAGGAGACGTCACCTGCCCGAGGGCACTTCTAGCACAGCCAGCATCAAACCAGGTCTGTGGGACTCCGGGGCCCAGGTGGGGGGCGGCCCCGGGGCCCCTGCGCCCCCAGACACTGCTGGGAGTGCTCCTGATCGTCAGAGCCACAGACGCGGACAAGGGCCCTCACTCCCTGCCCTGCTCTGCTCCTGTTAACTCAGTTAATCCTCAGAGCAGCCCTGTGCGGGCGAGAGAGGTTACGTCACTCGTCCCCGGTCCCACAGAGTAAGTGGCAGAGAGAGATTTGTGCTCTGGCCATTTGACTTCCCTTCCCCTCAGCGCCCTGGTCTCCCTGTGGGACACCCCACAGCGCAGCTCCCCTGCGGCCCCTTTGGTTTTAAAACTGGCTTTCATTGAGCATTTACATGGTGCCTGGTACCCTCCGGAGTATCCACCTGGAGACCACAGACCCTAAAGATGGGGGTTGTTTTGTCTGTTAGTATCTGCTACGCGGTGGAACTTTCCCCTTGTGAGCTTGGTGAGGAACTCCCTTTTCGGAGCCTCAGTCTCTTCGTCTATAAAGTGGGAGTGTTGCAGTGAGGCTCCCAGGGGCCATGCATAGGACAGGGACTATGGAAGCAATTGTTGAACAATTGCTCGGTCACTGAGCACGGGCTACAGGCCAGGCACCGTGCTGGGGCTGGGGTAGGACACGGGCACACTGGGCAGATGAGACCTGGCCTTTGGTGCTGATAACCTAGGGGTGGGGGTGTGGGGGGGTATAGACACCCAACTGGTAAACACAAGAATGAACAGCAGAATTTCCAGAAGTTAAACGTGCCGTGAAGCTTTGTGACAGAAGGCTAGTGGTGCACCTCCTTCACTTGGGGTGGTCAGGAAAAGAATTCACCAACAGCTCTGAGACCCGAAGGAAGGGAAGGAGGGAGCCATGTGTGGATGCTGGGGAAGAGGGTTCTACGAGGAGGGAACAGCCAGTGCAAAGGCACTGAGGTTTGAAAACCAGTGTGAGTGAAGGGGACACGAGAGCAGAGAGGTGACAGGGGCGCGTCGTGGGGGAGGGGCCACAGGGAGGACTCGGCTGAGGGTTCTGAGCTGGGGATGGTGTTCACGGGGTCCCTCGGGCTGGCTGTGGAGGACGGGAGACCAAGGAGGAGACGAGGAGGGACAGGACCAGGGCAGGGCCCGAGGAGCCGAGAGAAATGGGTGGGTTCTAGTGAGCGGCCCCCTCCCGCAGGCCTGCTGATAGGAGCCCAAGTCTGCGCCCTCGTGGTGCTGAGAGCCTCAGCACCATGTTTGGGAAGAAGAAGAAGCGGGTCGAGATCTCCGCGCCCTCCAACTTCGAGCACCGCGTGCACACGGGCTTCGACCAGCACGAGCAGAAGTTCACGGGGCTGCCCCGCCAGTGGCAGAGCCTGATCGAGGAGTCGGCTCGCCGGCCCAAGCCCCTCGTGGACCCCGCCTGCATCACCTCCATCCAGCCTGGGGCCCCCAAGGTATGCTGGCGCCTACCACTGCCTCTCCAGCCCCACTCCGACCCCACACAGCGCCCCCAGCCCTTAACCCAGCGCTTGACCCTGGGGCCAACACCTCCTTGCTGACTGCCAGACAGACACCCCAACCCTCTACCCTAATCTTCGCCCCCAGTGCTGACCTTTCACTCCTCCACCCACCGATCCCTCCCCGTACCTCTCAACACTGACTCCGACCTTGACCCCTGCAGCAGCCCTCCACCCCAGCCTCCAAGTCGTCCTCCTCTCCCTGGGCTCCGTGCGTCCCCAGTACCAAAAACTTGTACTTGAGCAAGGGGACAGACCCCCATGGTCAGGGCTGGGCTGGGGGCACCCAGAGGAGCTGCTGACCAGGCCCCTGGAGTCTGGGCCAGCTTTGTGGAGGAGGGGACACCTGAGCTGAGCCCCGAGGACTGAGGAGGAGTCCCTGTGGCAGATGGAGAGGAGGCGGGGCTTTTAGCTGAGGAAACAGTCCATGGGAAGCCTTGGAGGCTTTTTGGTTTGGGGGGTGGTTTTCCTGCCATCTCAAGCAAAAGGGTGGCGTTGGGATTTGACCCACGCTCTGTTTCCACGGCCCAGGCTCTTAACCCCTTGCCCGTCTGCACGGTCCCGGCGCCCGGTGGCAGGGCGTGAGCCCGCCCAGCCTGGGAAGCCAGCCTCGGAGCCTGGACTTCACCCCAAGGGCAGCGGGAACCAGGAAGGGCCGGGGGCCAGGGGCACGCAGCCAGGGTTGTTCCGGGGCTGGCGATGGGTGTGCCGGTCAGCAGGCCCCGCGCCTGGGGGCAGGCCCGCGGCTGGCTCGTCCTCTCCCGAGGCCGCCCTCCGGGATCAGCACGGTGGGCGCCGGCGCTCACCGGGTCGGCCTCCATCCGCGGCCCGCCGAGGTGTCCATGTGTCTCACGCAGGCCTTTGGAGTACTTTGAATTCTGCCACCGCTTGAAACAGCAGAGACTACACATCCAAAACTGTATTTCTGGCTTCTGCTGACTAATCCGCAGGGGCTGAGGGGGTGGCGGCCTCCGCGGGACGGGGCGCTGGCTCCTCTGGGCCCCCACCCCGCCCGCCTCGGTCCCATCCCCCGGCTGGCCCCAGGGCTGCTATGGCCTCACTAGGGGACCCGGGACCCCTGAAAATCTAGCCCCTGCTCGGCTTGCCAGCTGTAAGCCCTGCTTGGGGCTGTGTCTGCCAGGAGGGGGCACCTTGTCCTGATTCACACGAAGGTGCCACAGGGGCTAGCAATGTCTTGGGGCCCCTATGGGGGGCCCCTGTGTTTACCACCCTTGGCCGGGACTCTCCCCTTAGCTGGGTCTTCCCAGGCCCTTCCCCAGACTTCTCGGCCTCTTATTCCAGCACGAGGGTCTGAGCAGGTGGTTCCCTTGCTTCACTGGGCACCCGGGCTAGGAGGCAGCCAGGCCCCAGAGAGGCAGGGGGGTGGGAGGGAGACCGGGGCAGGCCCACAGGGGCACTGCGGCCTGGAGGTGGGTTTTGTGCACAGTAGAGGCAGTTCTGGCTTGAGGATGTGTGGCAGCCCTGGGCCCACGTCCCTGCAGGCCAGTGAGTGAGAGTGAGGGACGGGGCTGCATATTCTGCTCCCCGCAGCCTCCTCGCAGCCCGCCTCCCTCCCTCACTGGCTCAGCCAGTGTTTCTTGAGCACTCTCTGCATACATACCAGACACTGTTCTAGGTGCTGAGATGTAGCAAGAGCAGAAGAACAGGGAAATACAATAGCTGCCTTCGTGAACATTGCACGGGGCGCAGGCGATGGTCAGCTTACGCGTGCTTCACGGCAGCTGGTTTCCAGTGCTCCAGAGAAAGAGAAGGCAGAGAGGGGGACTAGGGAGTGTTAGGGGCTGGCATTTAGACTCTGGGTGGTCAACTAGAGCTTCCCTCTGAGAAGCTGAGTTCGGGCAAAGGCCTGAAAGAGGAAAGGCGGGAAGGAGCTGTGGGCATACTTGGGGAAGATGTTCTAGGAAGGCCGAACAGCCAGTGCAAAGGTCCTGAGGTGGGCATGTGCCTGGTATGTTGGAGGAGCAGTGAGGAAGCCTGTGTAGGAGCCTGGAGCTGAGTAGGGGGCCGGGGGATCCCTGGGGGCCTTGACTCAGTACTCGAGGGAGGAGGTGGCTGTGACTTGGATCAGAGTGGTAGACTTGGCTGGTGAAGCTTGGGTGGACTCAGGACACGTGTTACATCCACCAGGCCCCGTGGGAATTCACATTTGCCACCGCTGCTCCTGGACTTTGGGCCCCGTCCTTTCTAACTCTCCCCATACTTCACCCTCGGCTTCCCAGGAAAACAGAGCTTGGGTTTGGGGTTAACCGCCCCGGCGGGGTGCAGGGAAAGAAGTCCAAGCCGTACCCGGGGCCCAGCATCCTGTCATTTGCAGCTCTCCAGGGCTGATTATGGGGTGGCGTTGGCTCTGTGCTCCTTCCCCTCCTGCCCACAGGGCAGAGAGCTGCGCCCAGCCTGGAGAATAGGAGAAAGACGGGGTGCTCCTCAGGGAGGGGCCAGCCAGCCCAGGGGCCACAGCCTGACCCGTTGGGGGTTACTCCTTCGGCTTTCTTCCTGCGCTGGACCTCTCGGGGGTGTGGGAGGGGCTGCAGGGGCCCCCCTGGTGCCGCCCCCACCTGCCCAGCCCCATCATCACCCCATGGCATCGCTTCATTCCGTCTCTGTCTTGTCTCTGTGTGTGTGTTGTGTTGTCCTGTCCTTGTGTGTCGGATACGCGTCCCGTGTCCTCCTCTTCCTTTCCCGGCCCCCATCCCGCCATTGCCCTGGACCCCAGACCATCGTGAGGGGCAGCAAAGGTGCCAAGGATGGGGCCCTCACGCTGCTGCTCGACGAGTTTGAGAACATGTCGGTGACACGCTCCAACTCCCTGCGGAGAGACAGCCCACCGCCACCTGCCCGTGCCCGCCAGGAAAACGGGATGCCCGCAGAGCCGGCCAGCTCGGCCAGAGGGGCCCCGGAGAAAGCGGGCAGCCAAGGCCGGGGTGCCGGTCGCAGCGAGGCGGGTGGCAGCAGTGGTGACAGGCGGCGGGTGGGGCCAGAGAAGAGGCCCAAGTCTTCCAGGGAGGGCTCAGGGGGACCCCAGGAGTCCTCCCGGGACAAACGCCCCCTCTCTGGGCCTGACGTCGGCACCCCCCAACCCGCTGGTCTGGCCGGTGGGGCCAAAGCGGCAGCTGGTCGGCCCTTTAACACGTACCCGAGGGCCGATACGGACCACCCGGCCCGGGGTGCCCAGGTAACCAATCCCCCTGCCCCAGGACCTTCCACCGCCCTTTTGTCCAAAACGTCCCCCCGCCCCGTTCCCTGCCCACCAGCACCAGCCTGTGCCCAGCCCACTGTCCATCTCCATCCTGACCACCATGTGTCTGTCCCATGGCCAGGGCCCCTGTCCCGCGCAGGGAGCAGAGCTGGGCCCGCCCCCCCCCCGCCCCTCCACTGACAGCTGCCTCTCTTTTCTGTTGCAGGGGGAGTCTCACAGCCTGGCCCCCAATGGGCCATCGGCAGGGGGCCTGGCGGTCCCCCAGTCCTCCTCCTCCCGGCCTCCTGCCCGAGCCCGCGAACCCCCCAGCCCGGGAGTGCTGGGCCCCCATGCCTCTGAGCCCCAGCTGGCTCCTCCAGCCCGCCCCGTCGCTGCCCCCGCCCCCGCCGGGCCCCCGGCCCCCGGGCCCCCCGGGCCCCGCTCGCCACAGCGGGAGCCGCAGCGAGTGTCGCACGAGCAGTTCCGGGCTGCCTTGCAGCTGGTGGTGGACCCCGGCGACCCTCGCTCCTATCTGGACAACTTCATCAAGATCGGCGAGGGCTCCACGGGCATCGTGTGCATTGCCACGGTGCGCAGCTCGGGCAGGCTGGTGGCCGTCAAGAAGATGGACCTGCGAAAGCAGCAGAGGCGTGAGCTGCTCTTCAACGAGGTGGGCCGTGGGCACCTGCTGTGCCCTCCCGTGCCCTCCCGTGCCCACCTTCACCCTCGTCCTCATGCCCTCCAGCAGCTGGTTTTGAGGCCCATGCTGGTCCAGGCCCTGTAGGGGTGAGGAAGGGAGAAGGCCATTCAGCGCTGGGGTCCCCGGGGCTGGGTTTGGGCCTGTCTTCTCTCCTTACTCCTCACACCTCCCTGGGGTGTCACCCCCCACCCCCCGCCCCGGTACCCACCACTGCCTCCCCAAAGTCCCAGCTTCAGGCCCCCTCAGCTCCACCCTCGCGTGACTTCTGGGCCCATCACACTCACCGAGTCCCAAACTGGCCCCCAGAGTCTCTCCCCGAGCCCTGCCCCTCCCCTGCTTCCTTGTCCCCCACCCCAGCCCGGTAGCCGCTGTGCAGCCCCATCCTCTCCCGCTCGGCTCCGCCCTGGCTTCCCCTCTTGGGCACCCCCTGGGCATTCCCCACACAGCAGCTAAGGGCTCTTTGGGACATGCAGGCCTGCCACGCTGCCCCCCGCTTTACTGACCCTTGCAGTTCCCCTACCCCACCCCTCTATGTCCTCAGGATAAACGCCTGGCCTGTGCCAGGCATTTGAGGTCTGGCCCCCATCTAGGTTCTTGGTTGTGTCCAGCCTCTGGTTGGGGTTCTTGGTGGCGTCTGCCAGGGAGTTTGTTACAAAGGCAGACTCCTGGCTCTTTCCCCGGAGGAATCCGTGCTGGGAGCAGCCCCCAGACTCTGATGCAGGAGTCCTGGGATGTCAGGCCTGGAGGTGGTCTAAACTGTGCCTCCTCCTCCCAGTCTCTCAGCTGTCCCCATAACCCATCCTCCGGCCCCCCAATCTCACCATGCTCCAGCTGCACCATGAGCCCTTCAGCGGAACCCCTGCAAGTATCCTGTTCCCAGCTCCCCCAGGCTTTGCCCTGCCAGGCCTTCTTGCCCCTGAATCCATCTCCCCAGCCTGTTATTCTGCCCTTGGCTGGTACCTGCTTGTCCTGCGGCCTCAACCCCGTGCTTAGACGTTCTCTTCCGCGCCCCTCTCCCCACACCAGCCCGGTCAGCAGGGCCACTCAGAGACCAGCTCAGGATAGGGAAAGGGGGGAGCGCACCCCCCACAATGCAGGCATCGGGCCTCAAGCTGCCTTTGGGGTCTCCTGGCTTTGGCACAGGGGAGGGCCATCCAGGACGAGCCCAGTGAGCGGGAGTGACAGGTGGGCCGGGGCCTGCGGCGCGGCAGGGCCCAGGCCCGGGCAGGAGGGGAGGCAGGAGGCCGGCTGGTGGCCGGGTTCAATGCAGGGGCTGGCGGCGCTGACCCAGCCCGGTGCCCAGGTGGTGATCATGCGGGACTACCAGCACGAGAACGTGGTGGAGATGTACAACAGCTACCTGGTCGGGGATGAGCTCTGGGTGGTCATGGAGTTCTTGGAGGGCGGCGCCCTCACTGACATCGTCACTCACACCAGGTACCGGCAGGCCCCCGGCGGGCCCCCAGCCCACTGCCTCCCCAGGCTCTCCAGGGCCACCGTGCGTCCCCTCAGACCTCTCCCACGGCAGGGTGGAGTCCCCTCAGACCCTTTGCGGTGGGGGCCGCGTCTCAGGGCCGGGAGGGCGGCATCCCCCTCGGACCCCTGGGCGGGGCCGCGTCTGCCCGGTTGCTGACCCCCAGCCCGCGCAGGATGAACGAGGAGCAGATTGCCGCCGTGTGCCTGGCCGTGCTGCAGGCCCTGTCCGTGCTCCACGCGCAGGGCGTCATCCACCGCGACATCAAGAGCGACTCCATTCTGCTGACCCATGACGGCAGGGTGAGGAGCGGGCTGGCTTGGGCTCCCCCTGCCTCTCCCCAGCTCCCCTCTATCCCTGATCCCCCCTCCCCCCCTGCCTCTCCCCAGCTCCCCTCTATCCCTGATCCCCCCTCCCCCCCTGCCCGGTCCGCGGCGGCTTGCTCCTCAGGCAACAGCCCAGAGTCGGGCCCAGTCAGTAGGGGGCCCTGGCTGACGGAGGCTCCGCCTTCCGCACAGGATGCCAGGAGCTGTAGTCCAGCACTGGGCTCAGGGAGGCCCGGAGGCATCTGGGTGGCCGGCCTCGGCTCTTCCTCCACTGAAAAACTGTTGCTAGCCGAGCACACGGCGGTGGGCCGTGGACCCCGCTCTTGTGTCCCACTCTCCAGACTGAGGCTCTGACTCTGAAGCCCATGGATGAGCCTCCCAGTGCCCAGAACATGCATTTATATTCCAAGAGTGGACGCGATTTTCAGTGGGAGGGGGTCCTTAACTGTCCCCAAATTCTCGTTGGTGATTTGCCTGCCCTCCCCCAGGGAAGTTAAGCCATTCAGTAGAGAGAGGGGTCGGGGTGGGCTCTCTTTCACTGGGAGTCTCAGTTGGAGTCCATGAACACCTAAAGCTGTCCACAGATGTGTTTGGGGGACACCTGTGAGCCTGAAATTGTGTGCACGCTGTGTGCATATGTTTCCCAGGGGTGAGAAGATCCGTACATATCCTCAGGAATCGGAAAGGGGCCCGTGGCTCCCAAGCAGGTGGAAATGCGTGGTTCTGGGCACGTGGTTGCTGGCAGAGTAGGCCACACCTCTCGTACCCTCGGGGACGCAGGGGCCCAGGGCACAGGCTTTGGGAGCCAGCTGGGGTCTCACCCACCCCCCACCCCCACCCCCAGCGCAGCATTTGGAACCTGTAGGACTCAGGCCACTTCCCCCCAGAGACCCCAGGGCAGATCTGTGGGAGGTGACGCACCTGAGGGCCCCCTGCTGGGAGGAGATGGAGCGACCCAGTGGTCAGGCTCTGACCTCTAGGCGGCCGCGTGGAGCCCCAGCATGTCGGAGGCCAGGGAATTGAGTAGCTGGACACCTCTGCTCCCCCTCCCACCTGCAGCACCTCTGACCCCCACTGCCCGTGCCCCGCTGCAGGTGAAGCTGTCGGACTTCGGGTTCTGCGCCCAGGTGAGCAAGGAGGTACCACGGAGGAAGTCACTGGTCGGCACGCCCTACTGGATGGCCCCCGAGCTCATCTCTCGCCTCCCCTATGGGCCAGAGGTAAGCCAGCGGTGGCCTGCTTGGCCCACTTTGGGCACCGGTTTACACTGTGACTGCTGGAACAGCGGGAGTGCTGGGGGTGGAGTGGGGCTCAGCGTGGGAGATGGGTCACCGGGGATGGTTTTGTGGGAGAGGGGGTAGGCGCGCATGCAAGTGTCCATCCCTGATGAGCCCGGCCGGGTGCTGTGACGAAACCCGCCCAAACGGCTTCAGCGAAACACGAAAGCTTTGGGTCCCAAGAACTATGGTGTTAGGGGCGGGTGACAGGCTTCAGGCCCAGGCGTCCCTGTGCTCTGTCCTTCCTCAGCCCTGACTTTGTCCGTGTAGGTCTTCACCCAGGCAGGCGCTCCCCTCGTCGGGGCAGAGCTGGCCGGGCGACTCTGGGACGTCCCCCTGCCTATGAGTGCCAGGGGTTTTCCTCGGTATTTCCCTTAAAGTCTTCGGGTTGGCTCTGATTGGCTCAGCTCAGGTCACGTGCCTGCTCATGAACCAATTACTGTGTCCCAGCGATGGAGATTAGACAACTGGTCACCGAGCCCTCGGGGCTCCCTAGAGCGAGGGAGGGAGGGTGCTGTGTGGGCAGAACCCTTCAGAGGGCTCCCTGGGGGAGGAGTGTGTGGGTCTAGCAAGCTGGGTGTCAGTGGGGGTGTTCGGGGCCCGAGGACTCCAGGAGCAAGGACGCAAAGGCAGAACCAGGGGCCACCCCTCCGTGGCTTTCCCCAGCACTGGCCTGTCTGGGCACAGCTCAGCCCTCCTGGCCCTTCCCCCCTGCAGGTGGACATCTGGTCTCTGGGGGTGATGGTGATCGAGATGGTGGACGGGGAGCCCCCCTACTTCAACGAGCCACCCCTCAAAGCCATGAAGATGATTCGGGACAACCTGCCACCCCGACTGAAAAACCTGCATAAGGTGGGCCCCGGCCGGCAGGCAGGTGGTGTGAGGGAGGTGACACTTCCTCTGCGTTGGGCTCCCCGGCCCCTCCCCCGCAGGTCCCCTGAGCCCAGTGGTTGTGCTTAGGCCGGCTGGCTGAACACACACAGCAGAGCCAGGCCTGGGAGAGGAGCCTTCCTGGTAGATGAATCACCCGGTGAGAGAAGGGTGCCTCCAGGGCCCAGCCCCTGTTGCCTCCTTGCAAAGCTTTAAAATGGAGAAGAAATGAGCCCTTGGGGTCTTTGGATGTGTTGCTACCCTTGAGGCCAGACTCTAGACACCTGGGTCCTCCTGGCACCCTCGCTGGGCAGTGAGTGTTGTCAGCCCATTTAACAGAGGAGGAAACTGAGGCCCACTGGCCAGTGAGCATTGGAGTTGGCACTCAGACCTCCCTGTCTCTCTCCCCCACCTCCTGACAGGTGTCACCCTCCCTGAAGGGCTTCCTGGACCGCCTGCTGGTGCGTGACCCGGCCCAGCGGGCCACGGCGGCTGAGCTGCTGAAGCACCCGTTCCTGGCCAAAGCGGGCCCGCCCGCCAGCATCGTACCCCTCATGCGCCAGAACCGCACCAGATGAGGCCCAGTGCCCTGTCCCTGAACCAAAGAAAGAGCCCCTTGGGTCACCCCTGCCCGCCACGGGCCAGTCGGGGGCCGGCCCCCACTCCTCCCTGCCTGGGAGACACTCCATGTGGCACCACCCTCCTTGTGGAGGGTGGGGGAGCGTGCAGGACCCTACTACTGAACTCCAGGTTTGATTTTGTGACTTGTAAAAAAAAAAAAAACACAGGGACTTGTGGGAGCAAGTGAGGGTCCCCGGCCTCCCCACCCTCCGGGACAGTCCCTTCCTGTGTCTTCCTGTCTTCCAGGAAGGACAGGCAGCCCCCAATCACTGGAAATAATCTGCAGCGGGGGCTGCTGTGGGTGGAGAGAACACTACAAAAGGCGTGTGTGTGTGTGTGTTGTGTGTGCGTGTGCACACGCGTGTGCATGTGTGCGTGAGTGTGTGCACACACGCCCGTGCAGAAGGTCCAGCTGCTCTGTCCTCCAGCCTGCAAGAGGGTGTCTCTGAGGCCTGCCTGACATACAGCGCAGCCCCCTGGCCCCCCTGAGCCATTGCGGGGGTCGATCATGAATGTCTGAAGAGTGGCCTTTTCCCCAAGTCCTGCATCCCCTTTCTGTGGCTGGCTGGGGAGACGGGTCGGGGCTTCCCGCCCATCCCCAGCCTCTGCAGATGACTACTGCACCTGGACAGCCTCCTCTTTTCTAGAAGTCTATTTATATTGTCATTTTATAACACTCTAGCCCCTGTCCTGACCCGGGGACAGATGGGTCTCTGCCCCGTGGGGCGGCACCAGGGACAGAACCACCGCTCGAAGAATCAGGTTCCCGGCCCCTTGGTGCGGCCTCACCCCCCTCCCCTCCCTTCCCTCAAGTTAGTTTTACAATTAAAACGTTTTCTTGTTTTGTGTGTGTGTGTATGTGTGTGTGTGTGGTGTGTAGAGGCCCCTCTCCAGGCCATCTTGGTGTGGGACTGGGGGGAGGGACCTGACGGAGAGAGGGTGGCCTGGTGAACCCCAGGATTCCAGCCCATCTTAGGTCAAGGGCCATGTCTGTGGGGGGTGGGGAGGCCCCAGGTCGAAGCAGCCAGTAAGGCCCCCCTGACGTGGGATCCAGACTCGCCCACCCCCTGGCCTGCAAACACCAGTCCACCAGAGTCCGTGTGCTGCGATGCCCAGTTTGCCAAATCTGAGATTTGCCGGAATCTTGTTTTAAAGGTTGTGTGTCTTGAGCGTGTTGGGTGGGTAGGAATGATCCTTGATGAGCTGGTGTTAGTAAATGGGCCGTTCAGAAAATCGGTCTGTGGGCAGGTGGGCTTTTGAGGACTCGGCTAAGGCGGATGGATCTGGAACAGCCAGCTTTAGGGATACTCCACTGGCCAGAACCCTCCCTCTAAATCGGGGTCCCGGGGTGCCGAGCCTGGGTCTCCACGAAGGGAGAAAGGAATTGGCTGGCATCCATTGGGCAGCGCTGTGTTCTGGCCACTGACCACCCCAGGCTGGTGTGAGCTTGGACTGTGTGCGTCTCCCCCAGTACCTGAGAGGTGGGGGGGGGAGCAGCCCCCCTGGGGAGAGCTGCAGCGTGAGCAGTGAACCCCGCCGCCACTGGCCCCAGGGACCTCAGCCTGGCTTGTGGGCAGGAAAAGTGGGGCGATTCTGGCTTGGGCTGTTCTGCTCCCGCCCCGGAGCACGCCTCTCCGCAGGCCCCGAGCTCCCCAAGGCTGCAGTAACATGTCTGTGCCCGGGGCTGGCCACGAACAGGCACCCTGTAGATGGGGACTCAGAGGTTTAAACATCCCCAGGGAAGCAGCTGTTGCCATGTTGAATGTGTTGGATGCCTGGGTGGAGTTGTTACATCTCTGGGAAGAACTCTGCCAAAATGGGTATAAGGAGAAACAGAAAACAAGAAAAGACCAAAGTAACATCCCCCCACACACACACCAAAGAAAAAGCTTTGGGCTTGAATGCTTTTACAAATGAGTTCTACCAGACTTTGAAGGATCACGTAATTCCTACCTTGTACAAACTGTTCCAGAAGATAGAGAAACGATAGCAGCCCGACTCATTTTCGGAGGCCGGTACGCCCATGATTCCACAGCCAGCTAAGGACGGTGAAGAACAGGGTGGCACAGAGCCACCTTGCTCCCAGCCCGAGTGCCTCGCCTCCCTGGGCCCCCCGGGGGGGGGGGGGAGCTCCAGGACGTGCCACTGCGGGTGAAGGACCCCTCTGGGACAGGAGGTCCCTTGCCAGGTCATTACATGGTGGAGGAGCCAACATTCGGCCCCATGGCAACTCTGCCATGATTGTCACCTTCTGCCACCATCACTACAGTTCATTTTGGGTGGCCTTGAGAGCGCTTCCGGAGCCCCCGTGCCCCCTCCTGCTGCCCCTGCCCATCTGGAAGGGGTTCCCACGGCATCCGTGAAACCCCTCCAGTTGTTTCAAACAGCAGATTGAATGCGGGGGTTGGTCCCAAAAGTATCAGGAAGGCTGGGGCAGCCAACAGGGCCAGTAACCGGGCCGCCCAGGGGTCTAGAGGCACAAAAGGCCTCAGGGGCACCACCAAGTTCCCGGAAGTCGGCCCGTGCCTCTGCAGCAGCGGGAGCAGAAACGTTCTTCCAGCTTCTCACCCACTCCAGCTCTAGGGCCTCCTCCAGGCAGGACCCCACTGATCCCAGCCAGTGAGGGAGTCCGTGCCGGGCATCGGCGGGACAAGGGAGCACTCAGAAGGGCAAGTGTGGCGTAGCAAGAGCAGACACGTGCCCCAGCGGCGATGTGGCCCTGGGGACTGGCTTTGTCCAGATGGTCAGACGAGACGTGGTCCCACACAAAGTAGTGAGTGTTGCCTCAGCGGCAGCAGGGGGCGCTATACTCTAAACTGCGAAGGCCCAGGAGGGCATGTATTAGCCCGCAGGTCAGACGCGTGTTTACAGACACCAAGAATGAGTGAGTGAAACAGGTCAGACCAGTGGTTTCTCCAAGTGTGGTTCCCGGACCAGCAGCAACCCTGGGAACTTGCTGGAAATGCAGATTCCCAGGCCACACCCCAGGCTGAATTGGTGGTCCAAAGAGGCCGGCACGGCCCTTTAAGGACATGACCCAGAGGTTATGCCATTGCCTCATTGGCCAGAGCTTCGTCACGTGGCTACACCCGGCAGCAAGGGAGGTCGGGAAACGTAGTCTTTATTCTGGGTGGCTGTGTGTCTGGCTAAAAATTCTATTACTGTAGAATTGTGATTCTCCACCTCTGCTAGACTCTCCACCTTCACTAGACTCCCCGGGCTTCTCCGGAAAACCCAGAGGCAGACCCAAGTGTACTCAGGATGAGCTTAATATATAAGGATGGCCCCACAAAACAATGAGGGAAAAATAGATTGTTTAATAATAGTGTTGGGGAAATTGGTTCATTTTCTGGAGAAAAAGAAAACGGGATCCTTACCTAACACCACAACAAAAGAACCCTAGATCTGTGCTTCCCGGGACAGTAGCCACCGATCACATGTGGCTGTTTAATTTTAAAGTAATGAAATAAAATGAAGCATTTCAGTCCCTTGGTGGCCCTAGTCACATTTCACATCCTCCACTGTCACTTTTAACCAGCAGCTACTAACTAGACGGTTTAGATAGGAGACCTTAACGTTATCTGAGTTCCCCTGGACAAGGTTTCTCTGATGGATTAAGCATCCTCTGAAAGACAAACTATAAAGGCGACAGAGGAAAATACTTGATGACCAGCAGTAGAGAAGGGCTTCTTAAAACTCCAATGGAACAAATTGTCGAAAAAAAAATTAAATATGTTAAAATGTAAAGTTTTGTTCAAGGAAAGACATCATGGGCAAATGTAATAGGCTTCAGAAAGAGAAAAAATATTTGCAGAGTCTAACACGGGTCAGGTTTTTGTTTTTTGTTTTTTGTTTAACAAGAAAAAGAGCAACCCAAATAGAAAAATGGGCAAAGGGTATAAACAGGCCACTTACAGGAGAAAAAAACCCAAAAGACCAACCAGGGTGTGCACAAGGGCTCAAACTCATTGGTAATTGGAGGAAGGCACATTTCAACAAGCTGTCATTCTACCACAAGTCTGGTAAAAATTCGAGTCTGGTTTAGTCGAATGAGGTATCGCACATACGCATCTCACAATAATTCCGCTCCTGGGTGCCTTCCCAAGGAAATCATGGGACCCTGTGGGCGCCCGCACAAGGATGTTCACTGCAGCGGTGTTTATGGGGTGGGAGCTGGAGGTGGCCTGGCTGTCCACTCTAGGGCAGCGAATGGGAGGCACAGGGACCACACGCCAAGGACTCCCATGCAGTCCTCAGGAGCCAGGGACCAAGTGTGCCCAGGGGGAGGGAGAGCCAGACCAGTGATGGAGAAAGTAAAATCAAGATCTATGAGACCAGGCCACATGTGCTGATTACAAATTAGAGACATAAAACAGAAATACCCGTATTTCAAGATTAAAAAAAGGAGACTCATTTACATAATAGAATGGCTCCTGGTGGGGAAGAAGGGGTAGAGAAAGGGAATAAAGAGGAAGAATAAATGAACATGAGAGGGGTCTCGGGAGGAATAAAGGCCTTGAAGGTCATGCTGAAGGTCTGTCGTACAAACAAAGGGCAACCCTCTTCGGTGTGGACTAGGGCCTGGTCCCAGGTATTTAAATGAAAATTATCCAGGTGATTCTAACGTGCAGCCAGAATTGAGAACAGGAGCATGGCTGTGGGGGCCACCCCACACTTTGTCACTGCATCACTGCTGGACTCAAACCTCCTGCCCACCTCCTGCCAATGCCCCAGAACTTACAAAGAGGGGCCCAGGAGAGCATCTCATGCCTTCCCCCATTTCAGAGATGCAAAAACAGGTCCACAGAGGGGAAGGACCTGCCCAGGGTCCCATGGCCTGGGAGGGCCAGGCCTAAAGTCTCAGGTCCCCCAGTAGTGTCTGTGGCGGGCCTTGAGCTGGGCCGCCGGGCTGCAACATTGAATAGGACAGACACGGTCCAAGGAGGCTCAGACCCCGATGCCCCAGGGCCAGGCGGGTAACATCAGGGAGCAGGAAAGTGGTGCCCCATGCGCCCCTCTGAAGTGCAGTCACTTCTCAGGTCACTGTGGCCTTGTGGAAGTTTGGCCCCATGATGCCAAATGTCCGGATTTTTCTTTTTTGTTGTTTTTTTCGTAAGAAAAACCCATTTTCATGTGACAGCTCTTGAATCTGAAAGATAGGCAACCAACTCAGCACACTGAACCATATCACGTGGGCCCTGCAAAATCAAGGGAATAGCTAACCAACCTGAGGTCACACAGCCAGAAGGTGGAAGAGGCGGGATTTGAACCCAAGCACACGGGGCCCACGAGTCTCTGCACATCCCCACCAGGCCACAGCCTCCAGGACTGGGCAGGCCTCGGGGACATAGGACCCAATAGGAAAGTGTCAACTCGACCAGGGCCATGCCCCAGAAAGGAAGCTCAGAGGAGAGACAGTTGTTCAAGAAGACTCAGGGCTGAGAGGTGTTGGGGCTGAGAGTGATTTGGGACAGCATACGGGGTCCTGGCCTGTGGTTTGGGGAGGTGGGGACAGCTCACGGCCTTTCCCCGAGAAGACCAGAAGCATCTACAAGAAGTTTGGGGCCCTGCTGGGTTAAACAAAGGTAAACTCTCTCCCTTTCTCCTCCCTCCCTCTCTTCCCTGTTCCTTTATCTCTGAATTTCTCTTTCTCCCTTATTCTATCGCTTAATCACACTTAGTACTTGAGCCAATAACCCAAACCCATGGTGCAAAATGCAAAAGATTCCAAAGCTCGTAAGTTGCAAAATCAACCTCCCTCCCTCCCTCCCCCATTCCCAGCCTCTCGGTCCTCCTCCCCAGAGGCGGCCCCTGGTAGAAGTTTCTGGCTTCTCCTTCCAGAAATGTATGCAAGGACCAGGAAAGACCTACATGCACATGCAGATTGTGTCCCACTTTGCACAAATGTTCGCATAATGTCCACATCCTTCTACATCTTGCTTTTTCCTTCCTCACACTGTGTCTTGGTGGTGGTTCCTTGTTGGTAGGCCAAGAGCCACCTCACTCCTGCTGGCGGCTATAGTATTCTTCCATGGAGCATGTGAGCCATGAGTTATGGAAACAGTCCCAGTCGATGGACCGCCGGGAAACTTACAGCTGCTCACTGTTTTGAACAATGCCACAGTAGAGATCTTGCATATATTTTATATTTGGCACATGGGCAAATTTATCTGGTGTACATACGCCTTGCCTCCTCCCCCACCTGCCCCTGGACTCCACCCTGCCCTCTACCCTAGGTAATGCCCTCTCGGTATCTCTAACCTTCTAGATCCTTCCCCGCTTCTGGTCAACCTTGTCCCGGTCTCTGTCTTTCTCTTTCTTTGCTTTCCTCCCGACCATCCTCCTCTCCTCCTCTTCCTCTTTCCCTCTAAGGCCCTCCCATTTCCCTCCTTCTACCCTACCTCATCCCTGCCTCTCTGTCGCCCCCTGTAGGATGAAGCTGGCTCACCGCATCCTCCACCAGACCTTTGGGGTTTATATTTGGGGAAGGCAGCACCCAGCCCAGATTATCTTTCTCCCATCCCCTACCCGCCTCCTGACCTGGCTGGGCTTCCTCACCCCTGCAGCCCTGGTGGAAAACCTACTGTTTCCCAAAGCCCCCAGGTGCCTGCCCTCCAGAACCCCACCATTCTCTTTTTACCAGTAGGATTGGGTGCTGGGGGTGATACTGGTTTTTCAGTGGAAGCCATGGGAGCTACACTTGGGCAGCCTGGACGTGCTTCTTCAACCAGACAGAGCCTCCCCTCCTGCCTGAGGTCGGCCTTCTTGTCCTCCCTGCTCAGCAAACAGAGTAACCAGTCTTTGTCAGACCTGATCTGGGGACAGACCAACAAACAAAAAAAAAAACCCCAGACCCACCCAAGGCCCTGCCCTGGTGAGGCTGACATTCTCATGGGGTGACACAGTTCATGACCAAGTGAACAGATCCACATACTCATAGGTATTTATAAATCATACTGAGCTCAAGACAGAAAGAACGGGGTGTGACAGTAGAGAATAGCAAGGGAGGGGGTGGGGAATTGCCCTTGGCTGGGGATTTATATTTATGTATAGCCGACAATCGCAAGGTTATATTGCTGGGTAGAATAAAGCCAGAAGGGTGTGTGTTATGAAGAGGTGACATTTGAATGGAGATGAAGGCAGCCACGGAAGCACGGAGTGGAAGGCGGGGTAGGCAGCAGGGGCAGCATGTGCAAAGGCCCTGAGATACAAAGGAAGTTGGAAGATCAAGGACCAGCAAAAATATGGGACACCACGAATGAGGGGAGAGTGTGGGCCACTGCGGGTAGCCCTGTGGGGAGGAGTTAGCCCCAGCTTATATATGGGAAACTAAGGCTTGGAGAAGGAAAGCCCTTCACCCAAGGACACACGGGGACAGGGTGGGGACTGTTGAGCTCGGGCAGCCAAACTTACGCTCTGAACCACCAGGACAGTGGTTCTCAGTGTGGGATCCCAGAGCAGCATCACCTCTCGGCTCACCCCAGAACTACTGAGTCAGAAACTCGGGGTGGGAACACGGTTTGGAGCTCAGCAGTCTGCGATTAACAAGCCTTCTAGAGGATTCTGACACACAGTCAAATTTGAGAACCACTGAGCCAGGCTCTCCCAAACGTTGTTCCTATCCTCTGAGGGATCCCTGTCCACCATGGGTTGAATGGTGGTCCCCAAAAAGATATGCCCACATCCTAATCCCCAGAACCTGTGAGTGCGACCTTACTTGGAAGGGTTTTAAGGAGAGCAGAGCCATGGCCAGATGGCTGAAAAGAGGGATCACCCCAGGAGTCAGATACTAGTATGAGGAGCCTGGACCCCAACCTGAGCCGTCCTGCCCAGGGATGCAGACTCTGGGGGCCAGGCTGCCAGGATTCAAACCTCAGTTCTGCCACTTTCGGGCTGTGTGACCTTGGGCAAGTCATTTTACCTCTCTGTGCCCCAGTTCCCTCACACTAAAGTGGGCTTAATAATAACAATACCTACCATAGTGAGTGTGTTCGATTAATGCACATGGAGCACAGGCACCCGGCTGGCTCAGTCAAGGGAGCAGGTGACTCTTGGTCCCGGGGTTGTGAGTTCGAGACCCATGTTGGGGGTAGAGATTACTTAAAAATATAATCTTAAAAAATAAAATACATGGAATGAATAGAGCAGTGCTTGGCCCAGAGTGAGCGCTTCACAATTGCTATTATTATTGTTACTGTTAGAGCTCATTCATTTCTTCACCTGGTGACACGGTGATGCCTCCCAGATCTGTGTCTGCGCTCTGACCTCTCTCTGAACTCCCACCATGTACATCCAGTCACCGCCTGGCACTGTCCCTTTGGATGTCCTGCGCTTAACACATCCTCGATGGAATGCTCCATTTCCCGTCCCCCCCCCCAATGCGTTCTGCCCTCCGTCTTCCCCTCTCGCATAATGGGGCCACCTTCTGTCCACTGCTCAAGGCCAGTCACAAGGAGATCCTGGATCTGCCCTCTGCCAGGCACTCCATGACCCCACCCTGGTCCTGTCCACCCTCCTCTCCCTCCTCGCTGTTCCCCGGACCCCTCTCAGCCAGAGATCAGTTATGTTTCCTCCTTTCCCACCTTCCCTGAGATGTCACTTAGAATGCATTATACCTACCTACCTACAAGATAAACCTATGCACTGCCCCATTGTCTTACTGATCGCATCTCCCCTACATTCCCTCTGCTCCGGCCTCCCTGCTGTTCCCCAAACACACTAAGCTTGGTCCCACCCCAGGGCCTTTGCACTTGCTGTTCCTGCTGCCTGGACGCTCAACTCTTTCCCCTTCTTCAGGTCTCCACTCAAACGTCACCTCCTCCGAGAAGCCCTCCCTAACTACCTTAGTTAAAACAGGCTTCCAGCTCCTTTTCTCTGTCCCCACAGCCTGTTCTTCACCTCCAAAGCAGTTGATACTGTTTGTCAATTAACCAGCTACCCCTTGACTTGTTGAAGTTGTCAATTAACCACTCCCTTCCTGCACAAGGCCAGAAGCCCCGTGGGGACAGGAAGCTGTCTGTTCTTTCACCATCATATCCCTGATGCACAGGGCTTGGTGATGTCAGTAATAGTATTACTTAATAAGTATTATTACTTATTATTCCTTAGTACTTAAGTATTTGTTTAAAGAATAAGAGGTAGAAAGACAATGGAAAACTAGGAATCCTTGTTTCCTGTCTCTATTTTTTCTTCACATGAATAGCAGCATATCCCACTGTTGGACATCTTGCTCTTTTCACTTAACAGGCTTGTATATATTTTCTTATTAGTATGGAGACAGAGTTGCTGTATTCTTTTTGTTTTGTTCCTTATTGAGGTATAACTTACATACAATAAAACACACCCATTTCAAATGGATAGCTTGGTGAGTTTTGACAAACGTATTATCCCATATAACCACCACCACCATGAAGACAGAACTTCCGGGGCGCCTGGGTGGCTCAGTCGGTTAAGCATCTGACTTTGGCTCAGGGCATGGTCTTGGGGTCCTGGGATCGAGTCCCATGTCTGTGCCCCATGTCTGCGCTCAGCACGGAGCGGAGTCCACTTGTCCCACTGCAGCTCCCTCTACCCCTCCCCCTGTGCTCCTGCTGTCTCTCTCTCTCTCTGCGCATGGGAGAGAGACAGAGAGAGAGAGAGAGAGAGAGCACAAGCCAGGGGGAGGAGCAGAAGGAGAGCAAGAAGCAGACTCCCCATCGAGCAGGGAGCCCGATGTGGGGCTCGATCCCAGGACCCCAAGATTATGACCTGAGCGGAAGGCAGATGCTTAACCGACTGAGCCACCCAGATGCCCCCTTAATAAATAAAATCTTAAAAAAAAAAAAAGAATGAATGAACTTCCTCATTGTCCCAGAAAGCCCACCTCCCACCCCCGTGCCTCTTTGCAGTTGACACCCTCCCCCGGCCCGCACCTCCCCGAGTCCAGGGAACCACCGACCTCCTTTCTTGGATTCTAGATGTCCGCTGCCTTTTCCAGCATTCTCCCTAAATGGAAGCACACAGCCCATGCACTTTTTGGCTTGGCTTTTGTCACTGCACGACGGTGTTTGGTTTCAGGCAAGGGCTTGTATGTTTGAATACCTGGTTCCTTTTTCTTACTGAAAGATAGTGTGGACGCGACACGACTTCATCATCCTGTTGATGGACCCTCATGTTGGTTCTTGGTTTGGCACTGGTAGGAAAAAGTGTTGCGTGTGCGCCTTTGTGTGGACATGTGCTTCCATTTCTCGCTAAATCCTGGGAGCGGTGGAACGGCCGCCGTGCAAGATGGGAGGGCATCTGGTTTTTTGTTTTTGTCTGTTTTTTTAACTACTCTCTACACCCAACACTGAGCTTAATCTCACCACCCCAGAGATCAAGAGTCACCCGCTCCCCGGACTGAACCAGCCAGGCGCCCCAGATATCTGGTTTTGTAAGAAATTGTCAAATTGTTTTCCAAACTGGTCCCAAGATTGCTCATGCTCTGAATGCTTCGTGACCCATGAGAGGTGGCTTTGGGGAGTGGTGCTACGTCGGTCACCCAGGCCTCAGCCTGTTCAGAAAACAGGTCCCCACACCAGGACCTTCACCACTTGAAGGTGGAAGGAGGGGATGTTTGAGATCCACTTGGCTTTGTGCCCCCGATTCCTCAGATTTAAGTAACGATGTTTCCCATAGTATGGCAGGCGCAGGAGAGATGCTTCTGAAATTTTCCATTCTGGGGCCCATAGGGACCGAGGCCGACTCCTGGCAGTGGGACCGGGGAAGACACATTTTGAGTGAGCATCCTGGGTGAGTCTGACATGCTGTAAAGCTTGGGACCACTGAGTCTGGATTGGGGGTGGCAGGGGTAGGTGAGAGGAAAAGTCATTCCAGGTAGAAAGAACTTTGGGTGCAAAATGCCTGAGATGGGAGAGAACAGGTCAGGGAAGCAGGGACCAGAAATCCAGGCCTCGAATGGCAGCCAAAGAGCAGGGATTAGTCTCCTGAGGGTACTGGGGAGCCATGGTGGGTTTAAGTGGGGGAGTGACTGCTTGGGTTTGGGCTCTTGTAAGGCCCCTGTGACTGCCATCTGTGCGCGCGCGCGTGTGTGTGTGTGTGTGTGTGTGATATAGAAGGGGGTGAGGACCCCAGGAAGATGATGGGAAATGTGATGTGGAAACCGTGGCAAGCCGGGGTGAGGAGGGGCAGGCAGAGGAGGGGTGTGGACCCCATTCTGCACACTCCTTGCTCCAAGCCACTCCCTGCCTTGGATTCTGACCTGGGGACAACCAACTCCCCTCAGCAGACACCCCTGCTCTGGCTCTGCCCCCTTCTACCTCCTCCCTCGCCCCTCTTCCTGCTGCTCAGGCTCCGGCGAGGACAGGTGGGCTGGCGGCCAGATATGGGTGTGTGCTTGTGTGCTTGCGGCGGCCAGGGGAGTGTCTCCAGCTCTACGTGTGCTCTGAGCTCATTGAGTGTTTGTCTGAGAGTCTCCTGGGACTTCCTGGTGCATCTGGGCTGCAGCCCTGGGGTGCACTGGGTGAGTTACTAAACCTCTCTGTGCCGGTTTCCTCATCGGCAAAATGGGTATAGCAATAGTATCTATTTCCTAGGGAGGATGTGGAGATGGAGTTAATTACTCAGAGCCATGCCTGCACACAGGCAGCCCTCAATTATATGAGCAGCATCATTCGGCTGTGAGCTCAACTCAGTGTCCCAGGCATGTGTCTGTCGTTGGCGTCTTGCAGGAATCTGGGGCAGGAAGTGCCCCTGGAAGCATCGGCGGTTATCTGGGGCAGCATGGGAGCAGGTCTGCGAGGGTGGCCTCTCTTTCCTTCTCTGTGCAATGGGAATAACTACAGCACCCCACACACGGGCGGCTGGTCCGCGGGCGAGCTGGGGGCTGGAGGGCGTGTTTGCATGCGCGGCTGCTATTACCTTTCCTTTGTCGATAAAGTGCAGCCGATAGTGGGGCCCACCTGCGTCTCTGTTGCTGGAGGATGACACGAGCTGGTAAGCACCTAGAACAGCACCCAGTACCCAGAAAGCGCTCCCTGTGGAGGCTGCCGTTGGAACTCGGCGCCTGCGCTTGCCTGGGCCGGGTGTGGGGTGTGGGATGTGGGGTGTGGGATGTGGCCCGGTTAGGAGGCGGCCGTGGGCATCTGGCCCTACAGGTTCCTCGTCGCCCCACTTCCTCCACACCCCGACCTCTTGCCCCCACCATTGCCCCATCCCTCACCCCCAAATCCCCAGGACCTCTGAGGGCAGAGGCTTTGGCAGCCGTGCCCTCTGCCCCAGCCCCGGGAAGGGGTACAGACACCCCCCCAAAACCCAGGTGGGGTTACTGTTCCCCTCTCTGCTGCTATCTCAGTGCCTCCCTGGGGTCCCCCATCTCTGTGCCTCTGAGTGTCTCTCTGCCCTCCACTTTGGTTTCCAGAACAGGAAATGTCAGGGTCCCAAGGGGGTGTCCCAGGTGAGGAAGCAGGAGGCAGGACCTCCCCCCTCCTCCTAGATGAGAGTGGGGGTGGGGGAAAGAGGGGGTCTTCCTTAATGAACCTCTTAATCCTGCCATGCCGGATCTTAATGAGGGGGAGGGACCTCATTAGAGGGCAGGGAGCCCTGACATTAGCTCCTCCGTCATAGACCCCTCTCCCAGGGCCAATGCCTGGGCCCTCAGCTGGCCCTGGGGAAACTGGGGCGGGAGGCTTGGGAAACCGAAGGGGGGCTGGGGGCCCGGACTCCTGGGTCCTGGAGGAGGGGACAACCTGCACTCCTGGGTCTGACGGAGCAGGGAGCTGGGGACCCGGACTCCTAAGTCTGAGGGTGGAGGGCCCAGGGGCCCGGAGCCTTCCCCTAACACACCCCCCTCCAACGCCCCGCCCCTCCCGCCTCCAGTTAACCCCAAGCCTGCGGAGGAGCCAGGGACAGTCGCCCGGAGCGCACGGATGGAGGAGGAGGGTGACCGACACGCGCTCGGTGGCGGGATGGAGGCCGACGAGCCCGCCAGCCCCCGGGAGCCGCCGTCGCCGCCCCCGCCGCCGTCGCCGCCGTCCCCCGCGGCCCCCGACACCCCCGGGCCCCCCCAGTCCGAGCAGCCGTCGGAGGCCTACGCGCGGCAGCTGCTGCTGGAGGAGTGGAGGCCCCCCGGCGGGACCCTCGAGCTGCCCCCGCGCCTCACCTGGAGGCTGCTCTTCCTGCGGCGGCCGCTCTACCGCAACCTGCTCCGCTCGCCCAACCCCGAAGGTGCGGGAAGGTGCGGGACGCGGCGCTGCACCCCGACAGACCGCCGCCCGGTCTCCGCCTTCCGCCGCGCGCGGTTCACTCGGACCGTCTGTCTCGTCTTTCTGTCTGCTCCCTCGTGTCTGTTCCCTGGGCTCTTTCTCTGTTTCTCTACATCCTTCCCTGTCTCTTCTGTCATTGTGCCCCTCTCCGGCTCCTTGCGGCTCTCTCTTCCCACCCCGCATTGCCCTCTCTCTCTTTCTATGTCATATGTCCCTGTCTGTCTCTCCCGGTGTCTCTCTGCCTTACTCTGTATGTCTACGTCTCTCTCCCTGCCTCCCTCCCTGCCTGTATTTCTGTTTCTTTCTCTAGGTGCCGCTTGCTTTGTCCCTCTGTCTCTGTCTCACCAGGACGCCCTCCTCCTCCTTCCCTCCTTCTTCACTGCACCACCCCTTCCGCCCCGGGACATTCTCAGGACTCTCCCAGGGCCCTGACTCACACATCCCTGCCAGGCAGGTCTGGCCTGGTACAGATTCCTACCCTTCAGCAGAGCCCTGGGGGGAGGGAGGCAGGCGGAGGCTGAAGGGCTGGAGGCGGTTTCAGCCACTGAGGCTCCATTCACCCGTGCATTTCAGGCATCAACATTTATGAGCCAGCACCCCCTACTGGTCCCACCCAGCAGCCCCTGGAGACGCTGGGTAAGTGCTTTCTGGCTGGGCCCAAGGGGACGGAGTGGTCCTGGGGAATGGGCATGTTCTAACCCTCTGCTCCTCCACCTGCCAGGCAACTTCCGCGGGTGGTACATTAGGACTGAGAAGCTCCAGAATGACCGCAGGTGGGTGGTCAGGACCCCTGGGGCCCTGCTCCAGCTTCTCACTGCAGAGCCTAGAGAAACTGACTGTGTGCCCCTCTGGGCCTCAGTTTCCTGCTCCGTACCCAGGGTTTGTCATAAAAGAGAACGCTTGTAAAACACAGCACAGGCTCTGGCTGGGTCCAGCTTGCATATAGTAGGTGCTCAATAAATAGCAGCTATCACGGTTACTATTCTCCACCTCTTTCCCTGGGAGGGGGAGTCACCCAGGCCACCATCTATCCTCCATTAAACTGAGCCCTGCTTCTGCACGTTGGGTGAGACGGTGTAATTCAAGGGCTGGGTTGGGAGCCCAGCTCTGCCACTTCTTTGCTGCTTGACCTTAGGCAAGTGACTTCCCTTCTTGAGCCTCTGTTGCTCATCTGCGTCATGGGGTTCAGACAGTCTGGCCCTCAGAGGGGAATGGAGGGAGCTGAGGCTATAAGGTGGGGAGTAAATGCTCAGCACCCGTACATGGGTGCCCTTGATGTCTCTACAAGGGCACCATGATCGAGGTTTCCTGCTCCCAAGAATCCCAGCCAGTCCCAGACCTCACCTCCCTGTGCCCTCTCCCGCAGCTGGACGGTGAAGCAGCAGTGTGTGGATCTTCTGGCCGAGGGCCTGTGGGAGGAGCTCCTTGATGATGAGCAGCCGGACATCACGATCATGGACTGGTACGCGCCTCTGCCCGGTCAGCCTGCCCCGCCGGGTCACACACAGGGCTCCCCAAAGCGCGAGCCTCACCTGTCCTCCCTCCCCTGGTGTGAGCTGGTCACCAAGACCCTCCTGCCACGGCAGGATCCAGCCCTGTCTACCGTTCTACCCCCTTCCCTCTGAGACTTCCAGCTTCTGAGATGTGCCAGGCTGGACACTCGTCCCTTCGTTCTTGGATGCTTGTCACCCTCTGTTCTCGAAACAAATTCCTCCTTATCCTCTGGGATTCTGCTACATGTGCCTCCACCAGGAAGCCTTGCGTGACCACCCCCACGCTGGGTCAGATGCAGCATGCTCCAGTGCCCTGGAC
Organism: Halichoerus grypus; assembly: GCF_964656455.1. NCBI lineage: Eukaryota > Metazoa > Chordata > Mammalia > Carnivora > Phocidae > Halichoerus > Halichoerus grypus. The sequence goes on from NC_135726.1 coordinate 47,521,183, forward strand.
TTCCCCCATCGCAGCCCTTAGTATTCCGGATGGTCACTGTCTGGTGACAGGTCGGCCTCAGACTATGTGACTCCCACGAGGGCTCTGCGGGGGGCCATCGTGGTCACTTGGTCAGTGCCGGGTGCACAGAGCGGGAGCCAGTGAGTGTGCCTTGTATGGCACTTAGGGCCAGGGGCCATGGGCACTTCGGTGGCAGCTGATGGCCTGGACCCCACCCCCAGGTACGAGGACAGCCGGCTGGACGCGTGTGTCTACGAGCTGCACGTCTGGCTGCTGGCGGCTGACCGACACACGGTCATCGCGCAACACCACGTGGCCCCCCACACCTCTGGGCGGGGCCCCCCCGGCTGCTGGCTCCAGGTGAGGCTCTGGCCACGAAGCCGCCACGTGTTCATGTCCCAAGACCTCAGAGAGGGCGGAGGTAGGAGACAAGGGTTCCCGGGTCCCTGATGGCACTTCTCCCTCACCCCGGGTGCCGCCGCAGGTGTCCCACGTCTTCCGCCAGTATGGCCCCGGCGTGCGCTTCGTCCACTTCCTGCACAAGACCAAGAACCGGAGGGAGCCCGGCGGGCTGCGGCGGACAAGGGTGACCAATTCCTCCGTGTCTGTGCAGTTCAGGGAGTGACTGGCTCTTCAACTCCTGGCCTGTTCTGACCCCTTGTCTCACTTGTCCACTGCCTTGACACTTTCCTGATCCTTTAGCACCTCCCTGATCTCTTAGCAATTCCCTGACCTTCTGCACCTCCCTGACCCCTTAGTACCTCCTTGTTCCCTTTATCCCTTTGGATCTCTTAGCATCTCTTTCACCTCCCTGGCCCTCAGAAGTCCCTAGCCCTTAGCACCTCCCTGGCCCTCAGAAGTCCCTAGCCCTTAGCGCCTCCCTGGCCCTTTAGCTCTGCCCTGTTGTCTTAGCACTTCCTCGATGAGCGGCACCACCTGTTTCCTTCACACCTTCATGACCCCTCAGCTTCTCTTTGATCACTTACCACTTCCCAGGCCCCTGATTCCTGCCCGGCCCTTGATTTCCCACTAACATCTTCCCACCTCCTTGAATGTCTGAGTGGCGTTTCTTCTGCATTCTCTGAGCTCCATGAGGGCTGAGCGCAGCGACCGCTTCTCCCCGAGCTAGTGCTCAACAGATAGTAGGTGCTTAATAAATCTTTTTTGAGGGGCACCTGGGTGGCTCAGTTGTTAAGCGTCTGCCTTCGGCTCAGGTCATGATCCCAGGGTCCTGGGATCGAGCCCCGCATCGGGCTCCCTGCTCAGCGGGAAGCCTGCTTCTCCCTCTCCCACTCCCCCTGCTTGTGTTCCTGCTCTCTCTGTGTCTCTCTCTATCAAATAAATCAAATCTTTTTAAAAAAAATCTTTATAAAAAAAATAAAAAAATAAATCTTTTGTGATTGATGAGTAAATTCACACGTGCAAGGATGCCGAGCATTTCCCTGGTCTTTGCTTCTCAGAATGATACTGAGTTCATATCCCCCTGGCACCTCCAGTAATCCTTATTCTCGGGCACCTCACTACCTCTGTGCCGTTTGCACCCCCTTGATGACCTCTGATCTCTTCCCATATCCCCAGGTTACAGCCTCTTGGCATCTCCACTTACCTCTCCGCTCCTATTTCAGCCTCTCAGACGCTCCTCACATTTCCCCTCCCCCTCCAACCCCAAATTCTCGCCCCGCCTAGAGCTGTCCCCATACCTCTCCTCCCTACAATACCCTCATTTCTCCTCCCTCATTCCTCCAGAGTCCCCGAAGCCATCAGGGTACCCATCAAGGGCCATCATCACTGAGGATGGTGGCGGGACAGATGGCAAATTTGAGCTAAAAGTTTTTTCGTGTGTTGGGGAAAGAAAGATTGAAAGTCTTTAACAACCCGTAAGTTCCTGGCCAGATCAAGCAAGAGACCCTGGTCTTAGCCTGGGGCAGGGTCCTTGAAGGCCTCTTGCTGTTCCAGGCCTGACTCCTCAGGGAGGCTGGAGGTCCCTGGCAGGCCAGAACAGCTGGCATTGGGGGGCATTCGTGGGGAAGGGTTATCTACCAAAAAGTGCAGGAAGCATTTTAATGTTTAAACAATCAGCCAGTGGTATTACTGCATGTCACACACGTGTCCTGTGGATGTGTGTCTTTTTGTGCCCACCTAAATCCATGGCCAAATCTCTGAGTACGGCCCCACCTCCAGCATTGTCCCAGGTATAGGCTGATGCACGCCGGACCAACCTGCTCTCTCCCCCACCCCACCCTGTCCCATGTGGACTTAGGTCCCAAGCACGAGTAGATGGCAGATGGATAACTTCAAAAGGGCTATATTGCAGGGAAGGCGCGGGGCGGGGTGGGGGGGTTGGGTTGGGGCAGGCAGAAGGTTCTCTCCTCCTGGGAGTTGGGGCCTTCAGCAGACCCCAGTGATAAGGCCAGGTGAGGGGCTCTGCACCCTGTGGGGGTTGAAGATGAAGTATCTTTAAGGCATCAGTAACACCTGCAACAGAATAAAAATTATCACCAGGGGGTTGCCAGGGGCTCAGAGATCCAGGGTGTGTGTGTGGGGGGGTGGGTTCTAAAAGGCTGAGATGGGGTGGAGGGCTGGGGCTGGGCTCCAAGTTCAGGAACTAGGCATCCTGGGGGCTCTTGGAGCTCTTGTGGAGGGAGAGGGACAGGTGAGGTGGTTTTGGAGAGTGCTAGGACTAGATTTAGGGTCCCACGGTCTGTGAGCTCCCACAGGTGAGTGCACAGTGGGCTGGGGGGGCAAAGTTGGATCTGGGGGGCTCCAGAACCTTAACAGGGACTTTGGGGCTGGTTTCCAGGGCTGCGTCTGATCTAGAGGGTCTACGTGGGTGGGGAGCATGAGGGTAGATAGGGTGTTCCTAGAACTGGGTCTGGAGTCTTGTGGTGGGTCAGTTTAGAGTCTGGGAGTCCCAGAGCTGGCTCTGGTGGCTCCGGGAACTGGGACGACTGGCTTTGGTTCTGGGGGCTCCAGGGTGAGAGGACTGATGGCTCCCCATCCCCAAGCTAGGCCTAGGACTGCAGCTCTGGGTAGATCGGCAGGTGGAGGATTCAGGAAGGTGGGAGGCAGGTGCTCCCAGAATGGAGGCTAGGGGGTTAGGGGGTGGGGTCAGCTTCTGAGTCTGGGAATCCCAGAGTTGGGTCCCAGAGATCCGAGGGCCATGGGCTTGGGGGAGGGGGTGCGGGGAGGAGGAGGATCCGGGACCTCCAGGATTGATTCTAGGGACTCCCAGTGCGGGGTCAGGGGCCGAGGGGCCTGGGGGCCCGGGTTCGCGCCGCGGACGCGGAGGCGGGGCTGCGGGCGGAGGCGGGGCCGGGCGGGCACCTGCAGTAGAGCGACGCGATGGTGTTGGACCAGTCGCTGAAGAGGCCCTTGCGGAACTCTTCGAGGCGCGGGTAGACGCCGGTCGAGAACTTGCGCGTCTTGCCGCCCTTGCCGCGTAGGGACCACACGGTGATCTCGCAGCGCGGACCCACCACGAGCGAGGAGGCGATGTTCGTCCAGTCGGAGGGCAGGAACGGCAGGTCGGTGCCCGGCGCCAGCGACAGCTCGGCGCCCCCGCAGCAGTTGTCGTAGTAGGGGTCGCTCTTGTCGTAGAGCCTGGCGCACGTGCGCGTCCCGTCGGGCTTCTTGAGGTCCGCGGCCGCGGGGCAGGCCGCTCGGACGCCGGGGACGACCGCCAGGGCCAGGGCCAGCAGCAGGGGGCACAGCGGGGACATGGCGACACTGCGGGGCCGCGTCCCGGCGCGCTTTTATGCACCTGACCCGTGGGAAGGGAGAAGCTGCGAGATAAGGACGCCCTCCCCACCCTACCCCCACCTCACCCCCGCCCCCCCACCCCTCCCGGGGCGGGAAACCTTTCTAACCTAGGTCAGAGACCCACAGCCAATGAACACAAGACCGACATACTTGTGTACAACTTAGCAGCTTAAGATTTCACGTGGCAGACAACATTATAAAAAAAAAAAGTCAACAGGACTTGAGAACGAGTCTCTTGCAGTACAGAAGGCAGATAGGGTTAATAGTATATGTACCAAGAGCTCTTAAAAACTGACAGGGATTGGAACAACCCCCTTTCCAAATAAGGAGAGGCCAACGGAGGAGGAGGGGGAGGGGGCTGGGTCTCCAGGCTTGGCAAGTCCCCTCCTCCCTCTGGGACGCAGAACCTTGGGAAAGGAGAAGCTGGAGATAAGGAGGGAGAGGCCCCAGAGGGGAAGGCAGAGGAGGGGAGGAGATGACGAGAGAGATCCCGCTCCCCTCAGGAGCAGGAGAGAGCTTCCCAACCAAGGTTGGAAACCCAGAATCTGTGAAATAGACATATTTGCACAACACTCAAAAACCATTGTAAGGCAATGTCCAAAAGGCTTGGGGAAAAACTTGCAATACTTGAGACAGGATATAATTAATAGCTATAATATATAAAGAGTGCTTACAAATCGTGGAGAAGAGATCAAACAATCCCCCACCCTGCCACCCCCAAGAAAGACAAGCCTTGGAGGGGGAGAGGGAAGGAAGAGGAGGCTGCCATCCCCCTACTCCCACTTCTCAGGAGCCGGGAGATTTTCTTAACGAAGATTGGAAATCTTGAATTTATAACATAAACAGAGGACCTATCGAGCTGTAGAAAATGTAAACCTTTTGTACGCAACAAACACAGACTAAACAAAAACCTAACCTGGGGAAAAATAGAGAATTCTTTTTTTTTTTTTTTTAAGATTTTATTTATTTATTTGACAGAGAGAGAGACAGCGAGAGAGGGAACACAAGCAGGGAGAGTGGGAGAGGGAGAAGCAGGCCTCCTGTGGAGCAGGGAGCCCGATGCGGGGCTTGATCCCAGGACCCTGGGATCATGACCTGAGCCGAAGGCAGACGCTTAACGACTGAGCACCCAGGCGCCCCAAAAATAGACAATTCTTGTAACATACAATAAGCAGTTACCAATCAGCAAGCAAAAATGACACAAGCCAAAGGAAAAATTGAGGAGCAGCCCAGGACAGATAAAGAGGCTGGGACCTCAGAGTGGGACAGGAAGCTGGGCATCTTGGGAGCCCAGCCAAGGCCCTTTGGAGACTCTTTGGAGTTCCTAGCCTCCTTCCAGATGAGCACCGAGTCAGGCATGGATGAACCAATCAGACAAACAGTGGTTCAAGTCTGTGGCTCTGTGGGTAAGGCCAAATCTGGGCCTCAGTTTCCTCATCTGTAAAATGGGTGATATTTTCTTCCTATACTATAGGATTGTTACGAAGATTACAAGGGAAAATGGAAAGTACACGGGGAATGGGGCAAAGGAACAGCCTCTGGAGCCAGGCTGCCTGGGGCCAAATCCCAACTCCTCCTTGAGCTGTCTGCACCTGATTCCACCTCTGGGCTTTAGGGAGACAATGATGGTATCCATCTCAGGATGCTGGTATAACGGGTGAGTTAATCCACATGACAGCACAATAGTAGGGCCCTTGCCAAGTGCCATGTGAGCATTTGCCATCACTGTTGTTATGCCGGCCCTTAGCGTGGTGCTCAATAAACACAAAGCAGCACAACACAGCATCAGCAACAATCTGCCGTTACCCCCTCCTCCTCCCCCGGATGCTGTCTCCCGCCTTGGCCACAGTAATGCAGCAGTGAAGAGCCAAAGGCTGGAAACATTTGGAAGTAGGTTCAAATTTTGACTCTGTCACCTTGCTGAGTGACCTCAGGCAAATGAATTCACCTCTCCGAGCTTCGGTGTCCTCCTACCTTCAGTGGGATAACAGAAAATGATAACAGAAAATTATTATATAAATAAATCTGGAACTGGGAGGCCTGGGTGGCTCTGTTGGGTAGGCATCTGACTTTGGCTCAGGTCACAATCCCAGGGTCCTGGGATCGAGCCCCCACGTTGGGCTCCCCACTCAGCAGGGAGTCTGCTTGAAGATTTCTCTCCCTCCCCCTCTGCCCCTCCCCCTGCTCGTGCTGTCTCTCTCTCTCTCAAACAAATAAAATCCTTAAGAAAAGAAATCTATAACTGACAGACTAAAATATGATTCATAAACATTAGGAACAATCCACATCATTGCTATTTATAAATATAAATACTTAATATTTAATACTGAATGAAAACAGTATCCATATAAATATATAAAGCACCAAGTACAGTGCCTGGTACATGGAAGATGCTCCATAAACAGGAGCTGCTATGACTATTCTATGATTCTGAGACCCTGGATCCTGGCCTGGCCCTGTCGCAAACCAGACCTGGATCCTTCTCCCTCCTTCCACGAAATCTAATCTCCAGCCGCTAACTTCCCAGCCGGCCTCCTTGACCTCAGGGGCACAGAGCTCTCACCCTCCTAGCTCTGCCAGCCCTGGACTCAGGGACGGAGACAGGTAAGTGTAGTGTGGGTGGAAAGGGCCATGAGCATCAGACACTGTAGCAACACGGGGCAGCAAGGAGACTCTGATAGGGAGAAGATGCAGCGACAGAACACAGGACCCAGGGGGCCACAGCGCGTAGCCAGCATCAGAGAGAACCCACGGAGACCCAGGGCGAGCGCACAGCATCCCCAATCGAGGGACACATGCATGGGCAGGTGGGTAGGGACATCCCTGTACCACAGTCAACCACTGATGGTCACTGAGTCTCACTCGTGGGTCCTAGAGAACAGCACGCACTGAGTGTAGACACATGCTCGGTACACACAGTCCCAGAGAAACACGGTCCCAGATAATGCGCCCCCCCAACAGAAACACACCCACCGTCACCAACGAGCCCCTAGCCCTCAACCACTCCCACCCTACACCCCATGAAATCTCAAAAGCACAAAACCCCATACACACATCTGTCACGCCAGAGGGAGCACCCACAAGGCATCTTCGTCCAGAAGCAATTCCTTTACTGTTCATTAACACAAACTGGGCAGATAGTAGAAAAATAAACATCTCCTTTTTTTTTTTCTTCAAAAAATGTTAGAACGTCCTGCCCTTGAGGAACCCGTGAGCCTTTGAGAAAGTCAGACGATAAATCAATAATTCAAACACAATGTGAAAAAGAGTTAAAACAGGGGCATGGCAAAGGACTCTGGGAATATAGTGGGAAGAATAGCAGGGTTTCTTTAATATCCGCTGATATATTTCGATTCATATAATAAGGAAAAAATCTTCTCTTCAGATCGCACAGCCTTAATTCCACATTTTCCACAAGACCATAAAAAAGATTGGTATGCCAATGAAATTGCCACTAGTAGAAAAATAAAATATTCGTCTCAATTAGGGCAGTACCTGAACATAAACAACATTATAGGTGGCACATAGTTTAAATGAAAATGCAGTCTGTTGCATAAATACAGGAAAATATTCAGATCAGTACTTAAGTTCACACCGGATCATGGGAACTCACTACACTTCTGCATCGATATGGCACTGAATGGGATTATTTCTATATAATCCTTAAGGGCTAATATGACCCTCCAAAGCAGCCATAACTGTGTGGTTTGGAAATAGTGATTCTAGAAGTGTGGTCTCTAGATCAATGGCATCGGCATCCCCTGGGGACTTGTTAGAGATGCAAATTCTGGGCTCCTGGGTGGCTCAGTTGGTTAAGCATCTGCCTTTGGCTCAGGTCATGATCCCAGGGTCCTGGGATCCAGCGCCCCCCCCCCGCCCCCACATTGCCCAGTGGGGAGTCTGCTTCTCCCTCTGCCCCTCTCTCCGCTTGTGCGCTCTCTCTCAAAAATAAATAATTTTTAAAAAATGCAAATTCTCTGCCTCACCCAAGTTGTTTGAAGTAGAAACTCTAAGGGTGGGGCTCAACAATTTGAGTTTTAAATGCCCTCCTGGGGATTCGATACCTGCTGGAGTTTGAGAACCACTGGGTTAAGGCATTGGTCTTCTAAGGTTTCCTATGTCACTGATTGCTTATTGCATCTAGAATTTTCTGTATTGACACCTCAATTTGCTCAGCTCCTATAAAATGGTGTTTCAAATAATTTTCCTGATTAAAACTAATTCCATTAGCAATGGAAAAAGTGACAGGTCTTGGAAGTCCCAGGTGGAGCCTCGTAAGATAATGCCTGGAACGCAAATGCTTCAAATGAACTTGAATCTTCTCCAACACAGACAAAAGGTCAGTCATCATCTAACTTCAGGACGCGGCTGAAGACCGTTTACTCAGATACACCTGCCCCAGGTGAGGCGCCTTGTTTCCAGGTCTCCCCGGGTCCCATGGCCCCCTAGTGGTCTAGGCCAGAGCTACTCCCCTTTCACTGCGCCGCAAATCCCTTGGGGCGGGGAGGGTCTTGTTAAGATACAGATGCCCATTCAACAGGTCTGGGTTAAGGATCTAGGTTCTGCATTTCCTGCGAGCTCCCAGGTGCTGTCAGGCTGCTGGGGGCCACTGAGTAAGTGGCTAAGTGGCTCTCCCAGCTGAGATGGATACAGCTGCAAATCAGGCACCTGCCACCAGGAGGGCGTGGCAGGAATTCAGAGGTGGGCAAGGTCAAGGAGACGCCGGAGAGCGGTTGTGATTGAGAGAAAACTCCAGTGACATTTCTGGAGGAAGCCTGTGGAGGAAGCGAAGTCTGAAACTGCTCGGGGCTGAAACAGCTTTGGCCCAAGAGTCCCTGCGGGTGCAGGTGCGGATGCGGGTGCGGATGCGGGTGCGGGTGCGGGTGCGAGGGCGCTGTGAAACCCTCCGCGGAGCCCGAAGCCTGGCGGGGCTTCGCCGGCCGCCAGCCGGGTTAGGGGAGGCTGGGAGCCCTCGCGAGGTGGCGCCAGAGCACGGAGATTCCTCCGGCGGGCTGGGCGTGCTGGAGCCCAGGTTCAAATCCCGCCTTTGCCAATTACGTGCCCCGTGAACTTGGGCACGTTGAACAACCTTTGTAAGCTTCAGCTTCCTCGTGTGTGAAGTGGGGCTAATACACACTAGTTATAGCTACGTGTCCCTTTTTATTGCTTGTATTAGTCATTGGTACATTTTTTTTTCTTGATCAGTTTTAAGATATAACTGCAACCGTTTTACTAGTCTTTTCAAGTTACCGACGATAATCAATGTTTAGTTGTGTAGATTCCTCTCTGTTGCATATGTGGTTTTTTCTTTAATTTGATCTGCGTTAATAAGAATAGCATTAGTTTCTATTGTGCATTTGGATTCTTTTCTTTCTTTCATTCTACTTTGAATTTTTGTGTGTGTGTGCCATTCTCGTCCTAGCATTTGAGATAGATGTTTAGGTTGCTTATGTTCAGCCTTTTTTCTTTTCCCACGTTTGTACTCAAGGCTTTCCACTTCCTTTGTAGGAGTGTTTTTGGCTTACATAAGATAATAAGTGTAGCATGCTGAGATTGTGTCAGGCACAAGGAAACTGCTCGGTATGTTAACTGTTCGTGTTGGTGTTGGTTTTGATTATTACTATTAATCAGAGGTCTTAAAGACAGAGAAAGATTCAGGGGAAGAAGCCTGAATCAACTATGCATTGGTTTTCTATTGCTGCCATAACAAATTATTTTAAACTTGGTGGTTTATAAATACAGACTTATTATCTGACAGGTCTGGAGGTCAGGAATCCAAAATGGGTTTCACTGGGCTAAAATCAAGGTGTCCGCATGACTGCATTCCTCTGTAGAGGACAATCCATCTCCTTGCATTTTCCAGTTTCTAAAGGCTATTTGCATTCTTTACTTGTGGCCCCTTCCTCCTTCAAAGCCAGCAACATAGCATCCTCAAATCTTTCTCTGATTCGGACTCCCTCTTCTGCCCCCTCTCCCACTTTAGAGGATTTTTGTGATTACATTGGACTCACTCAGATAACCCAGGATAATTTCTTTATTTTAAAGTCAGCTGATTAGCAGCTTTTTTTTTTTTTTAATGAGAGAGAGAACATGCATGCATAGTGGGAGTGGAGGGCAGAGGGAGAGGGAGAGAATCTTAAGCAGGCTCCATGCCCAGTATGGAGTTCGATGCCAGGGCTGGATCTCTCGACCCTGAGATCATGACCTGAACAGAAATCAAGAGTCAGATGCCTAACTGACTGAGCCACCCAGGCGCCCTGATTAGCAACTTTTGTTCTATCTGCAGCTTTAACCCCGCTTGCCATGTAATATAACATATTCATGGGGACTGGAGATTAGGACATGGACATCTTTGGGGGAGCAGTTATTCTGTCTAGCACAGATTAGCATTGAGTTTTACTATAAATGAGGAGTATTCTCTCTTGTAGGAAGAGACGCAACCAGCCAAGCTCTCTGGGACTCCAGTGTCAGGGCCCAACCTCCTTCTATACTGTTGATTTGTCATCAACATGTGGCTTCCTCTTCGTGGTCCAAGATGATTGGTTGAGCTCCAACATCCACATCCCAGAAAACAGGTGGAGAATGGGAGGGAGGGAGGAAGAAGGAATGCCTCACCCAGAAGTACCACATGATCCTGCTATCTATATCCTGCTGTCAGAACTTAGCTGCAGGTGGGCACATGATGACACAGGAAGCTGTCTTGACTCAGGTTAGCCATTTATGGGATGACAGGTCAAGTTTCCTGTTACTAAAGAAAGAACAGGTATTGAGGTATGGTCACAAAGCTTGGGTAAGAGGCAGGTCGAGGGATTACAGAGAGTCAGATAGGACACAGATCTGCAGGAGAATTAAAAAGGGAGTCCAGTCTATCCACAACCTGGGTATGGTAGAGAGAGGGCAGGATGCAGTAGGCTGATTAATAGCATCCAACGATGTTTGGGTACTAATCCTGGAAGCTGTGAATGTGACCTTATTTGGCACAAGGGACTTAGCAGATGTGATTGTGTTAAGGATCTTCAGGTGGGGGAGATTGTCCTGGATTAGCTGAGTGGACCCTAATTGGAAACACATGTCCTTGTAAGAGGGATGCTGAGGGAGGCTTGACTCCAGAGAAGAGGTGATGACCAGAGCAGAGATTGGGGTGATGTGCTTTGAAGATGAGGAAGGGGCCACAAGCCCAGGAACACAGGCAGCCACCAAAAGTTGAAAAAGGCAAGGAAACGAATTCTTCCCTGGATCCTCCCTGAGGAATCAGTCCTGGTGACACCTTGATGTTAGCCTTTGAAACCTCATTTTCATCTTCTGGCCTCCAGAACTATAGGAGAGTACATTGTGTTGTTGCAGGTCACTGAATTTGTGGCAATTAGTTATACCAGCCATAGGAAATGAATATAGTGACCTTGCCGTAAACAGCTCATGTACCCTAGGAGAAGTAACTGGAGCAGGAGATCCCCTGAGAAATTGGGTGTTGGCTAAAGTTTTCCAGGAATCAAAGTGATTATGCGTCCAGCACTTTCTCTTCTGGGTATTTACCTGAAGAAAACAACATGCTAATTCCAAAAGATATCTGCACCCTCTTGTTCATTGCAGCACTATTGACAACAGCCAAGACATGGAAGTACCCTAAGTGGCCATCAGTGGATGAATGGATAAGGAAATATGGTATATACACACAATGGAATGTTATTTGGCCATAAAAAAGGGAAATATTGCCATTTGCGACAACATAGGTGGGCCTTGAGAGCATCGTGCTAAGTGAAATAAATCAGAACAAGACAAATACTGTATGATCTCACTTACATGTGGAATATAGAAACAACAAACAAACAAAACCAAACTCATAGAAATAGAGAACAGATTGGTGGTTCCCAGAGGCAGGGGTAGAATGTGGGCAAAATGGGTGAAAAGTGTCAAAGGTACTAACTTGTAGTTATAGAATAAATGTCATGGGATTGTAATTACAGCATGATGACTACAGTTAATAATCTGTATTACATATTTGAAAGTTGAAGGGGTGCCTGGGTGACTCAGTCGGTTAAGTGTCTGTCTTCAGCTCAGGTCATAATCTCAGGGTCCTAGGATTGAGTACCGAATCGGGCTCCTTGCTCAGTGGGGAGTCTGCTTCTCCCTCTGCCCCTCCCCCAGCTCATTCTCGCTCTCTCTCTCTCTCTCAAAAATAAATAAATAAATAAAAACCTTGAAAGTTGCTAAGACAGTAGATCTTAAAAATTCTCATCGCAAGGGAAAAAATGTCCTTCCCCCGCTCATTCTCTCTCTCCCAAGTAAATAAATGAAATTTTTAAAAGATTTTATTTATTTGAGAGAGAGAGAGAGTGTGAGAGAGAGCACTAGTGGGGGGGGGAGTAGGGGCAGAGGGAGAGGGACAAGCAGACTCCCCGCTGAGCAGGGAGCTCAATGCGGGGCTCAATCCTGGGGCTCCAGGATCATGACCTGAGCTGAAGGCAGACGCTTAACCGACTGAACCACCGAGGTGCCCCCTAAATGAAATCTTTAAAAAAAATAAAGAAAAACAACAACCATAACCTATTAGTCCCGAAAAAGTTAACAGGCATCCACTAAAAGCCAAGGGATGAAAGAAACCACCCTGCTCTGGCACAGTGGTGTTCAGAACCATGGAGAGCAGCCGTGGTGCTGCCTTCTCAGCACCGTAGACTAGCTCTTCTTAGAGGGGTTTCCACTAGCCAAACTCTTTCTATTGATCATTATTGAGAATATGGCAAGGGAACTTTTAGAATCAGAGTTTTTATTGCTACTGGCTTATTAGGTGGTCCAGTGTGGATCTGAACTTGAGCTGTTTTCTGTGCCCAAGAACAAAGCTAATTTGTCCTTGTCCTTGAAACTGGAGTTGGAGATATGAATTTAGGATGTACTAGACTGCCTTGTCATTCAAATTATTTTCTTACATTTTAAAGTGAAGAATCCATTTATTGGGGGGAAATTATAAATCTCTGCCCTACTGACCTCAGGCTTGGCTATGTCACTTGTTTTGTCTAATGAAATGGAGGTAGAAGTGAAGTGGTGGGTATCATTTTAGAGCAATGCTCTAAGAGCAAGTGCACAGACCACCATGCACTCTAATCTCTCAACTCTAAAACCAGCAATATCTCAGTAGGGCTGCACCTTTATCCTGGTTTCCAGTGAAGAACTGACACTCAGTCTACCCATGATGATCATGTTGCATGAATGAGCAATAAATCTTTGTTGGTATTAACTACTGAAATTCGAGGGTCATTTGTTATTATAGTATAACCCAGACTAAGCTGACTGATATAAGAGTAATCAGCAAGAAGGTGGTTGGTGAATCCATGTATTTATGAATGTATATCATACATACAGGAATGTATGATATAACTGCAGAGAGACTATAAAGAGGGAAGAGAGAAGAGGGACAGGACCATGAGAAACTCCGGTATTTAAGAGGTGGGGAGAAGAAAGAGAACTCGTAAATGTGACTGAAAAGAAGTAGCCAGAAGTTGAAGGAAGACAAGGAAAGGGTAATATCACAAAAATCAAGTGGGAGAGAGTTACAAGAAGGAATTGGTGAGGACTGGGTTCTACACTGCTGAGAGGCCATCTGGGGTGAGAACCAGAGAAACAGTCACAGGATTTGGCTATGAAGAGATTATTGGTGTTGAGTGGAGCTTTAGGGGCAGAAGCCAACTGTAGGGGCTATGGAATTGGAATAGGTAATGAAGTGGAGCCAATGGAAAAGAAAGATGGAGAAATAGTTGGAAAGAAAAGTATGGACTAAGGAAGGGATCTTATAAAAGGCGAGCCTGATGATGGACAGGTGCTAGAGAACAGAAAGTTTTAAAATATAGAGGGTAAGAGAGGGGTAATTTATGGAGGAATGAAATAGGAGGGGCCAGGATCAGGCACTGGCCCCAATTAGGCAGAAAGACAGCTCATCCATGGTGACAGGAGAGCAAGGGCAGTGTGGGGGCAGGTAGGAGAGTGGTGTAGATGATGAGGAATTTCTACCTGGCAGCTTCTATAAGGTAGGGGGCAAAGCAATCTGTTTGGAAAGAGAGAAGCGAGGGGATAGTGGATATGAGAAAGCAGAGATTGGAAAGAGCTGGGGTGAAATTTTCAAGAAACAGAAGTTTGAAGAAATAGTGGTGTCACAGAGATAGCGGTAGGCAGAAGAGCCTGGTTCCCTGGACTGCAGCCCCAGATTATTCAACTTCCTGACCCCCTCCATGCAGAGTGAATACAAGGACACCTTGAAGTTTTATAGCAATGACAGTCCCAGTGAATAATGGAGACGGAATAATTCCATGCAGCCAAAATCCTTCAGCTTTGAGGGAAATTCACCTTTCACTTCCATGTGTATCATTAAGGATGTTTTGACTGCAAGTAACAGAGAGTCCCAACTCAAATGGCTTAAAAAGTGAGGTGAATTTTTTTAAAGATTTTATTTATTTATTTGACAGAGAGAGACACAGTGAGAGAGGGAACACAAGCAGGGGGAGTGGGAGAGGGAGAAGCAGGCTCCCCACAGAGCAGGGAGCCCGATGCGGGGCTTGATCCCAGGACCCTGGGATCATGACCTGAGCTGAAGGCAGACGCTTAACGACTGAGCCACCCAGGTGCCCCAAAAGTGAGGTGAATTTGTTATCTCACACAAAAATAAGTAATGAATATAGACACAAAAGTCTTTAACAAAATATTAGCACATAGAATTCAGCAAAAGATCAAAGAATTATAAACCATGATCCAATGGGGTTCATCCAAGGACGACAGACGGGTTCAGTATTTGAAAACTAATCAGTATAATCCACCAAAACAGGCTAATGAAGAAAAGTCATGTGGTCATATCAATCAATGCAGAAAAAAATTGCCAAACTTCAACATCCATTCATGATTTTTTAAAACTTTTAGAAAAATAGGAATGGAGAACTTCCTCAAGTTGATAAAAAGCATCTACAAACCCCCCACAGCTAAGATTACACTTAATGGTAAAAGACAGAAGGCTTTCCCCCTACAAGAGGGAAAAGATGCCCTCTCTCTTGCTATTCTTATTCAACATAGTACTGCGGTTCTGTCCAGTGCAATAAGGCAAGAAAAGGAAATAAAAGCATATAGAGTGGCAAAAAGGAAATAAAACTGTTTGCAGATGACACAATTGTCTGCATAGAACGATGCCCATGGTGGAACTTAAATGACTTTTTTTTTTTAAGATTTTATTTATCTATTCAGTAGAGACAGAGAGACAGAGAGAGAGGCAGAGGGAGAAGCAGGCTCCCAAGGAGCAGGGAGCCTGATGCGGGACTCGATCCCAGGACCCGGGGATCATGACCTGAGCCGAAGGCAGATGCTTAACCATCTGAGCCACCCAGGCGCCCCTTAAATGACTTTTTAAAATAGATTTTATTTATTTATTTGAGAGAGAGAGAGTGTGTGTGTGTGTGTGTGTGAGAGAGAGAGAGAGAGAGAGCATGAGCAGGGGGGAGAGGGAGAGGGAGAAGCAGACTCCCGCGGAGCAGGGAGCCCGATGCAGGATTTGATCCCAGGATCCTGTGATCATGACCTGAGCCAAAGGCAGATGCTTAACCAACTGAGCCACCCAGATGCCCTGGAACTTAAATGACTTTTGGCTACAACTCTGATATTCCTCCCCAGAGATTTCCACCCTTACAATAGTCACTCCAGGTTTGGAACCACAGTAGGTTTAGGGGAATGAACCACAAACACAAGTTTGACACATATCCTTAGAAATACTCAGATACAGACCTTAGGTTCATGATAAAGCCATTGTGACACTGATCTGACCCAGCCACAGCCTCCTTCCTGATATATTATTACTTGGTATCACGGCTGCTTGTGATGTTGAAGTTGCTTGCAATAAAATCCTCTCATAAAAACCCTAAAAGCATTCTTAGTGAGCCCATCATTCCTCATTCATTCTTCCATACTCTCTCTCTCTCTCTCTCCTCTTCCCTCTTCCTTTTCTCTCCCCTCCCCCTCACATACACACACACTCAGGGGGCCACAGTCACTTGTGCAGTTGTGTAGTCCTAAACAAGGTCAATGTCAGGCAAATTATTTATTTTCCTGCATTTTATGAAAAGCACAATAAACATCTTTTGGGGGCTTCATAAATAGGGATCTGGAGATAATAATCTAGGGAAGATAGTTTTTGCATAAATAATATCGAAGGGACATATTACAGTGGGTCTCAGGGATCAGACACGTGGGTCTTCACTGGCAACACATGTCCTGTGAAGGTCCTCGGTGAGGAGGTGGAAGAGGTTGAACATGACAGAGGCTTCCAGGCAGCTGAGGGACTCCTGTGGGGGAGGAAGGGCTGGGTCAGTGGCTGCCTATCATCTGGGCTCCCAGTTGTCCCCAGACACTGCTCACTCCCTGGTCACCCACCTTCTTTGGGGCCTCGTGGAGCCGGTGCAGCCAGTGCTGGAGGTGACCTCAGGACCAGGTGCCTGCCAGGGGCTGAGGAGGGTGGTATGTGAAGCAGAGCCTGGGGCAGAGGGGTGAGGTCCCCTATGCCCAGAACCCACAGACAGGGCCCGGGTGCCCTGAGCACTCACACAGACTTGGAGCTCGGAGTGGATATGGTGCAGCCATGGTCCCCAGGACCTTCAGGGTCAAGGCCAGCTCAGCCTCCAAGGCCACGGGTGCTCCCACACCTGAGGACAGGAGATAGAGACAGAGATAGATGAGAGCACATGAGAGAGGACAGGTGGGGAGGACTGAGGAAGGGCCAGGCAAAGGTGACAGTCAGGGGACAGGTGAGAGGGCACAGCCAGTGTGCTCAGGGAGGAGAAGCGGTGTGTAGTGCTGGTGGGGAGGGGAGGAGAGACAGACACGTGAGAAGGTGAAGGGGCGGACTAAGGAGCCAGAGGAGCAGGGCCAGGGGAGGGCGGGGGTGGGCCTGACTGTCCCCTCACCTGCAGCTGCTGCAGGTCCCAGGTCCTGGGGAAGAAACAGGGGCAGCAGCTCCAGGCCTTCAGGGAGAGTGACTCTTCCTAGAGAGCAAGGGTGGAGGTCAGCCTCCAGCCGAAGCAACAAAGGGAACACTCACAAAGCTGTCCTTCTCCCTCTTAGGGACCCTCACCTGGCTGCATTCCTGGATCCTGAGCCTCTTTCACCAAGAGGAAGATATAATAGCCGCCTTGGGATCCATTGCCCTGGGGCCTCAGTCTCCCCTTCTGGGTCTCAGCTCTGTCCCCGATGACAGTGTCTCTCAATTTCCACCTCCTCCTGGGAGATAATTTTTGCCTCAGCTCCATGTTGCAACGTTTCGCCTGGACAGATGGGCTGTCTGGGCTGACAGAGCAGAACACAACCCAAGGTTGTCCTGGGAGCCAGGGAAAGTTCCAGGCTGGGGAAGCCGGGGAGCAGGGCGGGCCCAGGTAAGCCAGGTGAGCCTGGGGAAGGGGAAACTGACATGGGAAAGTGACTTCTGGAGCTGGACAATCCTCAGGGTTGGGGCGGCTTCAGCCCCACGGGGAGGGGTTATAGGTACCTGGATGGGGCAGGGGGCTCATGTCTGCAGGCTGCCCAAATGTGGACAGTAGACAATGAGGGGATACCCAGAAAGTACCTCCATGAAGGGGCTGGAGGCTTCTGGAGGGAGGCTGCTTACAGCGGGGAGATGACCCAGGGAGCCACTGTAGAAAGAAGAGTCAGTAAGGCCAAGACAGAAGAGTGAAAGCACAAGATAGCGCTCCTTGGCCCCCCTCCACCTGATACCAATATGAGACGGGAATGAGTGTCTGCTAAGGATTTTAGGTGCAGCTGAGGTCTTCGAAGGACCCAGCTAATTGTGAAATAAAGGAACTCATTCCTTTTTTTCCTCATTCAGCCAATCAGCCAATCATTGATTCAAGAACATATTCATTGATTAGTTACTACAGGCCGGCACAGTTCTAGGCACGGAAGATCCAGCACTGAACAAAACACAAACCTCCCTACCCCTCATGGTGCTGACTTTCCAGTGGGAGGGTCAGACAATAACAAAATAATAAGTGTATATGGAGTCAGCTACTAACAAGTGCTTTGGAGAAAGATTAAGCTGGAGATGGAGCCCGGTATGCAGAGAAGGGGTTGCATGCTGTAAGACAGTTGGGGAAGGTGACATGCGAATGAAGACCCGAAGGAGGGAGGGAGGTAACAGCATTCCAGATAGTGGGAGCAGCCAAGGCAAAGTGAATACAATGGAGAAATTCTCCCAGTGGCACCTCCTTGTCCTGGAGGCTTTCCCCACACAAGAACAATGAATTTCCACAACACTTTTGAGGTGGGTACCATGCTGTCTCTCACCATATATATACATAAAATGTATTTTATATATAATGTATTATTGTTGCTGTAACAAATCACCACAAACTTAGTAACTTAAAACAATGCAAATTTTCCATCGCCTGATGACTGGACAAACGAAATATGGTCTATACACACAATGGAATATTATTCAGCTTTTTTTTTTAAGATTTTATTTTGGGGCGCCCAGGTGGCTCAGTCGTTAAGCATCTGCCTTTGGCTCAGGTCATGATCCCAGGGTCCTGGGATCAAGAACCGCATCGGGCTCCCTGCTCCGTGGGAGGCCTGCTTCTCCCTCTCCCACTCCCCCTGCTTGTGTTCCCTCTCTCACTGTGTCTCTCTCTGTCAAATAAATAAATAAAATCTTTTTAAAATTTTTTTTAAAATAAAGATTTTATTTTATTTATTGGCGGGGAGGGGCAGAGAGAGAGAGAAAGAATCTCTAGTGGACTCCTCGTTGAGCATGGAGCTCAGAGCCCATTGTGGGCCTCGACATGGGGCTCAATCTCATGACCTTGAGATCATGACCTGAGCCGAAACCAAGAGTCTGACACTTGACCGACTGAACCACCCTCGCAGCACTATTATTCAGTTTTTTAAAAGGAAGGAAATTCTGATGCATGATGAGCTGCAACATGGATGAACCTTGAGGACATGACGCTAAGTGAAATAAACTAGTCGCAAAAATAAACATACTGTAGGATTCCAGTTATAAGAGGTATCTGGAGTTGGTAAATTATCATAGAGACAGAAAGTAGGATGGTGGTTGCCAGGGGCTGGGGGAGGGGGAAGGAGAAATTGTTGTTTCATGGGTACTGGGTTTCAGTTTTGCAAGATGAAAAAGTTCTGGAGATCGGTTGCACAACAGTGTGAAGATACTTAATACCACTGACCTGTCCATTTACAAATGGCCAAGATGGTAAATCTTCTGTGTATGCATCACAAGGAAAATTTAAAAAAATTACCTAACCAGAGGAATGAAACAAACACACTCCACGAATTTATACTCCTACTGTTCTGGAGGTCAGAAGTCTAAAATCAAGGTGTTGGAAGGGCTGGTTCCTTCTAGAGACTTCAGAGGAGAATCCGTTTCCTTGCCTTTTTCAGTTTTGACAAGTCACCTGATTCATGTTTCCTTCCTCACAGCATTCCTGTCTGCCGCTTTCCACGTCACTGCTCCTGCTCCTGACTCTGACCCTCCTGCCTTCCTCTTATAAGGTCCCCTGTGGGGATGCCTGTGTGGCTCAGTCAGTTAAGTGTCGTCCCAGGGTCCTGGGATGGAGTTCCTCATTGGGCTTCTTGCTCAGCGGGGAGCTTGCTTCTCTCTCTCCCTCTGCCTGCCATTCCCCCTGCTTGTGCTCTCTCTCTGACAAATAAATAAATAAAATCTTTTAAAAAAGGACCCCTGTGATTGCACTGGGTCCACCTGGACAGCCCAGAATCATCTCCCCATCTCAAGACGTTTAGCTTAATCACTCTGCAAAGCCTCTTTTCCTGCATAAGGGAAAATAGTCACAGGTTCCAGGGACCAGGAACATCTTTGGGGTCCACTATTCAGTCTACTACACATTTGTTAGAGATATAGGCAACAAACCACAACAGTGTTGGCAGAACTTGTGACTTTGTTACCGAAAGATATTTTCAGATATTTTCTTATTATGTTATTTTCCAACAGGCATCTTGAAATATTATTCATGCTCATCTCTACTTTTAAGTTAAAGTAGCTATTAAAGCTGCCATGAGTGGCTTTTTATTTAATGCATTAGTGAAGAGGCACATAAATTACTATATCAAGTTTTAAAAAAATATTTTGATAACCGCATTACAATAAAAATTGGATTTCTTTGTCCTGTGTATTTTCTTTTATTTTGAGAAGCCTTGCAAGTCTGTCATGAGGTCCAATACGTGAAAATGGGTAAGAATGCCTGCCCTTGGTGGATTATAGAGCAGGAAAAAAATGGGTCCCTGGAAGACTGACTTGACATCCTGCCAACTGGACCACTCCCCTTGGGGCTGTGGGGTGGTAGAGCATTGCACTTTTGTGGGGTTTTTTTTTTTTTCATCCACTGCTTTGAGGGTCTCTTTGTTATGGCAGCTCAGCCTTTATGCAAACTCTTTTCAGCATGAATTGACTGGTTGAAGTTGCTCTCACTCAAGGAGGCAGATTCAGGATTAGTGGGGCTTGAAGTTCACACCATTTGGGGGCTCCTTTTGAAAAACTGAATGGATGCAACCACAATGGAAAACAGCATGGGGGTTCCTAAAAAATTTAAAAATAGAACTACCATATGATCCAGCAATTGCACTTCTGGGTATTTATCCCAAGGAAAAGAAAACATTAACTCAAAATAACTGTGTTCATTGCAGCATTATTTACAATAGCCAAGACAAGGAAGCAACCTAAGTGTCTATCAGTGGATGAATAGATAAAGAAGCTATAGGACATATACATAACAACGGAATATTATTCAGCCATAAAAATAAAGGGAATCTTGCCATTTGTGATAACATGGATGGACCTTGAGGGCATTATGCTTAGTGAAATAAGTCTGAGAAAGACAAACACCATATGATCTCACTTCTAAGTAGAAGCTACAAAAAAAAAAAAACAACCCACAAAAACTAAACAACTCATAGACACAGAGAACAGATCGATGGTTGCCAGAGGCAGGCAGGGGGTTGGGGGTGGCCAAGATGGGTGAAGGTGATCAAAAGTACAAACTTCCAGTTATGAAATAACTACTGGGACGTGATGTACGGTAACTATGGCTAATAATACTGTATTGAATATTTGAAAATCGCTAAGAGAGTAGAGCTTAAAAGTTCTCATGTCAAGAAAGAAAGTTATAAGTATGAATGATGATGAATTGAGGTGATCATTTCATAATATATCCAAATATCGAGTCATTAAGTTGTATACTTGAAATTAATATAGTGGCATATGTCAATGTTTTCTCAATAAAAAAAGGAAACCCAATGGGAAAACATCTTATTTTGTTTATTTTACAAAAACAGGTGACCATGTGACCCCGTGGAGAAGGTCCCCCCTGCCCAGCCCAGACTGGGAAGGGCCATGCAAAGGTGAGGCCCTGAATCTTAGGCTGTGCCATGGATACTTTGATGCTCTACCCAGATCCCTTCTTCAGGACCTGCACACTCAGGCCCCAGCCGTTGGGAATGCAGCTGCTGATGGCTCCTGGCTGTACCCCTCGTGAAGGAAATACTGTCAGCTACAAGGAACTGCCTTGCCTCAAAATTAATCCCCCTCCCAGGGCACTGGCCATGGCCAGTGGTTGGCTGACATAGAGATACCAAAGCGTGGATCCCAGCTGCAATTTGGGACAACTGTGAATGGCCATTTCAGTTGCAGAGCTCTCTGTAGGTTGGGCCAACATCTCTGTGGAACAGCCCTGCAGTCCTTCCTTCCTCATATTCTTTCAGGTGCAGCTCCCAAGAGCCCTCCCCAATAAGACTTCTGCCTGCAATCCTGTGTCAGAGTGTTCCAGAAAATCTAATCTAAGGCCGCTGGTATCAAAAGTGGTCTTATGAAGCAGACTCAGCGATGGGATCGTGGAATGGGGACACTTGCTGGGAGGCTGGCGATGAGGACCCCATCTCCAGTAGCAGGTGGAGTGTGGAGACTCCTAGCATGCTTAGCAGTGCAACAGTTAAAATTTTTACCTGTGATGAGCAAGGAGGAGATACTGGTAAAAGAGGAAGTGTCCTGGGCCATAATGACAGGCTCAGACGGAGAATCACCAACTCAAGGCAGGACTTGAAAGCCAGATTCTGTCTTGGGAGCAGATGAAATGGAAGACAGACTCAGGAGCTCTTCCTAAGAGTTGTGGAGACTCAAGGAAAGTCCTTCCCCAAAGGGACCCACAACCCATGGTGTGGCTTGTACCAACATCCCAGAGCCAGTTGTCACATTTTCAGGAATTTTGCAAGTCTATCGTTAAGCAAAGCAATTCAAAACATGAAATTATATGAACTTACAATTTAAAATCTTACCACAACAGGGGCGCCTGGGTGGCTCAGTTGGTTGGCTCAGGTCTTGATGCCGGGGTCCTGGGATCAAGTCCCACATTGGGCTCCTTGCTCAGCAGTGAGCCTGCTTCTCCCTCTCCCTCTGCCCCTCCACTGTCCCCGCCCCCACTCATGCTCTCTCTTACCCTCTCAAATAAATAAATAAAATCTTTTAAATCTGACTAAAAAAAATTAATAAATACCCATAAACCACTTCCTATTTATTTTACCACATTATATCTATGCTCTCGAGGTAATTTATGTTATGAGTTGAATTGTGTCCCTGAAAAAGATATATGGAAATCCTCACCCCCAGTCCTAGAGAATGTGACCTTATTTGGAAATAGGATCATTGCAGACGTTACTAGTTAAGATGAATGAGGTTGTTAGGTTTGGCCCTAATCCAATATGACCGGTGTGCTTATAAAAAGAGGAAGAAGAGACACCGAGGGGGAAGGCGGCCATAGGAGATCGCAACGGTGCACCGAGGAATGCCAAGGATTGCTGGGAAAGGCCCGGCAGCTGGAAAAGATGAGGAAGGATTCTCCTCTACATGTTTTCAGATGGAAACAGGCCTGGCCCAGCTGATACCTTGATTCTGGATTTCCAACCAGAAGTGTGGGACAACACATTTCTGCCATTTCAAGTCACACAGTTTGTGGGAGTCTGTTATGACAGCCCTAGGGAAGTAAAATACTTTGTCTATTATTCCTACATAGAAATACTAGATAATGATATCCTGCTGGACAGCTCTTCCAAACCCTGTGCTCAGGGATGCCATGTTGGCAGCTTGGTGTCAGCCATGGCCGTTGTATTTACATGATAGAAATTGGAAAATGCTACAAATTAGAGCTTTTCTTCTCAGAGAGCCAGTTGTTAAACATTTACGGGAAACCATGGCTAATGGCAATTACCTTGGTTAACAGTGCACTGGTTAAATGTGAAAACTCAGGCCTTTTGATAACTGTTGAACACAGGGTCTGAATTAATATCAATGCTGGGGACCCAGAGCGCCATTCTGGCCCTTCTGTTAGAGTCAGGGGGGCATATAGAGGCAGGTGATAAATGGATTCCTGACCCAGGTCTCCCTCCCAGAGCTGTTATAATGGGGGAAGGCCAAATAGAATCCTCTGAAGGTGGCCCCTTCCCATCCCAGTCATCATAGTTTTTAAAAAATCATCACATCCCCGAGGGTACGGCAGAGATCTATGCCATCCTCAAAGACATGAAAAATGCAAGAGTGGTGTTCCCCATTATACCCTCATTTAATTCACTTGCCTGACCCCTTCAAAAACTATCTGGATCGTGGTGGATGACAGTGGATGTGCAAATTTAATCAAATAGTAGCCCAAATTGCAGCTGCTCTGCTGGACAGGATATCTTTGCCAGAGAGAATTAACACAGCCTCACTATGTGATATGTGGCCATTGCCCTGGCAAATGCAATCCCTAGGTCCCTTACAGAAAGGAGGATCAGAGGCGGGTCGCATTTACTCAGGACGGCCAAGATGCACATTTAATCTGGCCCCAGGGATATGTTAGCCGTCCTGCCCTCTGCCATAACATTAAATGCAAGGACCTGGGCCATCTGGACACAGAACATCATGTTGGCTCACTCTTCGACAGCAACATGCTAATCAGATTGTAAGAGGAAGAAGCGACAAGTACATTGGAAGATATCCTCCCGAGGGTGGAGGAGAAACCCTTCAAAGTTGCAGGCATCTGCTACACGAGTCAAGTCTTGAGGATTCCAGTAGCCTGGGATATGTCAGGACACCCCCTTCAAAAGAAACGATTGCAACTCACACCTCCCCCTGCTAAGAAAAAGGCACAAAGCTGGTTAGGCATGTTTGGGCTCAGCAGACAGCATACAGGAATAATTCTCCAAGCCACAAACATGGAACAGTGTCAGCTTTGAGTGGGGTGCAGAACAGAATAGCCCTCTGCAGCAGGTCCAGGCTGTGGGGTGAGCCCCTCTGTCGCTGGAAGCATATGACCCAACAGACCCTATGGAATTTGAGGGATCTATGGTAAGAAAAGGCCTCTTGTGGCATTGACACAAACCTCAATGGGACAAAAATCACAATGGGAACCCACTAGGGTTCTGGAGCAAGGTCAGGGCATCTACAACAAAGTATTCTCCATTCATAAAGCAGTGTCTGGCAGGCTGCTGGGTCACAATGCATAGGAAGTGCAGGGCCTCTGGACACCAAGTGACCAATTATGAGCTGCCTGACCCACCAGATCATCAGTCCGGGTGATCCAAGCAACCATTCGTTGTAAGATGGAAGTGGTACATCTAAGATCGGGCACAGGCAGGGCCAGAGTACAAGTCCACTTTGTGAACAAGTGGGCCAAGCCTCCAGGTCATCTGTCACTGGGGCATCGATGCTTATTCCTCTGTTCCCACATATGGCCGCAGAGGCTGAGCTTGGGCCATGAATAGGTTGGTTCAGTATGCGGGTCTAAGAAGAAAATAGAGGGCGCCTGGGTGGCTCAGTCCGTTGGGCATCTGCCTTTGGGTTGGGTCATGATCCCCGGGTCTTGGGGTTGAGCTCCGAGTCAGGCTCCCTGCTCAGCGGGGAGTCTGCTTCTCCCTCTGCCCCTCCCCCTGCTCCTTCTCTCTCTCGCTCACTCTCTCTCTCAAATAAATAAATAAAATCTAAAAAAAAAAAAAAAGAAGAAGAAGAAGAAAATAGACTTTGGTTTCACTACAGCCCATTCAAGGGTGACCCTGAAAGGCGGCGGTGACAGGAAATCTAATCAATAGGCAGAGCGCTCCAGGTGATAAAACTGATCATCCATTATGTGGAAAGAGAATTAGCCCAAGGTGACTATACACGAACTTATAAGCACTAACAAATGGCCCTGATGCTTGCTCAGCAGCTTGAAGTTATCCTGAAAAAGATGAGGTGATCCCAGATGGGGCCATCTGAGATAGAGGTATATGGGTAGACATATGGGAATGAATACACAGTATAATTTGTTTTTGCATGTCAATGCCACCAGAGAGCATCTACTACAGAAGTGACACTAATCAACCAAGGAGCAATAATGACTTGGCCAGTTGACATCAGCAGCCTCGGTCATCAGCCTCCCCAGCTCTGGTACTATCAACACATGAATGGAACAGCCATGGTGGCAGGATGAAAGCCATGGATGGGGCACAAAAGTATGAGCTCCCATTCATCAAAACTGATCTGGATGATGCCGCCGCCAAATGTCAAGCCTGCTAGCCAGAAGCACCATTCACTGAGAAGACCAACCTGCCACCAGTGGCAAGTTGGCTACATTGGATCTCTTCCAACCTGGATGGGGCAGTGATTCATCTTGACTAGGATAACCCAGCCAAGGGTTTGCCTCTTCTGACCTCAAGGCCTCAGCAAGAACTACCATCTGAGGGATTTCAGAACTTGGATCCACCAACATGGGATCCTGCATATCAGTACCATGGATCAAAGGACTTCATAACAAAGGAAGTACAACCATTACAAAGTATGCAGTATATGTCTTAAATCAACCATTACCAAATGGTGTTGGGTCCCCAGTGGGAACTAAGGAGTGAATGACAAAATAGCATTGCTTACCGTCATTTCCACTGACCTACCGTAGAAAGTGGTGATTCCTACCAGAAAAATTTAGGCTCTGCAGATTAAGAAGCCATGGTTCCCAGTGAGGGGTCCTTTCCACCTGAAACACAGCAAGAATCCCACTGAACCTTAAGTTCTGCTTGTCAACCAGTGACTGCTCTTCTGTCAAGAGACCAATGAACAAGGAGAGGGATCAACATCAAAAAAAAAAAAAGAGTATGGACTCTGTCAAAAATAATTTGTTTCAAATCCTAACTTATTAACTGTGTAACATGGAGTGGGTGATTTACCTCTCAGTTCCTCACCTTTCCTGGACTTAAAAATGTGTGCTGAGAATAGTACCTACAACATAGGATTTTTTTTTAAGATTTTATTTATTTATTTGAGAGAGAGAATGAGAGAGAGAGAGCATGAGAGGGGGGAGGGTCAGAGGGAGAAGCAGACTCCCTGCCAAGCAGGGAGCCCGATGCGGGACTCGATCCTGGGACTCCAGGATCATGACCTGAGCCGAAGGCAGTCGCTTAACCAACTGAGCCACCCAGGCGCCCAGGATTATTTTTTTTATAAGTAGATTTTTAAAAAGATTTTATCCATTTATTTGACAAAGAGAGAGAGAGCACAAGCAGGGGGAGTGGCAGGCAGAGGGAGAAGGAGAAGCAGGCTCCCCGCTGAGCAGGGAGCCTGACACGGGGCTCAATCCCAGGACCCTGGGATCATGGCCTGAGCTGAAGGCAGATGCCCAACTGACTAAGCCACCCTGGTGCCCCCAACAACATAGGATTATTGTGTGAATATAAGGACTTGCCCTTGGGCAGCTCTTAGAATATGACTGGATCCACTGTGATCTTTCACTAACTTTTTGCTATTGTTATAAAACAGAATTGTTCCCTTTTTTCTATTATCATACTTCAATTTTTGTCAATATTGACAAAACAAAGAACACACAATATGTGTGTGTTGGTAGAGTTGGACCATTCTCCTGCATGGCTTTGGGCAGGGAGAAATCACACAGATTCAGGACCATGGAGAGTGATGCTAATCAATCTATGCCCTAACACTAGTGTTAGATAAAGCCTCTGGAGGTGTCTGGATTTTTTTTACTCCTCTGGGCACTGGACAGCCATAGACCCTGGGCAGACACTCACATTCAATCACACAGCATCGTACATTCTTAGAGTATTGTGTGGGGGGAAATAACTCAGGATTGTGTCTATTGTGGTCAAATTGTATTTCCCAGCAATATCTCTATCCCACATGCTCTACTGCAATGTGACGTTGCTATTCCACCATCAAGAGTGAGTTTTATTTTTCACCATCCCCTCCAATCTGGACAGGGCCTGAGACTGCTGGGACCAATAGAATATAGTGTCATTTGTGGACATAGTCCTTAACTAGCCTTCAGCTTTCACTTCCTGTCCCTTAAACACTGCTTGGAGGGCAGCCAACTCTCTTGTAAGAAGTTCAGCTGCTCAGGGACTGCAGTGCTGGGAGAAATCTGAGTCATTTGGAGAAGTCACTTGCAGACGCTCTGGTCAACACTCCCGGCTGAGCTCACAGCCAGCCATATGAGTGAGCCAACAATGGCATCCAACTCAGTCAAACCTTTGAATCCATCAAATCCCAGCTGACATGTGTCTGCAGCCACAGGAGAGAGCCCAAGTGCAATCATTCACTTGAGGGGGAACAGAGAGGGAGAAGGGTGGTACAGGGACATGTCAGAGGGTACTGACTACCTTCTGCACAGACAACAATTACCAACTCTAGACAAAACAATCAGCAACTCTGGACAAAATGATTTTTAAAAAAACAACTATTTAAGGGTGCCTGGGTGGTGCTCTCAGTTAAGTATCTGACTCTTGGCTTTGGCTCGTGATCTCGGGGTTGTGATCTTCGGGTTGTGATCTCGGGGTCACGAACTCAAGGTTGCAAGATCAAGCCCCGTGTCAGGCTCTGTGTTCAGCGAGGAGTCTGCTTGAGACTCTCTCTCCCTCTGCTGTTCCCTCCCACTCTCTCTCTCTCTAAAATAAATAAATCTTTCTTAAAAATAGAAAAAAACAACTATGTAGGGGCACCTGGGTGGCTCAGTCGGTTAGGTGTCTGACTCTTGATTTTAGCTGGGGTAGATCCCTCAGGGTCGTGAGATTGAGCTCCATGTTGGGCTCTGTGCTGGGCGTGGGGCCTGCTTAGGATTCTCTCTCTTCCTCTGCCCTCCCAAATAAAAAATTTTAAAAATTAAAAACAATTATTTGGAGGCACTGGAGAGAAACCAGAAGCAGGTAGAAACTGGAGAGGATTCAACCTTCAAATGCACTGTGTGAGATCTAAGTTCATAGGGCTTTTCACCTGGGGATGCCTCTCTGTCCATGTGGCAAGGGACAGCTAGAATTCAAGTAGAAAACCATAGTCCTTGACCTGAGTTTGGACACCAGACACCAGAGTTTGGGACTTCCAGAGCAGTTAGAAAGTGAGAAAGGATATCTCAATATGGAGGGAGCTCCAGAAAGAAAGGACCTAAGTCTATATATAACTTACCCTGAATCTTTAATGTGCTGAAAGAGAAAAAGGCTGTCAACACAGAATTCTATAGCCACTGAAAAGATCCTGGAAAATTTTAGACAAAATAAGTTGACTACTCTCATTCCTGTCATTCAGCAGGAAAGGAGAAAGGAGAAGAGACAGGCATTGCCATTTCCTGACTCATAAGGTGCTCAGATCACTTTCACTTGCATGCATTGGGCAATACCAGCTGCCTCAGGTGCAGGGGAGGCTGGGAAATGTTGTCTTTGGTAGAGCACTCTTGAATTCACATAAAACTCGGGGGTTCTCTAAGTAAAGGAAGAAAGAGAGAATAAATATAAATACAGCTAGCTGGAGACTTTGCCATTTCTGCTTTTTGGCCAGTTAGGTGATTGTGTAATGGCTGGATCTGTGGCAGCCACTTTATGATCATGAGGGGAGACAGTACTGATACACTGAAGATAGAGGAGTAGCCAGGTGGAAAGAGCCTAGAACCACTATGACATCACACTTTTGAAACCAGCACTGTTCAATACAAGTGTTATGTGAGCCACATATGTAATTTTAAATTCAAGTAGCCACATTTAAAAAGTAAAAAGAAATATATGAAATAATATATGATCAATAAATATACGAAATATATGAAATGATAAAGAATATATCTGAAATATAATTTCAACAGATAATCAATACAAAAATTATTACTGAGATTTTAGCCTTTTACAGTAAACAAAAATTCTGTACATACATCCATCTACTCCCTAGCTCTGTTCTCAGAAAGAATAGAGACAATGGTATTCCTGTAGCAATCAGCCCACCTAGTACTTACATCCTGGTCTCTAAATACTGCTCTCCACTGAAAGTAACCAGATCTTCTTGGAGAAATGGCCCTTTACAGAACTGGGGCAGGGCAAAATTTACTAAAAATCTTATTCCAGGGGCGCCTGGATGGCTCAGTCAGTTAGCCATCCGACTCTTGATTTCAGCTCAGGCATGATCTCAGAGTCGTGAAATCGAGCCCCATGTTAGGCTCTGCACTCAGCAGGAGTCTGCTTCTCTCCCTCCCTCTCTCTCTCTCTCTCTGCCCCTCCCCCTAAAATAAATAAATATATATATATTTTTTAAATCATATTCCAGAAAGCAAGGTGGTGCTCAGAGAATGATGGGGACACACAAAAGGACATAGGCGCCCTCTTGAAAGTGTTCCCATTGACCTGATCAGGGACAACTGGAACAGCGAAATAAATGAGAGTAAGGAATTACAATCCACTGAATAAAATAAGCCATGAGTCCATGCTGATAGAAATTAATCGGTAAATACATAAATGAGGGAGAAGAGAAAAGCTCTTCCTGACAGTAGAATGCCAGCTAAAAAATGTAGAAAGAGAATGACTGGTTGGTAACTGTCCTGACAGTAACAACCAGGCGAACACCATCAGTGCATGCTAACACGAACAGGTTGGAGTTTGAGAAGGAATATGCATTTACATTTACCTAGTTTTCAAGTCTCCCCCATACTCACTTGTTACAAAGAGGAAATAGTCACTTTACAGCGGAGAAACTTGGCAGGCACCATCTGAAAAAAATTTTTAAAATAAAAATCCCTCAATTTCTGCAGTATATTTTATACTTCGAGCCCAGCTCAGCTTATACTAGCTTCGTATCAACGGCTTCGCTAGCGATGTGTAGCCCGTGGACCATACGGGACCCTGCTGTTCTGGACTTCTTGGGTATGATGACAAATGTTCTTCTTATGAAGGCATTTTAGTGAATATAATTTTATAATAGAATGCATCGAAGTGATCCACTCACATGCCCTCAGAGAGAACACACATGTACACAATCACACATCTACTGCGGTAGGCTGCATACTGGCCCCCCAAAGATGCCCACCCCAATCCCTGGAATCTGTGACTACTTATGTTACGTGGCAAAGGGGTTTTGTGGATGTGATTAGGGTTTGTGGACTTTAAAATACGGAAATTACCCTGGATTATCCTAGTGGGTCCAATCTAAACACTGAGTCCGGAAGAGCAGAGAACTTTCTTAGGCTGGAAGTAGAGAGAAATGTGCCAGAAGGGGGAAGTCAGAGACATTCCAAACGTGAGGACTTCCCATGCTGTTGCTGGCTCGGAGATGTAGGGTCCCATGCGTCAAGACCAGAAAGAGGCTACCAAGAGCCAAGGATGGACGCTCACAACGTCACAAGGGAACGGGGACCTCGGTCTTACAACCACAAGGAACCGATTCTGCCGACAACTTGAATGAGCTTGGAAACAGGTTCTTCCCAGAGCCCCTCCCCCCCACCATAAGAATCCAGCCAGCAACACTTTGTTCAGCCTTGTGAGACCCACAGCAGAGAAACTCTCGAGCCCACCTGGATTTCTCACCTGCAGAAATGTGAGATCTGTCTTACTTGGAGATGCTAAGTTTGCGATAATTGGTTACGTCAGCAAAACAGAAACAAAAACAAAAACAAAAAACCTAAAAATTTAGTCCACACAAACATACAGTCCCACACCACAAGGAGCATTGTTTCCTCATTTTTTTATTTGCGCAATTTTTATACAAAGTAGAAAAATAAACATTTTATTGGGTCCGCGTTTAAGAATCCATGCACATAAATACATAAATAATGACTGGGTGGCAATACATTAAGAAAAGTGGTTGATGCATAAATAATATCTAAGATGTCAGGGCAGGGTGCAGGTGGGTCTCGGGGATCACACACACAGGTCTCCACTGGCCACACATTTCAGGTCCCGGGTGAGGAGGCGGAAGAGGTTGAACATGACAGAGGCTTCCAGGCAGCTGAGGGACTCCTGTGGGGGAGGAAGGGCTGGGTCAGTGGCTGCCTGTCATCTGGGCTCCCAGTTGTCCCCAGACACTGCTCACTCCCTGGTCACCCACCTTCTTTGCAGCCTCGTGGAGCCGGTGCAGCCGCTGCTGGAGGCGGCCTCGGGGCTGGGGCCCTGCTGGGGGCTGAGCCCCGACCTGTGGGCAG
This sequence comes from Halichoerus grypus, assembly GCF_964656455.1. Taxonomy (NCBI): domain Eukaryota; kingdom Metazoa; phylum Chordata; class Mammalia; order Carnivora; family Phocidae; genus Halichoerus; species Halichoerus grypus. Next base: position 47,552,382 of record NC_135726.1, read on the forward strand.
AGGAGGGTGGTGTGTGAGGCAGGGCCTGGGACGGAGGGGGAACGTTCAGGTGGTCAGAGCGCAGACAGGGCCTGGGTGCCTCCCCCGCTCCCCCCAAGCACTCACACAGGCCTGGAGCTCGGAGTGGATGTGGCGCAGTGTGTGAAGGGGCTGGTCCAGGATGCCCCCCAGGGACGAGTCAGCCATGGTCTCCAGGACCTTCAGGGTCAAGGCCACCTCAGCCTCCAAGACCACGGGGCGCTCCCACACCTGAGGATGGGAGACAGAGACAGATGAGAGTTGCGCACGAGAGAGGACAGGTGGGGTGGACTGAGGCAGGGACAGATGACAGTAGGGGGACAGGTGAGAGGGCACAGCCAGTGTGCTCAGGGAGGGGAAGCGGTGTGTGGTGCTGGTGGGGAGGGGAGGAGAGACGGACACGTGAGAAGAAGGGGCGGCCTAAGGAGCCAGAGGAGCAGGGCCAGGGGAGGGCAGGGGTGGGCCTGACTGTCCCCTCACCTGCAGCTGCTGCAGGTCCCAGGTCCTGGGGAAGAGGCGGGGGCGGCAGCTCCAGGTCTTCAGGGAGAGCGACTCTTCCTGGAAAGCAAAGGCAGAGGTCAGCCCCCAGCAGGAGGGACAGAGGGGAGAACACTCCAGTAGGACTGGACGATGCTAACAGCAGGAGGAGCTGAGGTTAACTTGCAAAAGGGTGATAGAGGCACCTCCACTGCGGGAGGGGTGAGTCTGCCCACTGCGGGACTGGGGGAGGTAGCGCGAGGGAAGGGCGCAGGTCCCCCTTTGGGGGAGGGGAGCATGGTAACCCAGAGAGGCAGGGTGGGGAGGTTAGCCCACAGCAGGCAGGGCAGTGGGGAGACTCACAAAGGTGTCCTTGGCCCTCCTGAAGGCCTGCAGCTCTTGCGGGGACAGAGACTGGAACTGGGCCAAGTGGCAGCCGCTTGCATCCGGGAGGACCCCGAGGGGCTTGGGGCCAGGAACCGCTCCTGCCCTGGTCAGCGCCATAATCATCAGCACCAGCAGGCAGCCCACAGCCATAGCTGTGATACAGAAGGACAGAAAGGTGAGGGGTCAGGGAGCATCAGGCGCTGAGGTGAGCTGAGGGTCACAGACCACGATAGGGGGCTCACCCAGCTTCGTTCCTGGACCCTGGTCTCCTTCAGCAGATAGCGGAATCTGGAGGTTCTCTTAGAAGCTGTCACCTGGGGTCCTCACTCAGTCTTGTTTGGCGTCTCTGACTTCAGTGTCCTCCTCTGGATCCCAGCAGACTGCTCTGTCTGTCTGTCTGTCTCTGAACTTCCAGCTCTGCCTGAGATGTGATTCCCACCTGAGCTCCATGGTGCAGCTTTTTTAACTTGGACAGATGGGCAATTCCAGCTGATGTAGGAAAAGTGAAAACACAGCCACCACCAGGGGAGGCCCCAGGCTGGGGAAGCCCAGAGCCAGCTGAGCCACGGGAGCGAAAGAGGAACTGGACTGTGATTCAGTGTTTACCTGCGTGAAGGTGAGTTCTGAAGATGAATCGTCGGGACTGGGGCAGCTTCAGCCCTGTCAGGAGGGGTCACGGTGCCTGGAAAGGGCTAGATTCAGGCCTGGGGTGGGAGGGCACAGAGGGACTTGCCTTTCTGCAGGGTGCTTTCATGCAGGGAGGGGAGGGAAAAGGCACCCTTGGGGGCTGGTGCCACAAAGAACTTGGAACTTCCAAGAGGGAGGCTGTGTAGGGGAGGGGAAAGGCTGCTGGGCGCAGGAGGAGAGAGTCAGAAAGGCAAAACACCAGAGAATTAGGAGAGGACACCGGCTCTTTCCCCACCTGTTCCCACCTGCTATTGACAGAGAGAATGGAGGGGAGGAGAAGAGCCTCCAGGAACATTTTTCATTGTCCAGGCATGAAGGACCCAGGACTATGACGCTCTGCTAAGGAACTGGGTGTGCCCAAGGACTTCAAGGGAACCAGCTCTGTTGTGACAAATGCCTTCGTTTATGCACCGAGTACTTATTCAGTCCCAGGCACTGCCCAAAGTGCCAGGAATTGAGCACAGAAAACAAAGAAACAAACATAAAACAATCCTTCACAGAGCTCATTACTAGAGAGGAGTACCAGACAGTGTTGGGGGTGGGGGTTGGGGTGGGAGCACAAGGTATGTATTATGTCAGGAAACAGAAAACGGGGGGAGGGAAATCATGCAGAGATGAGAGCAGAGTGCAGAAGGAAGTTTGTATTCATGAGGTGACCTGAGAAAATGACGTTTGAGCAAAGTCCTAAAGGAAGTGAGGGAGGGAGCTACGTGAAGATGTGAAGGAGGAGCCTTCTGGGTAAAGGCAACAGAAGGTGCAAAAGGAAAACAGGACACCCCCCCCCCTTCTGTTGAGCACTTGTATGTCTCACCTGCTCACAGAGGTTTTGCCACAATGTAGAATTGAATATCCACATTAACACCAAGCACATATTGTGCTTTGCGTACATTGTAAATAAGTAGTAATCTGCAGGGACTCAGAGAGGTTAAGAGACCTGCCCAAGGTCACACAGCAAATAAGTGATGAGGGCTGGATATTAATGAATTTTGTCTGACACCTAGACAGTATCCACAGCAGTCTCTAGCCTTTCTGTAGTTAGATCTTCTGAACTTGGAGGTGATGAATTTTTTGGAGAGAAAATATTAAGTCCTTTTTGACACTTGACCCCCACTGTAACCCCTCCTTTCCTTCATTCATAACTCAAGAGAGTGTAGACAGAAGTCCTCAGCTGGGAAAATCTTTGAGCTCTGACATATAAAATTGTTTTAAAACCAAGAGCAGGGATGTACCCAACTCACCTACCAGCGCACTGGTCAATTTCTGTCAATTGCAGGGGCCTTAATTCAGGGGAGAAGACACCGCATCAACAGTGAATTCTGCAAACTGACATCTTATCTCAAAATTCCTAAACTTCGTACTTATTTTTCTCACAAAGGCAGTTCAGTGGGGTGGTTCAGAGCACTTCCAGACCCTGGAACTAAAGGGTCTGGGGTTCAGACCTGGCGCTGACCCTCACTAACTGTATGACATCGAGAATGAAGCATGCAGTTAGCAACAAAGATCGCCAGCCCACAAATCTGGACAAGTTAAAAAAGTACAATTGTTTGTGTACTTATGTGTGTGCGGTTATTTAATGGAGATCTCTTAAGACCACACTATGACCTCACCTGGAAGCTTTATAAACACTATTTCAATGTACATTGCTCACTTGCAAGGACAGTATAATAATGTCATTGTATAGATGAGAAAACCAAGGCTCAGAGAGAAGGTATTTGCCCAGAGTTACTCCATAATTAAATGGCAAGGTCAGAAATGAAATTCAAGTCATCTGATTTCCCTGGCTCAGCATTTTTACTGAACAGTGCACCCCAAAATGGTCACAGGGGAAACAACCAACACAAATGCAATAATATTTAATAACTGGCAATAAATTAACACCAGCAGACCAATAGCGGATAAACACGGGAATTTTGCAAATACAAAACACCCATAAGTAACAGAATCCAAAAACACTACAATAACTTAACAACTTTAAGACCTTTCACTACCAAACCCCTCAGGGAATGTATGGGGCCTCCCCACTGGGGAGATTCAAGAGTCACAGATTCATACAATCTCAAAGTGGGAGTTGAAGGTTCAAATCGGGGGGCGGGGGGGAGAGAGTTTCTGGGATTCTGGTAACCACAGAAGTAGAAACTGGTCCATGGTACGTGGGGGTCAGCGACACTTGACCCCCACCGTAACCCCTCCTTTCCTTCGTTCACAACTCAAGAGAGTGTAGACAGAAGTCCTCAGCTGGGAAAATCTTTGAGCTCTGACAATCTTTGAGACTCTAGACTCAAGTCTCTTCTAGCCACACCAGGCGCCTGGAAGATCATAGGGCAACGCGTCCCACGGAAATATCGCTGCATCCGGGGAACTCAGGGTCTTGGGGAAAGCGCCAGCGCCTCCGGCCCTCAGTGCAGGTGGGTGGAGGTCCGGCCAACGCAGGCTGAGAGTCCCCCGAGCCTCAGCGCCCACCGGCTGAGACACCCGCCTGCTCCAATGCGCCAGCAGAAGGCAGCCCCCGCAGCCGCCCGCCTGCAGAGCTGCGGGTCCCAGGCGCAGCCGCGGCGGGGATCAGAGACAAGGCCCCGAGTTCGCCACCAGCTTCAGGTCCCACGTGAGCAGGCGCAGGAGGTTGAAGATGACGCTGGCTTCGTGGCACCGAGGCGAGTCCTGGAACCCGGGAACCCGGGAAGGAGGCGGAGCCGGGTTGAGCCAGGAATTCCCTTCGGGACAAAGTCCCCTCCAGTCGCTCACCGCTCAGAGTCTCAGCTCCCATCCCGTGTCAACCTCACACGGTCCTCCCTGCGGTCTAACCGCCCCACCGCCCGCGCCACTCACAGCTCTCCGTGTTTGGGGACGCCTCCTCGGTGGCCGCAGGGACTTCCTCCACGAGCCTGGCCGCACCAGCTCGAGCTGCAGGGGAACACGAGGGACATGGAGACGGCGAAGAACCGAGTGTCCCGGGGACTCCGCCCGTCACCCTCCCGGCCGCAGACCAAAGCCCGGACTGGGAGACCCCGAGACCACGCGAACCGTGCTGCGGAACAGCTTGGCCAAGCGGGTGGGCCTGGGCTGGAGGCCCGGCGGGGCGGGGGGCGCAGAGCGAGCTGGGGGGGCCCGAGGGGCCGGGGGCGCGGGCGGCACTCACGCAGGCCCCCACGTCCCGCCGCGCGGCCGCCAGCAGCTCCAGGGTCGGGCGGGTGCCGGGGAACCGCTCGGGGCTCTGCAGACGGCTCAGCACGGCCTGGGCGTCCGTCAGGCCCCGGACCACGAGGCGGAGGCGCGCGCACGACTGCGGGGGGAGCCGGCGGCAGTTAGAGAGGCCGCGCCCCCGGCCCGCGCCGTCCCCCCCGCCCCGCCCCCTCCTTCCCTCCCGCCCCGACGGCTCGGCCGCCTCACCCAGGGCCGCGGAGGATCCCTCCTCGGGCGGAAGGAGCAGTTGCGCGGCCGCCAGCTCAGCGTCTCCTCTTCCTGCGGGACAAGGGCGGGGCTGAGGCTGGGCCTCCTCGCCACGCCCCCGAAGCGCCGCGACGGCGGGGATTCCTGCACGTGGGACGCGCCTGGCCGCGACGGTGGTGCGCACTGTGCACGGAGCCCCGCAGCTCTCCGAAGGCGCGAACGGTGGCAGAAGGCACCCCGCCCGCCCCTTGCCCGCCGGCCCCTTGCCCGGACGTGGAACCGAGCCCGCCTGCAGGGGGCGCCCTGGGGGGGGGGCGACTGGCACAGAGGCGGGGCCGGGGCTCAGCGCCCCCCCTCCCCTCCCCTCGGCGGCCCGCAAGATCTGGTGCTCAGAATTCTGCCGGAGATCCGAGCCGCCCTGCCGGGCGCTAGGGCGCAAGGGCCGTCGCAGACCGGGACCGGCGCCTGGGACCCGGCCGGCCCTCGGGCTCGGGGGGGGGGGGGGGGGGACGGGGTGGGGAGGTCTGGGCATCACTCACGTAGCGGTCCCTCAGCGCCTTGACGGCCGCCAGCGCCCTGGGGTCCAGCGAGCGGTAGTGTGACAGGAGGCAGCGCCGGGGCGTCGCCACGCCCGCCATCAGCAAGACCCACAGCGCCACGGCCACCGCGGCTGCGCCCCTCGGGCCCATCTCTGCTCCTGCAGAAGGCGCGGGACGGCAGGCGAGAGGCCCAGCCCCGGCCTCTGCTGGGCCTCGCCCAGGGGCTGATGCTCGGAGCGCCGGCGGCTGGCGGCGGGAGAGGAGGAGCCCGCAGACCCCCTCCGGCCGTCGGCGTGTCTGCGCTCCCTGCTCCCCTGCGGAGTGCCCTCGGTGCCTCCCTGGTGCGGCAGCGGGACCTGCCTCCCGCTGGCCCCGGCGTGGTGCCCACCTCGGACAGCGGTGCCTGCGCCCTCCATGGCGGCTTTATGTGAGCGGCGGGGACCCGGTGAGCCACCGGGCTTTCCCTCGTGGTCCCGCTCAGCTTTCCGAACGTCAGCGCTGGCCGCGGGCCGGGTGGGATGCTCGCCAGCGGGTGAGGACTTTACCCGCGCGCGGGGCCGTGCCAGCCATGACTCTGCCCTGACCCTCTCTCCTGAGCCCGCTGCCCGTGTCTGTTTGCTGGACAGCTGTTTGTCTCTTCCGCCTGTCTTGTCTTTCTTCTGCACTCTAGGAATGAACTGAAAACACACCACTTCCTTCCCTTCTGAGCCCCCACACAAGTGCCTGCCCTCCGGGAGTTCCCACTGTGGGTATCTAGTGCCCCGTAGGCAGGGTCTTCCGATCCTTACATTCCTGTCTTTCTTGTTTTATCCTTCTCTCTCACCCTGAAAACTACGCCCTGGGTTCTGTCTGGCTTTTCCTCATTCAGGTCTTCCTGAGTCGGCTATTAAATGATACCTATTCCTTTCCTGATTATAAATGTGAGTGTGCTGTTGAAAAGCGGAGTATCAGACATGAGTTTTTCAATCATGGTTAATAATCATCATGGCTGAATCGCACTGAACACTTCCCATCCGCGAAGCCCCACTTGAAGTTCTTCTCTTGTACTTACTGCTTTATTCTCCTCAGCAGCATGGCCACATAGGTCCTCTTCTTAGCTGACATTTTGTCAATGAGGAAACTGGGATACAGAGAGGCTAGGAGTCCTGCCTGAGCTCACACAGCTCCTAGATGTGGCTTTGGGACTGTCTGGGTTACTGTGGTGGTGCTCGGTGGTGCTTTATTGTCTCTCATCTATGGAGACTAATCTGCCCACGTACAGAATCGCTGAGGTATGTTCTGGGCAAGTTCAACCAAGCTTCCTCCATGAGGCCACCTCTAACTAATGATAAGTAAATTCATTAATAAATATTGATAATTACAGGCAAGTCGTGACTTTTTCAGATGGAGGTCTTCCTCAGCATTATGAGAGAATTATTTTGTTTTTTCAGTGTAGGTCTTCTTATTCAAAGGCATAGAGGTTTTTTGTTTTGCTTTTTTTTTTTTTTTTAGAGAGAGCGCGCTCGAACGCTGTCTGTGGTGGGGGCAGAGGGAGAGAGAGAGAGAGGGAGAAAATCTCAAGCAGACTCAGGGCTGAGTGCAGAGACCAACTCAGGGCTTGATCTCATGACCTTGAGATCATGGCCTGAGCAGAATTCAAGAGGGAGATGCTTAACTGACTGAGTCACCCAGGCGCCCCAAAGGCACAGAAGTTTTAAGAAACATCACAATGGTTGAAATGGAAGAACTCCAAAAAATCATGAGGGAAAATCTATGGAAACAGTAGAAAGGATCCCCCGAAGTGTCCATCCAGCATACTTTCTAAGTTTCCATTACCTCTCCCCCCCACCCATGCCAGCATCCCCCATTTCAGTTGGAGATTCAGATGGTTTTGGGAAGGTGATTTGCCCCCCCGCCCCAATCTCTGTAATGGGGTATGTGACCGGGTTGCAGCCATTTGCCTCAGTTGTCCCCATGGCTCCAGTGATTGGGTTTGTTATGGACATGCAATCTAAACCAGTCCAGTCAGAATAAATCTCAGTCCTGGACATCTTGGGGAAAGAAGTTGTATTCTGCCTAGTGAAGAAGAAGAAAGTGTAAAGCCAGGTGAGCTGCTAGCACCCATCTAGAAATTTGTAAGTGTAAACCGCCTTCCCACCTGTGGAAAGGAGACCCAAAAGATAAAACAAAATTGGGAGGCTCGTGATGTCCTACAGGATAACCCTCACCTAAAGCCTCACCTAAACTCTGGAGTTCTAGTTTTAGAAGTCCATATATTGTCCATTGTTCAAGCTGGCTTGAGTTAGGGTTTTGGTTATTGGCCATGAAACGTGTCCTTAACTGATAGACACTTTGGGGCTGAAATGCAAGCACATGTCTTCAAAGGCTGAAGAACTACAAGTAAAGTTGGTAATGGCAGGAAGAGTGGAGTGCTGTGGAATTGGGCACAGAGATGCAGCAGGTAAAGATTCTCGACAATCGGTAATTCAGCTCTGAGCCCCGCAATGCAGGCTATTGTGCTTGAATGATGTACAGTAAAAAGTACATTTAATACTGTTGAATGTTTGTCCCCTCAAAATGTAGAGGTCGAAATCCTAATCAACAAAGATGATGGTATTTGTTGGTGGCCCCTTTGGGAGGAGAGGAAGTCATGAATGGGGTTAGTCCTCTTATGAAAGAGATCCCACAGAGTTCCCAAGCTCCCTTCCACCAGGTGAGAACTTGGCCTCCCAGAGGAGGGCCTTCACCTGACCTGGCAGGCACCTGATCTTGGACCTCCCAGCTTCCAGCACTATGAGAAATAAATTCTGTTGTTTACAAGCCACCCAGTCTATGGTATTTTGTTAAAGCAGCCCAGTGGACTGAGACAAATACCAACCTAATAGAAAGGTTTTTAAATTTAATTTCATTTTATTTACTTGAGAGAGAGAGAGAGACCGAGAGCACCTAAGCAGGGAGGAGGGGCAGAGGGAGAGGGAGAAGCAGACTCGATCCCAGGACCTGGAGATCATGACCTGAGTGGAAGGCAAACGCTTAACCAACTGAGCCACCCAGGCGTCCCTAATGGAAAGGTTTCTTGGGACCCACTGTTTGAGACTGCTATTCCATTACAAAAAGTGCACACACATACACACACTGTGTACGAGTAAAACTGAGGATCTCTTAATAAGATGGGCAAATTTTATCAATGTCAATTGCCTGGTTGTGATATTATACTATAATTTTGTAAGATGTAATCATTGGGGGAAACTGGATAAAGAGTGCACAGGATCTCTCTGTATTATTCTTATTTTTTAAAGATTTTATTTATTTATTTATTTATCAGTGAGAGAGAGCGCCCACAAGCAGGGGGAGCGGCAGGCAGAGGGAGAGGGAGAAGCAGGCGCCGGATGAGCAAGGAGCCCAAGGCGGGACTCGATCCCAGGACCCTGGGATCATGACCTGAGCTGAAGGCAGACGCTTAATTGACTGAGCCACCCAGGTGTCCCTCTCTGTATTATTTCTTACAATAGCATGCAAAGCTACAATGATCTCAATAAAAATTCCAGTGAAAAAAATTCACAAAAAAAAAAAAAAAAGGAATATCCAGATAGCTGGTGACCTACCCAGATGCATAATCTGGGCCAAAGTGGGCAGGTTAAGGGAACCAGCAAGGGATGGCGTTGTACCCAGAGGCTAGCAACGTGGAGAGCTGGTGCCATCATAGCGAGATGAGGCTGTAGACAGTGGAACAGGAACACAGCCGCTGTCAGACCTCAGCCCTACAGGGAGGGAACAAGGAGGACAGAGAATAAATACCCCAACCTTGCTCACCTCCTCCCTTTAATCTCCTGCCCGCACTTCCCATTGGCTGAACCCAACCATAAGCCAGAGACACAGATGCAGTGTCTGAGGGCCCAGTACAGGCTGGAAAAAAGATCTGGTAAGTAGAGATTAGCAGCAGAGTAGCAGAAGGTTGGAGGGCAAGCCCAGCATTTTACTCAGCCATATCAGCGGGTCTAGAGGTCAGATCAACATGCTCTACCTTTTAGAAAGCTCTCAAAATTTTTTCATCCTACCAGGAATTAAGGAATCAATGGGCTAGCATTTCCCCCATATCCAATGAGTTGTTTTTAAATTTTTTTAAAAGATTTTATTTTTAAGCACTCTCTACATCCAGTGTGGGGCTAGAACTCATAACCTGGAGATCAAAAGTTGCATGCTCCACCAACTGAGCCAGCCAGGCACTCTAAGTTGGTTTAAATTTTTATTTTTTTATTTTATTTTTAAAGATTCGATTTATTTTTTGACAGAGAGAGAGACAGTGAGAGAGGGAACACAAGCAGGGGGAGTGGGGGAGGGAGAAGTAGGCCTCCTGTGGAGCAGGGAGCCTGATGCGGGGCTCGATCCCAGGACCCCGGGATCATGACCTGAGCCGAAGGCAGACGCTTTAACAACTGAGCCACTCAGGTGCCCCTGGTTTAAATTTTTAATTACTCAGGAAGAATTCCCTCTCCTTGTAAGGAAATAAAATATTATTTTTTAACGGTTTTATTTATTTAGTTAGTTAGTTATTTTAAAGATTTTATTTATTTATTCATGAGAGACAGAGAGAGAGACAGAGGCAGAGGGAAAAGCAGGCTCCCCGCGGAGCAGGGAGCCCGATGCAGGACTCGATCCCAGGACCCTGGGATCATGACCTGAGCCGAAGGCAGACGCTTAACCGACTGAGCCACCCAGGCGTCCCTAATGGTTTTATTTTTAAGTAATCTCTATACCCAACGTGGTACTCAAACTCAAAATCCCAAGATCAAGAGTCAGGAAGCTCCATGGACTGAGCCAGCCAGCCGCCCCGGGAACTAAAATATTATTGATGAGATTGAATATTCCAAGGATCATCTCCCCAGTTCCCATGCCCTCCCCAGAGACACCCCCTATTAATCAACTTGGGATATATATGTTTGAAAACCCTTTTTATACATTTTGAGATACACCATATAGCTCCCGAAGCAATATATAATACTTGTGTGTGATTGCGTTGATTAAGCTTTTTATTTTGATCTAATTTTAGATTTACACGCAATTTTAAGAAATAGTACAAAGAATCATATGACCTCACTGATATGAGGAATTCTTAATCTCAGGAAACAAACTGAGGGTTGCTGGAGTGGGGGGGTGGGGTGGGAGGGATGGGGTGACTGGGTGATGGACACTGGGGAGGGCATGTGCTCTGGTAAGCGCTGTGAATTGTGCAAGACTGTTGAATCTCAGATCTGTACCTCTGAAACAAATAATGCAATATATGTTAAGAAAGAAAAAAAGAAGAAGAATGTAGCAGGAGGGGAAGAATGAAGGGGGGGAAATCGGAGGGGGAGAAGAACCATGAGAGACGATGGACTCTGAAAAACAAACTGAGGGTTCTAGAGGGGAGGGGGGTGGGAGGATGGGTTAGCCTGGTGATGGGTAATGAGGAGGGCACGTTCTGCATGGAGCACTGGGTGTTATGCACAAACAATGAATCATGGAACACTATATCTAAAACTAATGATGTAATGTGTGGGGATTAACATAACAATAAAAAAATTAAAAAAAAAAAAAGAAAGAAATAGTACAAAGAGATCCTATATACCCTTTACCCAGTTTCCTCCTGATGGTAACATCTTGCAAAATTATAATACAATATCACATTGATACAGTTGGGATACAGATAATTTTATCACCGCAAAGGTCCCTCACCCCCTTCCGTCCCTTCCATAAGCCCTTGCAACCACAAATCTACTCTGCATTTCTATAATTCTGTCATTTAAAAAAAAAGATTTTATTTATTTACAAGAGAAAGAGAGAGCAAGAGGTGGGGGAGGGGCAGAGGAAGAGGGAGAAGCCGACTCCCCGCTGAGCAGGGAGCCCACATGGGGCTCTATCCCAGGACCCTTGCATCATGACCTGAGCCGAAGGCAGATGCTTAACTGCTTAACCGACTGAGCCACCCAGGCACCCCTATAATTCTGTCATTTCAAGAGTGTTATATAAATGGAATCCTATGGTGTGTAACTTTTGGGGATAGGCTTTTTGCACCCGGCATAATTCCCTGGAGCTTTACACAGACAGTTGTGTATCGAGAGTTTGTTCCTTTTTCTTGCTGAATGGTATTCCATGGTACGTACGTACTGCAGTTTGTTTAACTATCACCTGTTAAAGGACATCTGGATTGCTTCTGGTTTTTGACTGTTACAAATAAAACTGTGATAAACATTCACATGGGGGATGTTGTGGGAACATAAGTCTCCATTTCTCCGGGATAAATGTCCAGGAACACAATTGCTAGGTCATGTGGCGTTTGCATGTCTAGTTTTTTAAGAAACTGCTAACCTTTTTTCCCAGGGTGGCTGTACAATTTCTGCACTCGCACCAATGATGGGTAATCAATTTCTCCTCCATCCTCACCAGCATTTGATGTTGTCATTATTTTTTGGTTTAGCCATTCTGATAGCTGTGTAATGAGATCTCATTGTGGTTTTAATTTGCATCTCTCTAATGGCTAATGGTGTGGAACATCTTTTCATGTGCTTATTTTCCATCTGTGTATCCTCTTTGGTGAAATGTCTCTTCACATCTTTTGCCCATTTCCCATTTGGACTATTTACTTTTCTTAAAGTTTTATTTATTTAAGTAATCTCTACGCCCAACATGGGGCTCGAACTCATGACCCCGAAATGAAGAGTTGCACGATCCTCCCACTGAGCCAGCCAGGCACCCCTGGACTGTTTAAGTTTTTACTGTTGAGTTTTCAGAGTTCTTTGTATACTCTAGGTACAAGTCCTTGATCAGATAGGTGGTTTGCAAAGATTTCCTCCCAGTCTTTAGCTCGTCTTTCTGTCCACTTAACATGGTCTCTCGCAGAGGAAAAATTTTCAGTAGTGTCCAGTTGATGAATTGTCCTCTTACAGATTGAGCCTTTGGCGCCAAGCCTAAAAACTCTTTGCCAAGCTCTAGATCCCAAAGATGTTCTTTGTGATTTTTTTTCCCTAAAAGTCTTATAGCTTCATATTTTACATTTAAGTCTGTGATCCATTTGAGTTACTTTTTCTTTTAGGTGTGAAGTTTAGATCAAGGTTCACTTTTTGGCTTGTGCATGTCCAACTACTCTAGCACTGTTGGTGGAAAAGGCTATTTTTCTCCACTGAACTGCTTTTGCACGTGTGAGTACTTCTGAACACAAGTAGCTCCACACTAGGTGTATTGTTCAGCAGTGTACTTTTTTTTCACTCTCTAGTATGTCGTGAAGATTCTTCCATGTCAATACATATAGATCTGCTTCATTCTATTTAATGGCTGCAGGTCTACCTTAACCTGGGATCCACAGATCACCCCCACAGTAGGACTCAGGGGAGGCTGAACTTGCATGAGAAAAAGATGCATTTTCATTTTCACTGGTCTCTAACTGAAAGTTACCATTTCTTTCCATTATCAATGTAAGCAACAAACCACAATAGTAATAGCAGAAACTGTGACTTTGTTGCTAAAAGAAATCACAGATATTTTCACGGTCCATTACAGATGTGGCACATGTCTTGATATATCATTTACTCTCATTACTACCTCAAAAGGATAGTAGTTGTTAAACCTATTGCAGTATCTTATTACTTAATGCATTGATAAAGAGGCATATGCATTACTTATTACAAACTTGCTTTTATGTTTTGGTAACTGTGTTTCAATATAATGAGTTTTCTTCATAGTCCTGTGTATTTAATATTATGCATTAAAAACACATTTCTGAACCAATACATCATTTTAGCAAGGCTGCAGGACACAAGTTAACATAATAAAGTCTATGGTTTTCTTGTATAAAAGTAATGAACAGGGGCGCCCTGGTGGCTCATTCGGTTAAGCATCTGGCTCTTGGTTTCAGCTCAAGCCATGATCTCAGGGTCGTGGTTGGGCTCTGTGCTCAGCGGGGAGCCTGCTTGAGGATTCTCTTCCTCTGCTCCTCCCCCAACTCTCTCTCTCAAATAAATAAATGAATCTTAAAAAAATAGCAATGAACAGGGGCATCCAGGTAGCTTAGTCAGTTAAGCAACCAACTCTTATTTATTTATTTATTTATTTATTTGAGAGAGCACGTGCATGAGTGGAGGGAGGGGCAGAGACAGAGGGAGAAGCCAACTTCCGGCTGAGCAGGGAGCCCAACTTGGGGTTCCATCCCAGGACCCTGAGATCATGACCTGAGCCGAAGGCAGACCCTTAACTGACTGAGTCACCCAGGCGCCCCAAGCGACCAACGCTTGATTTCAGCTCAGCTCTTGATCTCAGGGTCATAAGTTCAAGCCCCTTGTTTGTATGATATAACTCACCATGTGACTCACCATGTATCATAGATCTCAATATAAAGTGCAAAACTATAAAACTCCTAGAATACAGCATAGGAGAAAATCTAGGGGACCTTGGATATTGGTGATGACTTTTGAGATACACCAAAAGCACAACCCACGAAAGAAAAAAATCGAGGAGGTAAACTTTATTCAACTTAAAAACTTCAGCTGTTAAGAGAATGAACAAATTGCTACCTTCCTCTGCACCAGCCTTGAGAACAATGGCTTTAATAAAACCTGGAGGTAACCTCAATGCCCACCAAGAGGGGATTGGTTACTAAATGATGCCATTAGAATGGAAGCCTTAATAGTGGTATATGTGGGATGTTTTCCTTTGCCCCCCCCCCCCAGCATCACTCTTTCCAGTGACTGCTTCCCCCCTGCTCCAGAGCCCAGGAGGCTGGCCTTTGGCCTCCATTGGGTGCAGCCAATTGGAGGCCTCACAGTAGGCCCAGGGAGAGGAAAGAAGAGTATTTATTCTCTGAGAGGTCAGAGTATATTTAATCCCCAGGCTTCCTCCCTGCAGGGTCACGAAAATTTGTATATTTGTCCATCCTGGGAACAAGATTTTCCTTCCCAGGTCAAGTAATCACTCCCTCCCCTCTCCCTTCCCCCTGGGAGTAAGGAGGACAGACCTTCCCCCATCCGGGGCCCCAAGGCCTTGCACTGCCCCTCATCCTTTACCTTCACCACCCAAACCCTTTGTAAATACTCCTGGTATTAAGCTCACCTCAAATTATCCTAAATGGATTGGGCCATCTGTTTCCTGCTGGGACCCTAACTGGTACAGTATAATTAAAGACGTGGAGAAATGCAAATGAGAGAGAATGGTAAGACATTAAAAGCAGGCTACCAAACTGTATACAGCCTGATCTCAGTCTAGGAGAAATTATTCCTAGAAAGAAAAAGAAGAGGGTGTGTGTGGAGGGGAGGGAGATAGTCCATGGAATTGCTACTGATTGTTTAAAAGAATTACCTCCAGGAAGTGGGATTAAAGTCTTCCTTTAACTCTCCAAGTCCAACGTTTTGTACTGACTCTTCGGATGTGTTACTTTAGTAATCAGGAAACATATGCACAGGAGCGCCTGGGTGGCTCAGTTGGTTGAGTGACTGCCTTTGGCTCAGGTCATGATCCCTGAGTCCCAGGATGGAGTTCCAGGATCGAGTCCCGCATCGGGCTCCCCACTCGGTGGGGAATCTGCTTCTCTCTCTGACTCTCTCCCCTCTCATGCTCTCTCTCACTCTCACTTAAATAAATAAATAAAATCTAGGGCGCCTGGGTGGCTCAGTTGGTTAAACAACTGCCTTCGGCTCAGGTCATGATCCTGGAGTCCTGGGATCGAGTCCCACATCGGGCTCCCTGCTCAGCGGGGAGCCTGCTTCTCCCTCGGACCCTCCCCCCTCTCATGCTCTCTCTCTCTATCTCATTCTCTCTCTCAAATAAATAAATAAAATCTTTTAAAAAAAAATAAATAAATAAAATCTAAAAAAAAAAAGGAAACATATGTACAAATAAACAGGCATAAAATTTCTACACATTGGAAACATGGTTCCAGAGCCAGGCTGAGGGGAGAGAGGTAGGTGGTGGAGTTATCGATGGGTATTTTTTCTCCTTTACGCATTTCTGTATTTTCCATGAACCAGCATTGCTGATGTTATCAGAAAAAGTAGATTTTTTTTTTTTTTTTTTTGGACAGTAGTTGCAAGGTGAAGTAGATTTTATTTGTAAACTAAAACAAGGAGATTGAGACAGACAGAGACAGACAGAGGGATCCTGGGCTGGATGATTGCTAGAAAAAGGAACGAGATACAGACGGAGTGAGACAAAATCAGAGACAGAAGCAAGAACAAGAGCCACGGGAGGCCTCTACACAGGGGAGAACAAGGAATGGAATGAGATGAACAGAGACGGAGAGAGAGGACCGAATCAGATATGTAGCGGCAATTATGGCTTAGAGAGAAAGCCTTGGGGCCCGACAGTGTGTAGGTTCAAATCCAGCCTCCCTCAGGTACTGGCTACCTTGGAAAAGTTCCTTCATTTTACTGTACCTCACTTTTCCCATCTACAAAATGGAGTTAATAATAGGGCATCCCTTGCAGAGCCCTTTTTTGGGTATTAAAAGTGACACCTTGGGGCACCTGGGTGGCTCAGTCGGTTAAGCGTCTGCCTTTGGCTCAGGTCGTGATCCCAGGGTCCTGGGATCAAATCCTGCATCAGGCTCCCTGCTCAGCGGAGAGTCTGCTTCTTCCTCTCCCTCTGCCCCCCAGTCATGCTCTCTGTCTCAAATAAATAAATAAAATCTTTTTTTAAAGTGACACCTGTGTATGGATTACTTACAACAGGGTCTAGGACACAGTAAGCCCTATACAATGGCTGATTGCTGTACAGCCACTGGATACAGTTCTGTATTATATATAGACCGGAGATAAGGACGCCGAGGCTGACGACAAGAAGAGAGGGTACAGAGTGGGACAGGGACCAGAACTGATGGCAGATTTCGGGGCAGAGTCATGGCTGGCACGGCCCCGCGCGCGGGTAAAGTCCTCACCCGCTGGCGAGCATCCCACCCGGCCCGCGGCCAGCGCTGACGTTCGGAAAGCTGAGCGGGACCACGAGGGAAAGCCCGGTGGCTCACCGGGTCCCCGCCGCTCACATAAAGCCGCCATGGAGGGCGCAGGCACCGCTGTCCGAGGTGGGCACCACGCCGGGGCCAGCGGGAGGCAGGTCCCGCTGCCGCACCAGGGAGGCACCGAGGGCACTCCGCAGGGGAGCAGGGAGCGCAGACACGCCGACGGCCGGAGGGGGTCTGCGGGCTCCTCCTCTCCCGCCGCCAGCCGCCGGCGCTCCGAGCATCAGCCCCTGGGCGAGGCCCAGCAGAGGCCGGGGCTGGGCCTCTCGCCTGCCGTCCCGCGCCTTCTGCAGGAGCAGAGATGGGCCCGAGGGGCGCAGCCGCGGTGGCCGTGGCGCTGTGGGTCTTGCTGATGGCGGGCGTGGCGACGCCCCGGCGCTGCCTCCTGTCACACTACCGCTCGCTGGACCCCAGGGCGCTGGCGGCCGTCAAGGCGCTGAGGGACCGCTACGTGAGTGATGCCCAGACCTCCCCACCCCGTCCCCCCCCCCCCCCCCCCCGAGCCCGAGGGCCGGCCGGGTCCCAGGCGCCGGTCCCGGTCTGCGACGGCCCTTGCGCCCTAGCGCCCGGCAGGGCGGCTCGGATCTCCGGCAGAATTCTGAGCACCAGATCTTGCGGGCCGCCGAGGGGAGGGGAGGGGGGGCGCTGAGCCCCGGCCCCGCCTCTGTGCCAGTCGCCCCCCCCCCAGGGCGCCCCCTGCAGGCGGGCTCGGTTCCACGTCCGGGCAAGGGGCCGGCGGGCAAGGGGCGGGCGGGGTGCCTTCTGCCACCGTTCGCGCCTTCGGAGAGCTGCGGGGCTCCGTGCACAGTGCGCACCACCGTCGCGGCCAGGCGCGTCCCACGTGCAGGAATCCCCGCCGTCGCGGCGCTTCGGGGGCGTGGCGAGGAGGCCCAGCCTCAGCCCCGCCCTTGTCCCGCAGGAAGAGGAGACGCTGAGCTGGCGGCCGCGCAACTGCTCCTTCCGCCCGAGGAGGGATCCTCCGCGGCCCTGGGTGAGGCGGCCGAGCCGTCGGGGCGGGAGGGAAGGAGGGGGCGGGGCGGGGGGGACGGCGCGGGCCGGGGGCGCGGCCTCTCTAACTGCCGCCGGCTCCCCCCGCAGTCGTGCGCGCGCCTCCGCCTCGTGGTCCGGGGCCTGACGGACGCCCAGGCCGTGCTGAGCCGTCTGCAGAGCCCCGAGCGGTTCCCCGGCACCCGCCCGACCCTGGAGCTGCTGGCGGCCGCGCGGCGGGACGTGGGGGCCTGCGTGAGTGCCGCCCGCGCCCCCGGCCCCTCGGGCCCCCCCAGCTCGCTCTGCGCCCCCCGCCCCGCCGGGCCTCCAGCCCAGGCCCACCCGCTTGGCCAAGCTGTTCCGCAGCACGGTTCGCGTGGTCTCGGGGTCTCCCAGTCCGGGCTTTGGTCTGCGGCCGGGAGGGTGACGGGCGGAGTCCCCGGGACACTCGGTTCTTCGCCGTCTCCATGTCCCTCGTGTTCCCCTGCAGCTCGAGCTGGTGCGGCCAGGCTCGTGGAGGAAGTCCCTGCGGCCACCGAGGAGGCGTCCCCAAACACGGAGAGCTGTGAGTGGCGCGGGCGGTGGGGCGGTTAGACCGCAGGGAGGACCGTGTGAGGTTGACACGGGATGGGAGCTGAGACTCTGAGCGGTGAGCGACTGGAGGGGACTTTGTCCCGAAGGGAATTCCTGGCTCAACCCGGCTCCGCCTCCTTCCCGGGTTCCCGGGTTCCAGGACTCGCCTCGGTGCCACGAAGCCAGCGTCATCTTCAACCTCCTGCGCCTGCTCACGTGGGACCTGAAGCTGGTGGCGAACTCGGGGCCTTGTCTCTGATCCCCGCCGCGGCTGCGCCTGGGACCCGCAGCTCTGCAGGCGGACGGCTGCGGGGGCTGCCTTCTGCTGGCGCATTGGAGCAGGCGGGTGTCTCAGCCGGTGGGCGCTGAGGCTCGGGGGACTCTCAGCCTGCGTTGGCCGGACCTCCACCCACCTGCACTGAGGGCGGGAGGCGCTGGCGCTTTCCCCAAGACCAGACCGAGTTCCCCAGATGCAGCGATATTTCCGTGGGACGCGTTGCCAAGGTTGCTCAGGAAAAAACTTCAAACCTTGGTCCACTTTGGCCACTGACAACGCCCCCCGTGCCGTTGTCCCAACCCCCCTGCGCCCCGCCAAGTACCCAGAGACAGTCTTACTTATGTCATTGCTTGGGTTATTCTCACCATAACGGGGCTGGACCTCTGATTTGAACCTTCAACACCTCCTTTGAGATTCTATGAATTTGGGAATTTGGGACGCCTGGGTGGCTCGGTGGGTTAAGCTTCCCACTCTTGATCACAAATGTCAGAGTTCCCCGTTATTGTGATATTTTGGGATCCTGCTATTTATGTGTCCTGTCTGTATGCCCTGCCTACCTGTGTTTTCACCAGTTTCTCCGGGTGTTTATTTTCACTTATTAAATGGTGTTACAGTTAACTAGTTGGGAGCAATCATTTGGAGGTGGTGTGAAGTGGAGGAAAGCCAACTTTGGACTCAGACTTGAATTTGATACCCAGATGGGACATTTATTTGCCAAGTTACTTTTAGTAATATACTAGCCTTTTCTGGCCTATAGTTTCTGCATCTGAAAATAGCCTAGTGACACTTCTCTTGGAAAGGTGGATTTACCATCCATCCACCCATTCAATCATGCACTCATTCTACATGGGTCCTATTTCCTGGTTGCCAGTTATTTGCCAGGTATTGGGGTACAGAGCCGCAGCCCCTGTCTTCAGGGAGCTCCAGACTGGGGAAGGAGCCAATCATCAGTTTGAGGAGCAGAGAGGAGGCCCGTGTACCGGAGTCCAGAGCTCCACAAAGGGGTGGCTGGGAGCGAGGTTAGCCAGGTAGACGAGGGCCAGGCCCTACGGCTTCTGTGAGATCTTCAAAGCACTTGGATCTCCTGGAGGATACATAGCGAGTCCTTGCAGGGTTTTTAAGCAAGGAAGCCGCTGCTCCAATTTATGTGTCTAATGTTCTGGCCTCCTAAGAGGAGAGGGGACTGGCATGCCTAGGAGTGGATGAGGGAGTTTAGGTGTGCTATGATGGTGAGTTAGGTCTCAGTGGGGCAGAGAAGATGGTGCGATTTATTCATAACTTTTGTGGGTTCAAAACTATATATGCAAAGCAATGAGTTCTTGACCTGATAGGTAGAAGTGTCTCCAGTATGATAAAGAAGACAGTATGATTGTAGTGGTTACAAATGTGAACTCTGGGGCACCTGGGTGGCACGGTTGGTTAAGCATCAGACTCTTGGTTTCAACTCAGGTCATGAGATCAAGCCCCAAGTAGGGCTCCGAGCACTCAGCATGGAGTCAGCTTGAGACTCTCTCCCTCTGCCCTTCCCCTTCTCTCTCTCTCTCTCAAATAAATAAATAAATCTTTAAAAAATGTGAACTCTGAGGTCCGAGAGAGCTTAGAATCTCAACTCTGCTCACCTAGTTACTGTGTGACCTTGGGCAAGTCACTTCAACCCTTAGTTTCCAATGGGTAAAATAGTTGTAATATCTTTCCTCACCAGGTGGTTGTGGGAATTAAAAGCATTAAGTCACGTCAGCCACCAGGCCCTGGCACAAAGTAAGGACTCCATATTATATCAGTGTACCATTACTTGAAAAAAGCGTTAACATGGGGGCACCTGGGTGGTTCAGTTGGTTAAGCGACTGCCCTCGGCTCAGGTCATGATCCCAGGGTCGTGGGATCGAGCTTCACATCTGGCTCCCTGCTCGGCGGGAAGCCTGCTTCTCCCTCTCCCACTCCCCCTGCTTGTGTTCCCTCTCTCACTGTCTCTCTCTGTCAATTAAATAAATAAATAAAATATTTTTAAAAAATAAAATAAAAAAGCTTTAACATGTAAACTGTCAAACAAGAGAGGAAGTTTTATCCCGGGGTCCTATCTCTAAAACAGATAAAGGAGACAGAGCTGTTCCCAGCCCAACAAAAAATTTCTCATGTCTTTTTTTTTAGGCTTTTCTTTTTTTTAATTTAATTGTATTATGTTATGTTAGTCACCATACATTACATCATTAGTTTTAGATGTAGTGTTCCGTGATTCATTGTTTGCGTATAACACCCAGTGCTCCATGCAGTACGTGCCCTCCTTAATACCCATCACTGGGCCAACCCATCGCCCCACCCTTTCTCCTGTCTTTTTGACAGATCCCCTCCCCCACGTCATTCCTGGGTGAATCTTGATTGACCTAAAACCAATCATGGGATTCCCATTCCTCTTGCTAGGGATCAGTGTAGGCATGACCATATGACTACGTATCAGCCAGGATCCCTGCAGCACACCCATGTCACAGTCAAATGAGGGAAGGGACTTATTTAAGCAGCAATGTTCAGAGGCAGGGCATGGTTAAGGGAAACCAACAAAGGGAGCGTCCCAGGCCCAGCCAATGACCAGAAACTATTACCATTACTAAATTGGAAGGGGCGTGGGAGGGAGTGCTGACAGAGATTCTGGAACACCACTGCTGCGCACACAGCCCAGCAGGGATGTAGACAGGGGAGTAAATACCCAACTGCTCTCCCCTACCCCCCTCAATTGTCTGCTGACGCCTTCCATTGGCCAACCCCGACTGGAGGTAAGGGAGTCCCTGTTGAGGCGATCCAGGTTCTGAGACCTAGAACACAGCAGAGAGTGAATCTAGAGGAAGAAAGAGACAATGTGTTTCGTGGTGATCCCGTTCTGGCTGATGAGGAGGGGAATTTGGCTTGAGGGGAAGCAGGTGCTCTAAGAAAGATTTTATATTGTTCCTTGTGGCAGGCTGAAAAATGACTCTCCAAAAGATATCCACATCCTAATGCCAGGAACCTGTAAATGTGACCTTATTGGGGCGGGGGGGAGTCTTCGCAAATGTGATTAAATTAAGGAAGAGGTGAGATTACCCTGGATGAGGGGGTTGGGGGGAGGAGCTAAATGCCACGGCAAGTGCCTTATAAGTGCGATACAGTGAGAGATTACCCACACAAAAGAGGAGGAGACGGGGCGCCTGGCTGTCTCAGTCGGTGGAGTGTGCTACTCCTGATCTCAGGGTGGTGAGTTCGAGCCCCACACTGGGTGTAGAGATTACTTTTTCAAAAATCTTAAAAAAAAAAAAAAGAGGAGGTAATGTGACCACAGAGGCAGAAATGGGAGTGATGTGGCCACAAGCCAAGGAAGCCCCTAGAAGCTGGAAGAGGCAAGGAAGAGTCTCCCCTAGAGCCTCTGCGGGGGGAGCACACCTTGATTTTGGCCCAGTGACACTGATTGCAAGTTTCTGGTTGCCAGAACTGTGAGAGAATAAATTTCTATTTGACACCACGAAGTTTGTGGTGATTTGTTACAGTAGCCATAACAAACTCACACCGCTCATTATAGAGATCTAGGCTAGTTAATTGTTGCAGAAAGGGCTTTATTACGGGATGTTAAATGGCTAACAGAAATATCAGAACAAATAGATTCTGCGTTGACCATTCTGGTACAATTTCAAAAGCCAAACCATAGACTTGAGTTTTTCAAGGGCTGGCTTCTTCTCTATGATCAGGAACCTGACGTTTAATTAGGAATTGGTTTCCACTGGCACTTTCAGGAAGGCAACATAACCAGGAATCTGTCCCAGTGATGGGACAACTGCCATCAGGAAATGGCTATGATCAGGGACGCCTGGGTGATTCAGTCGGTTAAGCATCTGCCTTCGGCTTAGGTCATGATCCCAGCGTCCTGGGATTGAGCCCAGCATCGGGATCCCTGCTCGGCAGGGAAACTGCTTCTCCCTCTGTCTACCGCTCCCCCTGCCTGTGCTCTCTCTCTCTCTGTCAGATAAATAAATAAAATCTTAAAAAGAAAAAAAGGAAATGGCTATGATCAGAAAGACCATCACAGAAAGGAATACCTTTCCATGATGGGTATTCTGAGCCAACAGAAGAGTGGTTTCTACCTCACACCCGCCATTCATTCAAATCTTGTATGAGTGCATCTGATTGGACAAACCCAAATGTAAGGCAGATCCTGGCTGCAGGGGAGCCTGAGAAATGGGAGTTTTTAGCCTTTTCACTCCTGCAGGTAGCAAGGCATGTAAGAGGGGAGTTGACATGGATGCTGAGCACCAACCCACCACATTCAAGATAGGTTTCCCAGCTATTACTAGGAGAAACAAGGAGAGCCTTTCATCCCCTCCTTACCCTGAATGTCTGTGTGTCTCCATAAGATGCCTGGAACTTCAGCAGCCATCTTGGGACCATGAGGGTCTGAGAACAAGCCAAGTCCCTAAAAGTAGCAGCTCAGAGAGATGGAAGGAAACTAAGCCCTCCATACTTCCTTTTTAAAAATTTACTTTTTTATTTAAGTATAATTAATATGCAGAGTTCGATTAGTTTCAGGTGTACAACATCATGATTCACCAATTCTATACATTTCTCAGTGCTCAAGATAAATATATTCCTAATCCTCTTTATTTCACCCATCCCCCTCCTCCATACTTCCTTGACCTTCTAAAACGCACAATCCAGCCCCCCAAAGGTCACCTCTATTTAGACTCCTTAATTGTGACAAAATGCATTGTCCTTAATGCTTGAACCCAGGTGAGACAGGGTTTTCAGTTACTTGCAGCCAAAGCATCCTGGTGGCCTGACACAGGCATACTTCCTGTCTGGAAAGAGAAGGGCCTCCTACCAAAATAGCACCATTCTTTTGTGTAAATATTAAGCAGTTTACGTGTATCCCTGTGCTTGTCACTGAGACAGAGTTGATAGGACCTTGTCCTTGGGGAGCTTCAGAAATTCCTCTCCATCCGTTAAGATTTAATGAGATCAGCTCTTCCTCTGAGAAGCCTTCATGGGACCCACCAGTAAGTCACTCTTTGCTTTTCTTTCTCCACACTTTGCACACGACACTTACCGAATGTGTGGGCTCTTTGTTAATGTGGCCTCTGAGCCCTCAGAGGGCTGGGACAGTGGGTTGCATTGGATTCCAGGATCAAGGGCCAAAGCCTGGACTCTGTTGATGTCAGAAAAATATGATTAATGAATGAAGGAATAAGCAGCAACTATTGTATGGGCCGCGGGATGGCTCAGTTGGTTGGGCATCTGCCTTCGGCTCAAGTCATGATCCAGGGTCCTGGGATCAATCGCCGCAGCGGGCTCCCTGCTCATAGGAGAGTCTGCTTTTCCCTCTACCTTCCCCCCCACCACTGGCTTGTGATCTCTCTCAAATAAATAATCTTAAAAAAAAATCTTAAAAAAAAACTGGGCTGGGACATTATCTCAGAGGATCCCCAGAAGAGAGGATCCAATTGCCCTGGGACTCCAGTCATCATCAAGAAATGTCCTCTTGGGGCATCTGGCAGGCTTAGGCAGTAAAGGGTGTGACTCTTGACCTCAGGGTTGTGGGTTCAAGCCCCACGTTGGGCATAGAGCTTACTTTTAAAAAATGTCCTCTCAAAGTACTTCATCCATTTATTCAATAAACATCTTCCGAGTACCTACGCTGTGCTGGGCCCTGACCTGGGTGACTGTGGGACACAGTGATGACCAAGAGAACCCAGGTCCGGCCTTCACCGAGTTCAGTTGATCTCAAACTCTCCAGCACTTGGTATTTTCAGTCATTCTGATTTTAGTCATTCAATTGGGTGAGTAATGGTATCTCATGGTGATTTTATTTTTATTTTTTTCTCATTGTGATTTTATTTTTATTTTTTTCTCATTGTGATTTTTTATTTATTTATTTATTTTAATGTGGGGAATTCCTTTTTATTTTTTAATTTTTTTCTGCTTTTTAAAAATTCAATTAGCCAAGGTATAGTACATCATTAGTTTTTGATATAATGTTCAATGATTCATTGGTTCAGTACAACACCCAGTGCTCATATCATGTGCTCTCTTTAATCTCATTGTGATTTTAATTGGCATTTCCCTAATGACAAACAATGACGAGCATGGTTTCATCTCCTTCTTTGCAATCCACATATTCCCTTTGGGGAACTGTCTGTTCAACATTTTTGCCCCTTTTTATTGGCTCATTTGTCTTACTATTGAGTTGCAAGTTTTAAAAAACATATTCTGGATGGAAGGCCATTATCAGATCATCGTTTGGCAAATATTTTCTTCCTGTCTATGGCTTCTCTTTTCATGTCTTAGCTTTGTCTATATGAAAAATAGACAAAGTTTTTAGGTTTTTACCAAGGTATAATTGCAATACAATAAACTGCATATATTTATAATGTAAGTTTGCAATTTGATCAATTTTGACATATGAATACATCTGTGAAACCATCACCACAGTCAAGATAATAAACATATCCATCAGCTTCTAAAGTTTCCTCTGCCACATTGTAACTCTTCCCTCCTACCCTTCGTTGTTTATTAAGCACTCCTGAAATAAGTCAGAAAAGGGTCATGTATACTCTATGACTTCACTCTGGACACCCTGGAAAAGGGAGAACAATAGGGATGGAAGCCAGATCAGACTGCCAGGGCATGTCCCGGGTTGGCCTGCCCTGGCCCCAGGAACCTCTCAAGCTGGGCTGGTCTCTCCCCTGCAGGCAGATGGTGACAAACACGGAAATCATCCGGCAGGGTTAATGCCCATCTGAGAGTCTTTTTCTCTTATTTTATTAGTTTTCTATTGGTGCCCTAACAAATTGCCATAAATTTAGCAGTTTATTTATTTTTTTAAATTTTAAGTAGGCTCCATGCCCAGTGTGGGGCTTAAACTCACCTGAGATTAAGAATCACATGTTCCTGGCTGGTGCTAGCCAGGTACCCCCAAATCTAGCAGTTTATTATTTTGTTTTGTTTTGTTTAAGATTTTTTTTATTTATTTGAGAGAGAGAGAGAGTGAGAGAGAGAGCACAAGAGTGGGGAGGGGCAGAGGGATAAGCAGACTCCTTGCTGAGTGGGGAGCCCAATGCAGGGCTTGATCCCAGGACTCCGGGGTCACGACCTGAGCTGAAGGCAGACGCCTAACCGACTGAGCCACCCAGGTGCCCCCAAATCTAGCAGTTTAAACAACACATTTCTGGATAACTCAGGATCATCTCCCTACCTTGCCTGAAAACTCAGGGACATCCACAAAGTCCCTTTGGCCATGTAACATACTTCCGTCGCTTCCGTTTTTCTCATCCACACAACTTCTCAGGACCTGCTTCATCTTCCAGACAACCTGGTTTGGCTTAAATTGACCTCAGCTTCTCCAGGAATCAGGATATTTGAGGGGGAACATTCCACCTACCAAACTTATTATGGAGTTACTAGAGTTCTTCATATATTCTGGATTTGAGTCTTTTCTAAAGATATGCGTTTCATAAATATTTTCTCCTAGTCTGTGGCTTGTCTCTCTCTTTTTTTTTAAGATTTATTTACTTATTTTAGAGGGAGAGAGAGTCGGGGAGAGGCAGAGGAAGAAGGAGAGAGGGAGTCTTTTTTTTTTTTTTTTTTTAATTTATTTGACAGACAGAGCGAGAGAGGGAACACAAGCAGGGGAAGTGGGAGAGGGAGAAGCAGGCTTCCCGCCGAGCAGGGACCCCGATGCGGGACTCGGTTCTAGGACCCTGGGATCATGACCTGAGCTGAAGGCAGACGCTTAATGACTGAGCCACCCAGGCGCCCCAAGGGAGAGAGGGAGTCTTAAGCAGACTCTGTGCTGAGCCCAGAGATGGACACAGGACTTGAACTAGAGATCAGGACCTGAGCTGAAACCAAGAGTCCAACATTTAACTGACTGTGCCACCCAGGCACCTCACTGTCTTTTGATTTCCTTCACAGTGTCTTTTAAGAGAGGAAGTTTTTAATTTCAACGAAGTTCAAGTTATCAATATTTTCTTCTATAGTTTGTGCTTTTTGTGTCCCATCTAAGAAATTCCTGCTTAACCCAAAATCACAAGGATTTTTTTTCCTAGAAGCTTCATAGTTTTAAAATTTACATTGAATTCTATTATTCCTTTTGAGTTAATTTTTGCGTGTGGAGTGACATAGGCCATGAGCGGTTATATCAGTTGTTTACATGTGGATGCTCAATCATTTCACCTTTCATTTCTATCACATTTCCTTGGCACCTTTTGCAAAAGTCAGTTGACCACATATGTGTGAGTCTCTGGACTCTGTTCTGTTCCCTTGATATACCTATCTACCCTTTGCCGATACTACACTATTTTCTTGATATCGCTAGCTTTATCTTAAGTCTAGAAATCAGATGGTGTGGGTCTTCCCATTTTTTCTTTTCAAAATTGTTTTCTTTGCCTTTCCATATAAATTTAGGTATTTGCCTGTCAGTTTCTTAAATTTAAAGAAAGCCCCCCTGTGATTTTGATTTGGATTTCATGGAATCTGTAGGTCAATTGAATAAGAATTGACAGCCTAACAATTTTGAGTCTTCCAACCCATGAAAATGATATATCTCTCTATTTTCTTTTATTTTTCTCATTAATAGTTTTTAGCATACAAATCTTGCACATATTTTGTTACATTTATTTCCAAGTTTTTCATATTTTTTATGTTATTATAAGTATCACTTGTAAATTTTCAGTGTCTAATTGTTCATTGGTAGCATATAGAATTATAGGCGACTTTTGAATAATGACCTTGTTTCCTGTGACATTATTACACTTACCAATTCTAATAGTTGGTTTGTTTTTTTTTTTTTGTAGATCCTTCAGGATCTTCGATGTAGACAATCATGTTGTCTGTGATTAAAGAAAATTTTATTTCTTCCTTCCCAATATGTATGCCTTTTATTTCTTCTTCTTGCCTTTCTGCACTGACTAGAAACTTCAGCAAAATATTGAATAGGTTGGTGAAAGTGGACATTCTTGCTTTGTTCCCAATCTTATGGGAAAATATTCAACCCTCCACTATTAAATATGATACTAGCTTTCCCTTATCTCTTTTCCCTTCCTTGGATATGGAAATTATGCCTGGAGTTATGACAGCCCTTTTGCCACTAATGAGAGAAAAGCCAAGAAAATGTTTTGACATCGTTGAACCACTAAATTAAAGCAGTCATCTCCAAATTCATTGTTATGTGAGGGGGAAAAAAATCCCTATTTTGGGATGTTCTTTTCTTTTTTTTTAATTTTATTTTATTATGTTATGTTAGTCACCATACATTACATCATTAGTTTTTGATGTAGTGTTCCATGATTCATTGTTTGTGTATAATACCCAGTGCTCCATTCAGTACATGCTCTCTTTAATACCCATCACTGGGCTAACCCATCCCCCCACCCCCTCCCCTGTAAAACCCTCAGTTTGTTTCTCAGAGTCCATAGTCTCTCATGGTTCATCTCCCCCTCTGATTTCCCCCCTTCATTTTTCCCTTCCTACAATCTTCTTCTTCTTTTTTTAACATATAATGTATTATTTGTTTCAGAAGTACAGGTCTGTGATTCATCAGTCTTACACAATTCACAGCACTCACCATAGCACATACCCTCCCCAATATCCATCACCCAGCCACCCATCCCTCCCACCCCCCCCACCATTCCAGCAACCCTCAGTTTTTTCCTGAGATTAAGAATGCCTCATATCAGTGAGATCATATGATACTTGTCTTTCTCTGATTGACTTATTTCGCTTAGCATAATACCCTCTAGTTCCATCCATGTCATTGTAAATGGCAAGAGTTCGGGTTTTTTGATGGCTGCATAATATTCCATTGTATATATATATACACCACATCTTCTTTATCCATTCATCTGTCGATGGACATCTTGGCTCTTTCCATAGTTTGGCTATTGTGGACATTGCTGCTATAAACATTGGGGTGCACATACCCCTTCGGATCACTACATTTGTATCTTTGGGGTAAATACCCAGTAGTGCAATTGCTGGGTCATAGGGTAGCTCTATTTTCAACTTTTTGAGGAACCTCCATACTGTTTTCCAGAGTGGCTGCACCAGCTTGCATTCCCACCAACAGTGTAGGAAGGTTCCCCTTTCTCCGCATCCTCGCCAACATCTGTCTTTTCCTGACTTGTTAATTTTAGCCGTTCTGACTGATGTGAGGTGGTATCTCGGGATATTCTTTTCTTGCAGCCAAAGGTATTCCTAAAATGACATAGTCAGTAGTTGCCTAGGATTGGTGTAGGACATTAATTCATAGCCAAGTAATTTGGGGTTGACCAGATGTCCAGAACTGAATGACTATTTCAAATTCTCAAAGCTTCTGACACCATTAGGCTCTTAATATGATTGGGGGGAAAAATCAAAAATTTAACCAACTGATTCTGGCCACACATAGATTGTTTTCTCTGAGGAAACTCTAGGGTTGACTGACATACCCCACCCTTCCCAGTATCAGAAAAGGCAGGACAGGGACGCCTGGGTGGCACAGTCAGTTAAGTGTCCAGTTCTTGGTTTCAGCTCAGGTTGTTATCTCAGTGTCCTGAGATAGTGCTCTAGGTGGGGCTCTGTGCTCAGCATGGAGTCTGCCTGAGATTCTCTCTCCCTCTCCCTCTGCCCCTCCTGCTTGTGCTCTCTCTCTCTTTCTCAAATAAATAAATAAATAAATCTTAAAGAAGGAAGGAAGGAAGGAAGGAAAAAAGAAAGAAAAAGAGAGAAAGGAAAAAAGAAAGAAAGGAAGGAAGAAAAAGAAAGAAAGGAAGGAAGAAAAAGAAAGAAAGAAAGAAAGAAAGAAAGAAAGAAAGAAAGAAAGAAGAAGAACCATGAGAGACGATGGACGCTGAAAAACAAACTGAGGGTTCTAGAGGGGAGGGGGTTGGGAGGATGGGTTAGCCTGGTGATGGGTATTGAGGAGGGCACGTTCTGCATGGAGCACTGGGTGTTATGCACAAACAATGAATCATGGAACACTATATCTAAAACTAATGATGTAATGTATGGGGATTAACATAACAATAAAAAAATTAAAAAAAAAAGAAAGAAAGAAAGAAAGAAAGAAAGAGAAAGAAAGAAAGAAAGAAAGAAAGAAAGAAGAAAGAAAGAAAGAAAGAAAGAAAGAAAGAAAGAAAGAAAAAGAAAAGGCAGGACATCCCATGAGAGCAATCACGCACTTCTGTCTTCTCATCTGCCTGACAACCTGTTACCCCTTCCGGTAGACCTGGATTTGTGCAAATTCACCCCAGCCTCTGAATCTCCTACATTCACCCTGTCCCTTTCTCAACCCATGCAATCTGGCACCCAGTTTCACCATCCCACCACAACTGCCAGTGGTAAAGTTTGGGGAGCCTTTTGTTTGATGGGATGACAGATAATAGGTCAAGTGATATCCCTTCCAATCTCCTTCTACTGTGCCATCCTGAATTGTAGAAGCTGGAATGCTAAAAACGTTTCCTAACTCCCTTTCAGTTAGTTCTGGATGCAGATGAAGGTCTGCCAACTAGATGCATTCACAGAGATCTGAAAGGGAGAGGTAGAGTGTAGGCCTTCTTTCCACTGTTTTAATTTTGTTCTACAGCAGCGTCCCAAGTTTCAAGATTCACAGATGTCAAGAAGCAGTGGGACAAATTCATAATCACTGAATCGCAACCACAGGGCACATTCTTGAAGTCAACAGTTCCGGCGATAACCTCATGATCCCACATCTTCTTTTAACTGGAGCAGTGTTACTCATCAGGGTTCAGTCAGGAAAATAGAACTACTCTAGGTATTTCAAGGAACAGGGTTTAAATTCAGAGCTTTGGTTGCACAGGTGTTTGGGAGGCTGACTAAGCAAAAAAAAAAAAGGAACACCAGAGTAACCCAAATATCAGCAATGGAATAACCAGCTCTCACCTCTAGGATTGAAGGAACAAAGACAGATGGTGCTCCCAGAATCCAGGATCTTTGCAGTAAGTCCTCACTGGATGGGTTCTCAGACTGTCAAGATCTGTGCTGGAACCTCCAAATCTCCAAGGAGGCACAATGGCCGCTCATGCTCCAACTTCTGAAGGGATCTCCCTGCAGCAGGTGCCCAGGCTCCGAGGAGAGAATTTTGAAGATGGTTCTCTGACCATCTATGGCATACAGCATATTGGACTACTGGTATATTTTAGGGGCTACAGAGCAGCTAGTACTGGGAATACTGCAGTATTCCAGCTGGAGCTAGAGCTATTCATTGTGTAGTGGATGTTATGATAAATGAGCCAGAACCCCATTCAAGAATGAAGAACTTAGGCGCCTGGGTGGCTCAGTTGGTTAAGCGACTGCCTTCGGCTCAGGTCATGATCCTGGAGTCCCGGGATCGAGTCCCACATTGGGCTCCCTGCTCAGCGGGGGGTCTGCTTCTCCCTCTGACCCTCTTCCCTCTCGTGCTCTCTGTCTCTCATTCTCTCTCTCAAATAAATAAATAAAATCTTAAAAAAAAATTTTTTTTAATTAAAAAAAAAAAAAAAAAAGAATGAAGAACTTACTTCTCCAGGAGCTAGGAGGGCTTAGCTGTCAGCTGTCTTGGGGAATTGCCCAAGTTGAAGAAAACTGCTTTACCTAAATTCACACCTCCTTCGAAGGACAGCCTGCATCCAACGACTGATAAATGTGGGGGTCTAAAGACCCAGATAGCTCATCCCAACTCAAGACAATTCTGAAGGACCATCCAGAGCTCCCACCAGGTAGGGGGGCGGTCTTTGTTGGGAATATATCACAGCTCCACATCCCCCCTGCCCAATCCTGTTATATTTCCCTCCCTTCCACAGGTATTGATCCTGAGAGTGCCCCCTGGTCTTCTTTCTAGAAACCCCATCTATGAGGTGCTGCGACTGGAAGGATGCTGATCTGAGCTAGAAGCAAGAAGAAAGTTCCTGCTCCCTTCTCTCATTGGCAGAACTTAATCAGAAGATGGCAGAGAGTCCAGGAAAATGCAGCATGTAGGTTTTCTGCCCTACAATCACGGAGCGTGGAGTACACGTGGAGTAGAGACAAATGAGCTTGGGGCTGAGACTACAGATGAACAATCAGTCCTCTCAATTTGCTCCTGAATTCAACAGTCCTACAATAGTCTCCTGAATTCCCTGGTTGTGGCAGAAATAACAGCTCTCTGGTGGGCAAGCTCTGCAGCATTTGTTGGAAGGTCATTCCTGGACGCCAAGCCTACAGCTTTCTCCTCCAAGCCGTTGAATGATTTTATAAGTGTATTAGTCAGGGTCTCCAGAGAAATAGAACCAATAGGTGATCTATAGATATAGAGTATTAAAATATATAATTATCATATATTATTGTGATATATTTTTATATCATAATATAAAATATACATATAAATATATGGAGAGAGATTTTTTGTAAGGAATCTGCTCACATGATTATGGAAGCTGGCAAATCCAAAATCTGCATGGTGAACTGGAAAACTGGCTACCCTGGGAAGAGACAAGGTTGCAGTTCAAGTCCAAAAACTATCTGCTGGGAAATTTTTCTCTTGCTCAGGGGAGGTCTGTCCTTTGTTCTATTCGGGCCTTTGATTGAATGAGGCCCACCCACGTTATGGAGAACAATCTGCTTTACTCAAAAGTCCATGGATTTAAATGTTAATCTCATCCAAAAATGCCCTCACAGAAACATCCAGAATCACGTTTGGCCAAATGTCTGGGCACCATGGCCCAGCCACGCTGACACATAAAATTAACCATCACAGTAAGTGCCTAAATCTTACTATGAACCCCCTTTTGTTTAGAATAGCTAGAGTGGTTTATTCCTCCTACAAATGAACCCTGACTGATATAAATATCAGTCTTTTTGCAAGATATCTGTTAGCCACTTCAAAGTCTTTCTCTTTGCAAAGTCTCTTTGTTGAAGTTGAAGAGAGTCGGAAAGATAACCTGGCGTGAGATCACTTGGATTCAGGTCCCAGATCTGCCACTTACTAGGTATATGTGACTTCGATCAAATCATCTCCCTTGTCTGTACCTCACTTTCCAGGAGCTAGGAGGGCTCCTAGATGAAAATAGGGCCTAGCTCATAAGGTTATTGAAAATATAGGTATTTAATATCTATGAATCACTTAGAATAATTCTTGACACTTAATCAGTGCTCAGTAAACGTTAGCTATCATCCCCATCATCATCATCCTCATCGCCTATCTATGGCCCCAAAGCTTCATCACCCACTTAAGCTTAATGATTTCCCCAAACACTAGGATATGGGACTCTTGGCCAGTCTTTCCAAGGAATTCTGAGTCAGGGGAGGGAAAATAGGAATAAGGAAGGGAGGAAGGGAACAGAGACAGACAAATAGACTCAGGCTGTGGGGGAATCTAGCTACAAAACCAATTCAAGAAAAAAAAAAGCAAGAGAAATTTATTTCTACATTATTATTTTTTTTAAAGATTTTATTTATTTATTTGACAGAGAGAGACACAGTGAGAGAGGGAATACAAGCAGGGGGAGTGGGAGAGGGAGAAGCAGGCTTCCCGCGGAGCATGGAGCCCGATGCGGGGCTCGATCCCAGGACCCTGGGATCATGACCTGAGCCGAAGGCAGACGCTTAACGACTGAGCCACCCAGGCGCCCCTTATTTCTACATTATTGTCAAAGAACACCAGAGAGCTGAAAATTTTTCTAGGCATGGAAAATCTGGGTTGTTTATATTCGAACCATAACTGATCTTTCAAAATCTCCAAGGCATTTTGGAACCACCAATGGAATAATTCATTCAAATAAGGATCATCAATCAAGTTTCATCCTTTGGGTGAAAAGATTTGAGGGAAAAGATACTCACACAGTCTCCTGTATCATCCCACAGATGACTTATTAATTAGAAGGAAGGAAAGAAGCCTTTACAAGGGTGAAATCTGGCAGACTTCACCTTAACCCAATCACCAAAAAGGAGACGAAGTAAAATCATGTTCCTCATGACACAGTGCACTGAGGACAAAACACCATCTCTGAATTATTCTTGCCAAAAACGTTTAACCTGAATTTAAATCATGAAGAAACAATCAGCCAAATCCAAGTCAAAATTTTCTATACAACAACCAGCTTTGGACTTGCCAAAAACGTCAATGTCATAAGAGAATAAAACGAAACAGAAAGGCTGTGGAACGGCTCCAGATCAAAGGACAGAAAGAAACATGTCATCGACGTCTAAACGCAATGCATGGTCCTTGATTGGATTGGATCCTGGATTTGAAACTATATATATTTTTAAAGAACAAAGATATTATTGGTATCACTGGATAAATTTGCATGTGGAGTGCATACTAAATAATATAGTGTTGATCCTGTTACCGTAATGTTACAATTTTGGAGCACTGTGATTCATGTCAAATAATGTCCTTGTTTTGAGGAGATTCATAGGAAGTATTTAGGTGTAAAGGACTCAGATATCTGCAATTACTTTCAAGTGGGAGAGAGAGACAAAAGGAGGTAAAATGGTTTGGGTTTTTTTTTTTTTATTATTAATTTATCTATTTGTCAGAGAGAGAGAGAGAGAGAGAAAGAGAGAGCACAAGCAGGGGGAGCGGCAGGCAGAGGGAGAAGCAGGCTCCCTGCCAAGCAAGGAGCCCGATGTGGGACTCAATCCCAGGACCCCGAGATCATGACCTGAGCGGAAGGCAGACTGAGCACCCCAGCGTCCCAGGAAGGTAAAATGTTAACACTGGTGAACCTGGGGGAAGGGCTTAGGAACGTCACTGTACCTACTATTACCACTTTTCTCTAAGAGTGCAAAATTTCCAAATAAAAAATTAGAGGCACATCAGTAAGTATTTCTTTTTAAAACTTCTACCATGTTTCAAACAATTATAAGGTTTTTTTCCTGCTCCTTGGGGTCTTAGCCAGAGATCCATTTGTTCAGCAGTTACTGAGTGCCTACTGTGTACCGGGCATTACTTTAGGCACTGGGTAAGCAGTGGTGAACCAAACACAAAAATCCTTGCTTTCCTAAAACTGACGTTCGAATGGGAAGCGCATCTCAACCTGCCATTTCGGCTGCTCACACTGGCACCCTCACCATCCGGCCAGAGGCGTGTGGCAAGGACTGCTAGCGGCCCAGGCTGTACCCATTCTCCACTTATTTAGTAACAGAACACTGATTTAATGGCAGGTGGCAGTGCGCCCAGCTAAAAGATATTTACCAGCCTTGAGGCGCCTGGGTGACTCAGTCGTTAAGCGTCTGCCTTCGGCTCAGGTCATGATCCCAGAGTCCTGGAATCGAGCCCCGCATCGGGCTCCCTGCTCCATGGGAAGCCTGCTTCTCCCTCTCCCACTCCCCCTGCTTGTGTTCCCTCTCTCGCTGTGTCTCTCTCTGTCAAATAAATAAATAAAATCTTAAAAAAAGATATTTACCAGCCTTCCTTGCAGCTAGGATAGCTAAGACAAAAAAAAAAAAAAAAGACAAAACCCTCCAGTCATTGGGTGGGGCTTCCAGGAAAGTTTCCTACCACCTGTCAGCTGGTGCCCTTCTTCCCCTTTACCCCTCCGGTGTGACTGTTGCTTTGAATATGCCCCGGGCTCCAGCAGCTGCAGTGAACCAAGGGATGACCTGTAAATGGAATCCGCGTGCTGAGCCTGGCAGAGCAGGAGGCTAAAGGCACTGCATCCCTGATGACCCCATGGAGCTGAAATACTAGCCCCGCCTCTGGATTTGTCTCACGTGGGAGAGAAACAGACCTCTATCTTGCAGGGGGTCCCCGTTCTAATAGTCACGTATAATTCGCAGCTGATACAAGAGCACTCACGGACACCAACACGCCAGCCAGAGGGGATGGGACCAGTATGATGGTGGCATTTATTGAGTGCTGTCTACAAGCCAGGCATTGATTTAAGTATTTTGCCTGCGATAACTTATCTAATCCTCATAGCAACCCTGTGAAATGGATGAACCTTAACCCATTTTACAGGTGAGGACACTGAGGCATGGCGCAGTTGAGTCACTTGGCCAAGGTCACACCGCTTAACAGGTAGTGGAGCCAGGCTATGACCCAGGCCATCTGGAGCCTAAGCCCCTTCTCTTAGAGCAAACTGTTCTGCCCCGTAAACAAGGCGGAGCCCCAGGGCAGGGCAGTGGACTGGCCTGAGCTGCAACCACACCACTCCGAAGCCCCTATATGGTCCCCTCCCACACTGACCATGACTTGGCCACGTGACTAGCTTTGGCCATTGGGGCATTAACACAAAAGTTTGCTAAGTGCTTGTGTATTGGAAATACTCTTGCCACCTTGCAAGGAAGCCCAGTCTGGACTACTGAATGGTGAAAGACCCCCATGAAAGAAAGACCCACCCACCCAGATGATCATCCCAGTTGACCCCAACACCCAGCCCACCGGCTGACAACAGCCTCGTGAGTGAGTACAGGAGAAAAACTGCTCAGTCAACTCTTAGAATCTTGAGAAATAATAAGTAACTGTTGTTTTTATCCATCAAGTGGGGTCATTTTTCATGTATCAGTAGATAACTGAAACAGGTAGACAGAGACATAGGAAGGGACCTGAGGAAACGTGCGGAGAGGCAATTAAATCCATCAACCATTTATTAAAGTGCCATGTCCTGTAGGTCCCAGGGGAAGCTAAGGAGAGGGAAGAATGAAATCAGAAGATCAGGGCACCTGGGTGGCTCAGGCGGTTAAGCGACTGCCTTCAGCTCAGGTCATGATCCCAGGGTCCTGGGATCGAGCCCCGCATCGGGCTCCCTGCTCAGCGGGGAATCCTAGAATCCCTTTGTCCCTCTCCCCCTCCTCCCTGCTCTTGCTCTCTCTCTCTTTCTCAAATAAATACATAAAATCTTAAAAAAAAGAAAAAAGAAATCAGAGGATCACACAGTCCCTGCCCTCAAGGAGCTGACATTCTCCGGTCCCAGAAGATTCCTGCACGTGGGAGGCAGTATAGATTGGTTACTGAGCTCAGGAGCCTGCAGATGTGGGTGTGGATCTTGGCATCACCGCGTCCTAGCTGTACGACATTTGCAAGTTATTTCACCTCATTGGGCATCATCCATTCATCCACAAATACCTGTTATTAAATCCTGGAAAATGCAAGCTAACCTATAATGACAGAAAGCAGATCTCTTGATGCCTGGGGAAGGGAGTAGACAGCTGTATATGGATGCCGAGACGCATCAGTACATTTTAAATGTGTACCGTTCATTGTATGTAAATTATACCTTGATGTAACGTTTACTTCTATGTGTCAACTTGGCTAGACTATAGTTTCCAGTTATTCAGTTAAGCACTAATTTAGGTGTTTCTGTGAAGCTATTTTGTGGATGTGTTTAAAGTCTGCAATCAGTTAATCTAGGAGATTATCCTCAATAATCTGAGTGGGCCTCATCTGATCAGTTGAAAGGCTTTAAGAGCAAAACTAAGTGGTGGTGGGGGGGGGTTCTCTGCAGGAAAAGAAATTCTGCCTGTGGACTGCCGCATCACCTCCAGCCTGAACCAATTACTTGGAATACAACAATCTCTACATGATAGATAAGGTGATGATAAATAGATAGGTAGAGATATATATTCTACTGATTCTGTTCTCTGGTAGAACCTTGACTGACACACTTAATAAAGGCGTGAAAAAAAGTTTAAGAAATCTACATAAAGGTAGAAAAAAATAGCTCCTAGTCTCTGTTGAAATACAACTTGAAATTATGATTTAAAATGCCAGGCATTGGGGCGCCTGGGTGGCTCAGTCGGCTGGGCATCTGACTCTTGATTTCGGCTCAGATCACGGTCTCAAGGTTGTGAGATTGAGCCCAATTCGGGGCTTGATGGTAAGAGAGTGACTATAAAGATGGAAAGAGAATTCTAAAGGGTACCCTAAGTCTGAGAAGGAGTACCCAAGGAAGGACAAACTTGAAGGGGGCTTCAGACCTCCACCACTGGATGGTGAAGAAGTTCTCTGGGTCACCAGGGTCAGAGCTGGTCAACAGTCGTCATGTGGGCAGAAACAGCACTGGGGAGGGGCACACAAGCCAAGGCTGGTGAGGAGCTGCACAGAGGAAGTTGGGGGGCTGTGAAGGTGCTGATGGAGCTGGGGGCTAAAGAGAACACTGTCCACGGGGTCTGGCATACTTCTGTGTGTGGTGTGGCCAACGAAGCTCCAAGCCAGGTGTACGGGATGAGGATTGGGTCATCAGGTCACTAGACAGCCAGCCCCACATCCCTCACCCCATCCCATCCCACTCCCCAGCACACACATGCTTGGAGCTGAGGGCAGAGTGTGAAAGCAGTGACCTGTTAGGGCACAGCCTACGCTGCCTGAGGCTCCCGGAAACCCTACTGCCACCCAAGTCAAGAGAGAAAGCACATCGGGGCGCCTGGGTGGCTCAGTCGTTGGGCGTCTCCCTTTGGCTCGGGTCATGATCCCGGGGTCCTGGGATCGAGCCCTGCATCGGGCTCCCTGCTCGGCGGGAGGCCTGCTTCTCCCTCTCCCGCTCCCCCTGCTTGCGCTCTCTTTCTCTCTCTCTCTCTGTCAAATAAATAAATAAAATCTTTAAAAAAAGAGAGAGAGAGAGAAAGCACATGGAAGCTGGAGAAAGCTGTCCCCGTGAGTATCATGGCCAGGAGAAACTACTCAGGACCGGGCAGTGGAGAGAAAAGAACCCTAGCAACTAGAACCAGGAAAGAGAGCCCTTGTCTCCTCCAGTGTCCCTCCAGCGCCCTCTACAGGCCAGGCTGAACTCCTTCCAGTGTCCCTCCAGCGCCCTCTACAGGCCAGGCTGAACAACTTCCTGGTTGGCCAAGGAGAAATAGCAAGGCCCAGCTCCATTACCAAGGAGCAGGCAAATAGAGTGAATTTGGAGCCAAGAAGCAATAAACTTAAAACCTCCACAAATGCTCCCCCACATTTTGGTAATTTGCCACATTATGAGACCCACCCTTCCTCAGGTAGAAGCCAAAAAACTCACACCCCCAGATTCCCTTTCTCCTAGGAAGTATTTCTGTAGACGTATGACCTGGGCTCCACCAATCAGATGCATCCACGTAAGTTTGAGTTCAAAAGTGAACCACAATACCCAAGAGAAATGAAAACATATACCCACACAAAAACTTGAACAGATGTTCATGGCGGGATTATTCATAATAGCCAATGAGTGGAAACAACCCAAAAGTCCACCAAATGACTTTTGGATAAACCAAATGCAGTATATCCATAGGATCAAATACGGTATCAACCATAACGAAGTACTGATATGTTACAACATGGATGAAGCTTGAAAACATTATACTAAGCCAAAGAAGCCAGACACAGACATACTATATGATTCTATTTGTATGAAATGTCTAGAATAGGCAAATCCATAGAGATGAAAGTAGATTAGTGGTTGCCTAGGGCTATGTAGGGAGAGGGGGTTGGGAGGAAATGAGGAGTGAAGGCTAAAGCATATGGGATTTCTTCGGGGGTTGATGAAATGTTCTAAATTGTTGTAAAATTGATGGCTTCACAACTCTGTGAATATATTAAAAATCCATGGAATTGTACACTTGAAACGGGTGAATTATATGGTATGTGTATTATATCTTGATAAAGTGGTTACCAAAAAACATGTACTATGGTGTCAGGTAGGGCTAGGGAGTATGAGATGCATGAGACTGACTAGAGTCTGAAGCCTGGTTTTGCCACTTACAAATTATTTGACCTTGGGGTGCCTGGGTGGCTCAATTAGTTAAGTGTCTGACTCTTGATTTTGGCCCAGGTCATGATCTCAGGGTTCATAGATCGAGCCCCGTCTCAGGCTCTATGCTCAGTGTGGAGTCTACTTGAGATTCTCTCTCCCTTTCCCCTTGCCCTTCCCCCTAGCCCCCGCTCATGTTCTCTCTAAATAAATAAATAAAATATTTTAAAAAAATACAAATAAAAAAATAAAGACAATGGTTTGACCTTGGCTGAGTTGCCTCACCTTGCCGACCCTTGGTTTCCTCATCTATAAAATTGGAACAATAATAGTACCTACTTCATGTAGTGATTTTAAGAATTAAATGAAGTCACTAACAGTAGCTGGGAGATAATAAGTGCTCAGTAAATGTTGGGTTTTGTTCTTAAAAAAAAAAAAAGTGAGCCACAAGAGTGGAGAGCAGTCACCTGGTGGCCCCTGCAACAGAAGCCTCTAGTTCTTTGGGGGAGATTGTGAAGGATGCTCCTAGAGTCTGGTCCTGACTATCAGAGGTTCTAAGTAGCAGGGATGGGGCTTCCCCCCTCCCAGAGAGGCCCTTGTGGGGCAGTTAGGGATTATTCTAGGTTTTAGCTTCATAATCTGCCTTTCTGCCCTCTCCAAGAATCCATGAGCCTCTCGATGTCCTTATCACATGTCTTGGCTCAAACTAGCCAGTGTGGATCCTGTTGTTTGCAACTAAGAGCCTTGACACAGGGAGAAAGGAGCTTGTTCAAGAGACAAAAATGAGGCCATCTGGTAGAGAAGTGGGGCGAACAGGGAGATGATGTTAGAAGGCCTGGAGGGGCTAGCTCTCAAAGGGCTTTGTTAGGCATGACAGGTGATTTGAACAGAGGGGAGATATCATCTCTGGCTGTATGTGGACAGTCACAGACGGGAAGAGGGAGGGGATCAGGGAGGGGGCTGCTGTGATTGCCTGGGCAGGAAGTGACCACAGACAGGGCAGGATGGGGGTGAGAAGAGGATCAGAAGTGGGTGAATTTGGAGACATTTTAGAAGTACAGCCAGCAGGATTTGCTGATGAATGTGTGGGAGACAGACAGACAGACAGAGTGACAGAGACAAAGAAAGGGAGAAAAAGAGGGAAAGAGAGAGAGGTCAAAGGTGACTTGACAGTTGCAATGAAACCTCAATTCATCAACAGGAAAAGGAGAACAATACCGGAGAAGGTCATCCTGAGGAGTCTGTATAATGAAGGGTATAAAGCATTTTGCACATTTCATGTACCACTGTCATCCTTATTTACTATGGGGTGTGTTTGGGACGATTCATGCAAACCCATCATCTTTGTCCTGGAACCACCAAAACCCTCCATGTGTCCCCTAAGATTCCAAGAAAGGCCTCCACCATGCTCCAATTTCTTCAAAAACATCTGCCCTTACTCTGTGCCCCTTACAAGGAAAATAGGGCCTGGACTCAGGGAAACTACCCCCCCCCCCCCTGCCAAACTCCATGGGTTCTAAGGATTTACCAGTCCAGGAGTCTCTTTCCAAAAGACTTCCAGGCTCCCTGCTCTAGCTTCCTTTCTGTTTCTCTTTCAAATTCAATCTCTCATCTGTCACCTCCTGGCCACTGCCCACCTGGCCTCCCCAGTCCTGCCCAAACCCTGCCTGCAAGTTTTAAATTCAGATGGTGCAGTTGCTTCACTTATTTAAACTGGATTGTCCCTCCAGCCAATCCAGTGGTTCATGGGTTTTGCTTGCTTAACAATCCCCTGGGGAATTCTAAAGCTACCAATGTCTAAGACCAGAGATTCCCCTGGTCTTAATGATTACACTCTATCAATGGGTCTCAAACTTTAATGGCCATTGGAATCAGCTGGAAGTCTTGCTAATACATAGATTGCTGGACCCTAGAATTGCTGATTCTGTAGTTCAGACAATGGGCATTTCTGACAAGTTCCCAGGTGAAGCTGATGCTGCTGGCCCAAGGATCACAATTTGAGAACAGCTGCTCTACACCAAGAGGCGGTTAAAACTCTTGCTTCTGAGAGTGTGATCCACAGACCATTGGCATCACCTTGGGAGAGTGTTAGAAATGCAGAATCTCAGGCCCTGTCCCTGACCTATTAATCAGAAATCTGCATTTTACCAAAAGCCTCAGGTGATTCATACACGTGTTAAAAGTTTAAGGAGCATTGAATTCAATCCCAGTTCTGCCTATTATTAACTGTGAGATTTGGAAGTGTCTTCTTGAAGTCTCAGTTTCCTCATCTATAAAATGGGGGTAATAATAATTGCTACCTCATAAGATCATAGTAAGCATTAAATGAGTTAACGCAAATACAGTGCTTGGCATAGGATATGCACCAAATAAATGGTTATTATTACTGTCAGCTCTTGTCAGCTCCCCCAAGTGTTTCTAATATGCAGCCAAAAATGAGAAACACTGAGCAAGGCCAAAACCTGCCCCTTGGGGCCCCAGGAGCCATGGAGATGTAGATAAAAGACTGGAAACAGACTAAAATGGAGATGCAGACACCAAGCTAGGGACCAGAGCCCGAAAACAGCAGCAAAGCACCACAGACTGCAGCCCAAGAAATCAAAAGCTGAACCCAAACAGGGAGACTGAGACTCCAAGAGAATCACAGACATAGAAAAGAAGTAGCAACCATTTCCACAGCCAGAAATTAGAGGCAAAGCTAGGTGAGGTTGACTTCCCTCCCCTGATCAACTATCCATCTATCCATCCATCTATCCACCCATCCATCCATCCATCCATCCACCCATCCATTCATCTACCCATCCATCCATCCATTCACCATCCATCCATCCACACATCCATCATCCATCCACCCATCCATCCATCCATCATCTGCCCCAATCCATGGCCCAGTCCTGCTTCCCCTCTCCCTGCCATGTCCTATCTCTTCAGCCCATCCATCCAACAGGTAGGACCACAGGTCCAGTCCTGGTCTTGGTGACACCCTCAAGAGCCCACAAACCTGGGGAGAGGCTGTTGTATTGTGAAGATCTCATCACCAGGCATCCAAGAGAATGTGCAACCACCTTTGCAAATCTCCCCCATGGGGGTTAAGAAGGCAAGCTCTGGAATCAGGCAGACCAGTCTTTGAATCTAACTCCACCACCTACCAACTTCGAGGCCTGAAACAGATTACTTCTCTGCGCCTCAGTTTCTTCCTCTGGAAAGTGGGACATATTTTTTAAAAGATTTTATTTATTTGTT
Organism: Halichoerus grypus; assembly: GCF_964656455.1. Taxonomy (NCBI): domain Eukaryota; kingdom Metazoa; phylum Chordata; class Mammalia; order Carnivora; family Phocidae; genus Halichoerus; species Halichoerus grypus. The sequence goes on from NC_135726.1 coordinate 47,594,547, forward strand.
TATTGAGACAGTGAGAGTGGGAGGGAGAGAGAGAGAGAGAGAATCTAAAGCAGACTGCACTGAGCGCAGAGCCCAACGTGGGGCTTTACCCCATGGACTGTGAGATCATGACCTGAGCCAAAACCAAGAGTCAGATGTTTAACTGACTGAGCCTCCCAGGTGCGCCGAAAGTGGGACATATTTAGAATAGTGGCTAGTATAGGGTAAGCATTCGAATGTAGCCATGATGGCTTATGATTTCCCATCTGTCCTGCTAAAGGCTCACTTCCAACACTCCCACTCCAGGCATGCCTCTCTCTGGTCCTCTGTGGACTCACTTTCCTTCATTGAGAGATAACAGTGGTAGCTCTTACTATTGAGGTCCGCCCTCCATTGATCATGCTGTGGACTGAGACCCCTGCCCTGCCACTGTCCTCAACACCACTCCATGCTGAGGGACCAAAACAGTAAACACTTGGTCATCCTTGGCACAGAGTAGGGGCTCATTAATATTTGATGAGAGAATGGATGAGAGAATTCTTAGGTACTTAGTAGACCATGGTTCCTGCCCCTCCACGGGACGTGAAACTGGGTACTGCTACAGCAATTGAGGAGCTGGGGGACCTTAAAGGATACATGTGAGGGTACATAGGTACATGTGAGGGGCAAACTGAGCCGGACAGTGGGGTCAGGTGAAGGGAGACAGGTGATTGGTGAGAAAGAGACCCACAAGGTCAGGTTGAAGAGAGACCTAAGGAGAAGTACTTGAGTGGTCCAGGTGGCAGACACAGGCAAGGAGCAAGTCAGAGAGAAGGAGCGGAGTCCAATGGGAGTCTTAGCTCTCCTGCCTCACCTGGCCATGTCATCTGGCTCTCCTCACCAGTCTCTCTAACCTGTCTGCCTTCACCTCTCTCCCTCCCCTAGCTTCCCTACAATTCTCTCAGTCACCTGTCCCAACACCCAGCTCTCCACCACCCACCCCGCACTTAACCTTCTCACCTGTTCTTTTTTTTTTTTAAAGATTTTATTTATTTATTTGAGACAGAGAATGAGAGAGAGAGAGAGAGCACATGAGAGGGGGGAGGGTCAGAGGGAGAAGCAGGCTCCCCGCCGAGCAGGGAGCCCGATGTGGGACTCGATTCAGGGACTCCAGGATCATGACCTGAGCCGAAGGCAGTCGCTTAACCAACTGAGCCACCCAGGCGCCCGTCCTTCTCACCTGTTCTTATCCAGCCATCCCTCCCTTCACCGGCCTTGCCGCCCTGTCCCCTCCTCAGTCACTCCTCACAGATCTCCCCCTTCATCTTGGATCCTCCACCTCTGTTTTTCTAATCTGTCCACCTTCACTTATTCTCCATTTGTCTTTTCTCTCATATCCTTTTTGCTGACAGGGGCTGCCTGTTTCCCACCCAGGACCGCTCAGTGGTTCTCAGAGCTTCTGAGTGCCCTGGGGTGAGGTCAGGGCTGTGGACCTCAGAGCGGGGAAGGGACTTGGGAGGCAGCAGGATGTCTCAGACCTGCATGGAAGAGATGGGCAAGAGGCAGGAAGGAGGATATAGAAAAGGCTGCGTAGGAGATGGAGGTCCCCTGGGATTGGGATCTGGGGGTGGAATCTGAGGTTCTGCAGCAAAAGCTGAAAGCTGGTGGAGCCAGTCCACCTCCTCTACCCTTAGGTGACCCAGAGTGTCCCTTTCTGCCCATGTCCCACCCTCTGCCCTTGAGGATACACCCCTGTGTTTTCTCCCAGGGTCCTCCCACCCCGACGTTGCAGTGGGGGTCCTGATAGACACATCAGAGAATCCAAGGTGAGGGGTGGGCGGTGGAAGTGGGACTGAGACCCCACTCAGGGTCCCCTGATGCAGCTCTTTCCACCCCCACCTGGAATCCGTGCCCTTTATTCCTTCACCCAGACCTACCCAGACCGCCCAGGACAAGTTTGGCCATTTTCAGGACCACTGCAAAGCAAGAAAGGCAAATTGCAGAAAAATGTATTCCATATGATTGACACCACTTTTGTAAAAGTAACAACAAGAATATGTGCCATGAACCTGCATTTGCTCTAAGTATAGGGAAAGCGGTGAATTAACAATGGTTATCTTTGCGGGTTTGAGTAGGAAAGGAAGGGGTGGAGAGGGAGGTAATAAAGAAAGGGGAATAATAGAAGCTGAATGGAAAAATAATCATGGGATCAATTTTTTTCTTTTAGTACATTTTTATCAACTTTAAATTTTTTTTATTTTAAAATACTAAAAACTTACAAGAAGTTGTAAAAATACTGCAGAGAAGTTTCCCGTAACCATCATTACGTAACTATAGCACACTCTCAAACTAGGAAACTGACGTTGTCACAATACTATTAACTAGATTACAGACCTTACTGGGACTTCAGCTTTCGAATACGTTCATTTCTTTTTGTCTGTCTTTGTGTATGATTCAGTGACATTTCATCACATGTATAAATAAACACCACAATCAAAATACAGAGTTGTCTCCTCACACCAAAGAAACACCCAAGGACCACCCCTTTACAGTCACACCATCGTCCCTCTGCTGTTACCCTCCCGACCTGTTCTTCAACTTTTGTCATTGCAAGAATGTGATATAAATGGAATTATATATCATGTAACCTTTTGAGACTGGTTTTCTTCACTCAGCACAATGTTCTGAGAAGCCATCCAACTTGTGTGCCTCACTAGTTCCTTCCCTTTTTTGCTGAGTAAATACTATTCCATCGTACAAATGCGCCAATAATGGGATATTTAACTGTTCACCTGTTGAAGGGCATGTGGATTGTTTCCAGCTTGAGGTTACTACAAATTACTAATATTAAATAGTTTAGCTAGTACTAATACTTTAAGGGGCTATTAAAAGTGCCATAAGGAGCACCTGGTTGGCTTAGTCGGAAGAATATGCGACTCTTGATCTCAGGGTCATGAGTTCAAGCCCCATATTGGACGTGGAGCCTACTTTAAAAAAAAGAGGGGCCATGAATATTCATATCAGATTTTTGTGTCAACACATTTTTATTCCTCCAGGATAAAATGCCCCTGAGTGTGATCATGGAGTCATGCGGTGTAAGTGTATGTTTAACTTTTTAAGAAACTGCCAACTGTTTTTCTAGAGTGGCTGTGCCATTTTACACTCCCACCAGCAACACATGAGAGTTCCAGTTTCTTCAAATCCTCACCAGCATTTGGTCTAATCAGTATTATTATAATTAGCCATACTAATAGGTGTATAGTGGTTGCTCGTCATTTAATCTGCATTTCCCTAATGGTAAGCAATACTGACATCTTTTCTTGTGTTCATATGCCATCTGAATATTCTTTTTAGTGAAATGTCAATGTCTTCTGCCAATTTTCTAATTGGATTTTTGGATTTTTTTAATTGATGGGTTTTGACAGTTTTTTTTTTTTAAGATTTATTTATTTTTAGAGAGAGAGAGAGTGAGCATGAGTAGGAGGGAGAGAATCTCAAGCAGACTCCACACTGAGTGTGGAGCCCTACATGGGGCTCAATCCCACAACCCTGAGATCACCACCTGAGAGGAAACCAAGAATCAGAAGCTTAACCAACTGTGTCACCCAGGTGCCCCCTTGAGAGTTTTCAAAAATATTCTAGATACCAGTCCTTGTCAGATATATGGTTTGCTAATATTTTCTTCCAGTCAGTTACTTATTTTCTTGTCCTGTTAACAGTCTTTCACAGAGTAAGTTTTTAATTTTGATAAAGTCCAATTGATCTTTTTTTGTTTTTTTAAAGGATTATGCTTTGCATGTCAAGTCTAAGAATTCTGCCTAAGCTACATATAGACCATTTACATTTAATGTAATTTTTAAAAGATTTTATTTTATTTTATTTTATTTTTGAGAGAGAGAGTGCGCATGAGTGGGGGGCAGGGCAGAGGGAGAGGGAAATAGAGAACCTCAAGCAGGCTCCACGCTCAGCGCAGAGCCTGACAGGGGGCTTGATCTCACAACCCTGAGATCATAACCTGAGCTAAAATCAAGAGTCAGACACTTAACCAAGTGAGCCACCAGGCACCCCCTACATTTAATGTAATTATTAATATGGTAATACTGAAGTCTGCCATCTTTTTTCTGTTCTTTCTATTTTTCAATATTTGCTTTCCTTTCTCCTGCCTTCCTGTGAATTACTTGAACATTTTTTAGTGTTTCATTTTGCTTTATCCGTGGTGATTTTGCATATATTTCTTTGTGTACCTTTTTTTAGTGGTTGCTCTAGGATTTCAATATACATATAAATATAACATCACGGTGTTTTACTATTGACATTTTTCCACCTCAAATGAAATGCAGAAATATTACTATTTAGGTCCCTTTACCCTCTCTGCTTTATAAATACGTAAGTATCTTAAATATCTTTTTAAATACATTGAGAATAACATCAGAGAGCAGTATACTTTGCTTTCAAATATCCAACATTATTTTTAAAACTTTCAAGGAGGATAGTCTATTATATTTACCTACATACTTACCCATTCTATACGCCTTTCTTAATTTCTGATATTCTAGGTTTCCTTTGGTCTTCATTTTCTTTCTGTTTGAAGAATGTCAGTAATTCTTTCAATACAGATCTGCCGGTAACAAGCTTTCTTAGTTTTCTTCACTTAAAAATGCCTTTATTTCACCTTCTTTCCTAAAGAATATTTTCACTGGATAAAGCAGTCTGGATTGACAGTTCTTTTCTTTCAGCATTTGAAAAATGTGCTACTTTCTCCTGGCCTCCATGGATTCTGAAGAGAAATCTGCTGTCAGTCAAATTATTGTTCCCCTATAAAGTGTAATGTGTCATTTCTCTTTGGCTTTCTTTCTTTCTTTTTCTTTCTTTCTTTCTTTTTTTTTTTAAGATTTTATTTATTTATTTGAGAGAGAGAGAATGAGAGAGATAGAGTGCATGAGAGGGGGTAAGGTCAGAGGGAGAGGCAGACCTCCCACTGAGGAGGGAGACCGATGCGGGACTCGATCCTGAGACTCCAGGATCATGACCTGAGCCGAAGGCAGTGGCTTAACCAACTGAGCCACCCAGGTGCCTTTCTTTCTTTTCTTTCTTTCTTTCTTTCTTTCTTTCTTTCTTTCTTTCTTTCTTTCTTTCTTTCTTTTTCTTTCTTTCTTTCTTTCTTTCCTTTCTTTCTTTCTTTCTTTCCTTTCTTTCTTCTTTCTTTCTTTCTTTCTTTCTTTTTCTTCTCTTTCTTTTCTTTTCTTTTCCTCCTTCCTTCCTTCTTTCCTTCCTACTTTCCTCCCTCCCTTCCTTCCTTCCTTCCTTTCTTGCTTTCTTTCTTCAGAGGGGAGGGGTTCAGTCCTTCTTGACTGCTGCTTTCCTCATGGCTGCCAGGACATTGCTCAGCTCCTCTCCCTTTCTCTTGGCATGGATGTGTCTCCACCCTTTTCTTGATGAATTAAGACGGGCTTGTCCTTGGAGACCTTGCGCAGCTCCATGGCACGTCACTCATATAGGGAGAAGCCGCACACCTCTCAGATCACGTCCTGCACGAACATGGTGTGCTTCGTGGTGTGCCCGCGGCGGCGGCCGTGCCTCGGCTTGCTCATGTTCTTAGTCACCTTGCGTCCGTTGTTAAGGTCCCTGCCATCGGGTAGCGCGGAGATGTGGCTACTCCTCCTCAGTGGCTCCTACGGTGGAACGCTGGTTACTGTCAAGATTCTTTGTCCTTAGTTTTCAGAAGTTTGACTATGATGTGCCTGGATATGGCTTTCTTTGCTTTATCCTTTCTGGGATTTACTCAGCTTCTTGAATCTGTAGACTTAGATAGTTTACCAAATACGCAATAGTTCAGCCATTATTTCTTCAAATATTTTTTTTCAGACTGAAGTTTCTTTCTGTTTTTCTCCTGGAACTTCAATGATGTGAATATTAGATCATTTGTTATTGTCCCAAAAGTCCCCGAAGCTCCTTTTATCTCAATAGGTACCTTTTAATTAAAAAAAAAAAAATTTTACTTCTCTTTTGTGTAGACTTCAATCTATTTACTCTTTGTTGTTCAGAGTGGATAATTTATTTTATTTTCTTTTTTAGGATTTTTATTTGTTTATTTGAGAGAGAGAGAAAGAGCACGAAGGGGGGGGAGGGGTAGAGGGAGAGAGAATCTCAAGCAGACTCCTCACTGAGCAGGGAACCCTAGGCAGGGCTGGATCTCACAACCCTGAGATCATGACCTGAGCCAAAATCAAGAATTGGACACTTAACCGACTGAGCCACCCAGATGCCCCGAGACTCTATATTTTTTTATTTGTTTCAAGAGGGTTCATGAGTGCTCCTTGAAGCATTTTTACAAGTTACTTTAAAATTCTTGTCAGACAGTTCCAATATCTGTGTCATCTTGGTGTTGGCATCTACTTATTGGCTTTTCCCGTTCTATTTAAGATTTTCCTGATGCTTGAAATATGGAGTACAATGAATTATTTTCTCTTGTACCCTGGACGTTTAGGGTATTATGAGACTATAATTCCATTTTAAAAGTGTTACTGCCAGGGCAATAATCAGAGCTCTGTTTACACATCTTTGCACAGTGGCTGAATCACAGTTTTTGGAGTTTTGGATAATTTGTTATATGGTTATTATAATGAGAGAGAGAAGATAGAGACAGAGACAGAGAGATCCATTTGTATATAAAAGGGGAGATTGTATATGTATGAATATATGTGTGCATATATAATTATTTTATGCTCTGGGCCCCAGAGGCATGGGAGCAATAGAGTAAAATGGCTTTAGGGCTCTTGATGGAGTGGGAATTGATGGTGATAGAGCCCCAACCATAATTTGGGGGAACAGAGAGCTGGGCTGAACGTCTGAGATGGCTCATCCACATGGCTGGCAGTTGACACCTAATGAGGGTGGGAGTATGGTGGTCACAAGGTGGTCATCCTTCTCACACAGCAGCTAGCCTTCCCCTTGAGTGAGGGTCTCAAGAGAACCAACCAAGCTGGCCTTTTCTGACTTAACCTCAGAGGTCATGCAGCACCAATGGTTACACATGAGCTACTAAGGCCAGCCCAGATTCAAGGGAAGGGGACAGAATCACTTCAAAGACTTTGAAGACATGTTTTAAAACTACTAAAGTCCTCCTTCTGGCTACAAAGTATTTACATTCTTTCCACATGCAAAATTCACTCTTCCTACAACCTCAGAACTCTCATCTATTTTGCATCAGGCTCATAGTCAAGGTCCACAGCCTCACCAACTAGATCAAAGCCAGGTGTTGGGGCACCTGGGTGGCTCAGTTGTTAAGCATCTGCCTTCAGCTCAGGTCATGATCCCAGGGTCCTGGGATCGAGTCCCACGTAGGGCTCCCTGCTCAGCGGGAAGACTTCTCCCTCTCCCACTCCCCCTGCTTGTATTCCTGCTCTCACTATCTCTCTCTGTCAAATAAATAAATAAAATCTTTAAAAAAAAAAAAAAACCCAGGTGTTGAGGAGGTCCCATTATTGCCAGAATACTAGAACTCTGGAGCACTTCCAGAGCGAGGGAAGCAGTTGCAACTATCTGGGAAAGCAATAGATGAATATTTAGGACCACACTGCCTGTTATGGTAGCCATCAGCCACATACATCAATTAAATTTAAATTAAAGAGAAATGAAGGACACCTGGGTGGCTCAATCAGTTGGGCATTGGACTGTTGATTTGGGCTTGGGACATGATGGCTGTGGGATAAAGCCCTGCCTTGGGGTCCACCCTCCAGTCGGCTTGAGATTCTTTCTCCCTCTCCGTCTGCCCCTCCCCCTGCTCACATGCGAGCTCTCTCTCAAATAAATAAATAAATAAAAATCTTTAATTAATTAATTAATTAATTAAAGAAAAATGAAAAAAAAAAACCCTGAAAATTCAATTCTTCCATTGCACTAGCTAAATTTTAAGCACTCAATAGCTCCATGTGGCTAGTGGTTACTGTATTGGACAGCACAGACATAGAACACTTCCAACCTTGCAGAAAGTTCTATCGAACAGTGCTAACTAGACAATATAATTTCAGGTATACTCTGTGCCCCAGAAATCCTACTCTGAATATATGTCTTAATCTGGAGTCTCCCAAAAGCATAGCCTGAGTCAAGGGGACAGGTGGTTTATTTGGGAGGTATCCTCAGGAAACACAGGTGAGCAGGGAAATTGGGACCGGAGGAGAAAGAAGGTAAAGATGGTGCAGAGTCCAGACTACAGGGAGGCAAGTGAGGCACCAGGGCACTTGCCTAAACCTGAGAGTGAGTGCCTCCTTAAAGTTTACACCCCAGCCACCTTGCTTCCCCACCCTAGTCCCAGCCATGAAAGGGTAATTGCTGTGAGCAACTAACTAGGGCTCATACCTACCAGGCGGGGACCCTCTAAGGACTTGAGGAGTCATGCAGAACACACCTTAGAATCAACCCACGGAGGAAAAGAGAAGCAAGAGTATTTACTCACTGGTTCCCAACCCTCTCTGGGGGAAGATTGTCCCTGGGGGAATTAATCCTGACACTTCCAGTGTGTTCTGCAGGCAGACGGGAGAAAGACCTCAGATGGAGAAGAAAGATACAGGCATATGAGATGGGAAGCTGTCAGGGTGTTCACGAACTGCCCACCAGATCTACGAGTGAGTGAAAAAATGAGCTGAGGGGATATGGTGGTGGGGCACCAGCTGGGGTGCTATGGCATATCCTAGAAAACCTCCCACAGAGGGGTATGTATGAGCCCTATGGTGATGGGGAGCTAAAGACAACCTAAGTGTCCATCACTGGGGGAGTAGATAAGTAAAAGTGCTGCATGGAATACAATGCAGCAGTTACAGAGAACTTGGTGTTCTCCACTATATAGAGAGATCTCCATAATATAAGTTTAAAAAAAAAAAAAGGAAGAGCTAGAACAAAATTTATAGCACAATCCCATTTATGCAGATTAGAAATACATATACACACACAAAATCACAAATTATAAAGATACATCTTTGCAGCTATATATCAAGTACATTAACGTGGGTATACCTGCAGGTGGGTGGGGTGGAAGTGGGGATGGGGTAGGGGGGGACCTTAGAGAGTCTTTCATGGGCCAATTGTGATTCTATGTTATGATCTGAAGAGTATGATTAATAACTCTCTGCACCTAAGGGCCAAGGAAAAAAAATAAAGGAATGAAAAATATAAAGTGCCTGCACATCAAAGCAATTCCCTACATGCTACACAATTATTATTACCATGGGGGGTGATGATAACAAAGCAACCAGACTCTGTCTGCCTTCTGAAAGCCCTCCTCACTGCCTTCTCCCCAGGCAGCCCCTCCAGTCCCCAGTAAGTTCTCTTGCCCCAGCGAATGAGGAGGTCCCTACCCTTTCATGCTACCTAGAGGGAGAGACAGGAGAACGGGTTGACTGTGACTCCCAAAGGTTCTCATCTTCTCTGGCTGTATATATAGAATAGGGGGTAAGTGCATAAGACTCCATTCAAACCCCAGCTCTGCCATTAACCAGCTGTGGGACCTTCAGCAAGTCATTTTTCCTTCCTGTGGCTCAGTTTTCTCGCTGGTAAAATGGGGACAAGCATAAAAGTAACAACTCACAGGAATGTTCAGAGCATAAAATGAGTTCCCAGAACACGCTTAAACCGACAGGGGAAGCTCCCTCTCTCGCATCCAAGCAGCCTCACCGCACACACCCTGCCCTAGTCCCTGCCCTGCTGCGACCGCTTCCTATCCCTCTACCTGCCTTGGCCGCAATCAGTGGATTCCCAAAATTCCAGGAACTCCTGAACTAGGTCAGGGACTCCTTAGTCTTCGTCCTGGGATCGAATTTCAGTTTCTCTTTCCTTCTTGACAGAGCTCTGGGCTCATCTGGCCCCACCCACACCTGTGAGCTCACCTGACTCCGCACGGGGCTCCACCCACTCACGCCTTTCAAGTCATTGTGAAAATCGCAATTTCCATTTGCCTTTTCACTTTACACACATCAGCCGGGATTGCTCATTTAGCCTGGCTAAAAAGTGGAGCCATGCAGCCAGGGAAGCAGTTGCGATTTGACCATGGCCACGGTGTGGGTCCTGGTGCTGGTGACTGCAGGGCTGAGCTTGGCCAGAGCTGGCCCTGTCCCCACGTTCAAGCCCACGACAACCTGGAAGCGCTGTGACATTGGCAGGTTCAAATCTCTGTCACCAAGGGAGCGGGAGGCCTTCAAGAAGGCCAAGGATGCCTTGGTGAGTCCCCATTGTTGTGGATTAACCTCTACTCTTGCTTTGGCCCAGCTGCTGCCTGGCTATAGTGGGCTAACCTCCCATCCTCCTGCTATGGGCTAGCCTCTAGCTTTTCAGCTATGGTTAACCTCTGTCCTTTCTGCTATGGATTAAACTCAAGCCCTCCTGCGAGGTCAACCTTGCGGCTATGGGCTAGCCTCTGGCCCTCCTACTGTAGGCTAATCTCTGCTCTTACTCTCTAGGAAAATTCACTAAAAAACTGGAGTTGCGGCTCCCGCCTCTTCCCTAAAAACCGGGACCTGAACCAGCTGCAGGTGAGTTGGAAGTGAGGCCACCCTTACCCTCACATGGCCCCTCTCCCTCACTCCTAAAGTGGCCCCTCACCTCCTTTGTCTCACCTGTCCTCCCCTCTGTCTGGTCTCTCCTCACCTGTCCTGGGCCCCCGTCCTTCCTCAACTGCTCCCCTGACCCCATCCCTCCCTTAGGTCCCTTTCAATCACCTCTCTGCCTGTCCCCACGTCCCTATCTCTTTCACCTGTCCCCATCACTCTTACCTAATTCCTTCTCATTTCTCCTTTTTTCTCTCTCCCGGGTCTATCTCCCACCCAAGCCCCTTGCCCTGGCCAGTTTGTCACTGTCTACTCTCAGGGCTGATTCCTTCCTCCCCTATCACCTGTTCTCCTCACCACTGACTCTGCCTTGTGTCCCCCATCATCTTTCTTCCAGTGCTCTTTCCCAGAGTCCGTGTCTCCTTCCTTCACCTTGATCACCTGTGCATCCAACTGCCCCTCTCCACCTGCTTCCCTAACCTGTCTCTGTTCACCCATCCCCATCCCGTCTCTCCAAACTTCTGTGACCCCCACGAGCCACCTTTCACTTGTCCCACTTCACTCTTTCACCTGTATCTTCCCTTAGGTTTCCCCCTCACCTGTATCCTTCATCTGCATCCTTCCTCACGCGTTCCCTTCTCCTGTCTCCCTCCCACCTGACCCATCACCTGTCCCCATCCTGTGTCCCGTATCACCTGCCCTCCTTCCCTGCACTCCCGACCTGTCCCCACTTAACTGGGCCTTCTTGCCTACGCTTCCTTACCTTTCCACCTCGCCTGTTCTTTCTCACCTCTCCTCAGGTGTGGGAGCGCCCTGTAGCCTTGGAGGCTGAGCTGGCCTTGACCCTGAAGGTCCTGGAGACCATGGCTGACAGGTCCCAGGGGGGCATCCTGGACCAGCCCCTTCACACGCTGCGCCACATCCGCTCCGAGCTCCAGGCCTGTGTGAGTGCTCGGGGCACCTGGGCCCCGTCTGTGGGTTCTGGGCTTAGGGGACCTCACCTCTCCGTCCCAGGCCCTGCCTCACACACCACCCTCCTCTGCCATCAGGTCAAGGCTCAGCCCACAGCAGGCCCCCAGCCCCGAGGCCGCCTCCACCACTGGCTGCACCAGCTCCACAAGGCCTCAAAGAAGGTGAGTGACTCAAGACGGGGATGGATGCCCGGGCCCTGGGTAAGGGAGGAGGCTGATGCCTGGGCAATGGCAACCATGTTTCCCTTTCACAGGAGTCTCAAGGCTGCCTCGAGGCCTCTGTCCTGTTCAACCTCTTCCGCCTCCTCAAAAAGGACCTGGAATGTGTCGCCAGTGGAGACCTGTGTGTCTAGGACCTGGACCCACCCCCAGCCCATCTGGGACCCCAGACCTTATTTATGCACTAAGCCCCAGCCCTGCCTTAAGTTATTTCCTCTCGCCCCTTATTTATGAAGCTTTAGCGCTGACCTAGACCCAAAAGTAATGCTTGTTTTTCTACTTTTATACAATATGTGCAAATAAACAGGAAGGAATTGGAACCTTCTTGATAACTGAATCCTTGGGTATGTGTATGATTGTGAGTCTGTGACTGAGGGTGGTTGTCTAAGAGGTGTAGGTAAAATGTGTAACTGGTTGTGTATATTGTGTGTGCTTGATTTCTGCGACCATGTGTGTGTATGGATTTAAGTGAGTGTCTGCCTGAGCCTGGGTCTGACCGAAGATACGTAACGGCAAGTTCATGCCCATGTGTGTGCTGTTCTGTGTGCATGTACACACATGTTTATATGTCTCTCTGTCTATCCCTGTCCATGTGAACTGGATATCTCTCTGTTCCATGGGTACCTAGGACAGATAGAGGTCTAATCAAGATGCTTTATCCTGTAATGAGTATCAGAAACCCAACTCAAATGGGGAAAGTAAAAATGAGTTTATTATCACGTGTAACAAAAAGTCAGCTGGCAGGGCTGTTCTAGGACTGGTTAATTCATTATTCAGTAATGTCTTTGGGAACCAAATTCTGTCCATCTCTGTTGGCTGATTCTTACTCTGGCTACCTCATGGCCTCAAGATGGCAGCCACAGCTCCAGCTGTCACAACCAACCACCTGAAACTTAATGGAGTAAAATGACAATTTTATCCTGCTCACAGATTCTGTGGGTCATGAATTTGGACAAGGCTCAATGTGGATAGCTTGCCTCTGCTCCATAGTGTCTGAGGCCCTAACTCTCCTTCCATAGGTTTTGTTTTGTTTTGTTTTTTTAGATTTATTTATTTATTTTGAGAGAGAGAGAGAGCATGAGTTGGGGGGAGGGGCAGAGGGAGGAGAGAAGCAGACTCCCCGCTGAGTGGGGAGCCCAACTTGGGGCTCGCTCCCATGACCCCCAAGATCACAACCTGAGCTGAGTTCAGGAGTCAGATGCTTAACCGACTGAACCACCTGAGCACCCCTTCTTCCACAGTTTTTATTTATTTTTTATTTTTTTTCCTTTTGCACCATTAGTATTACCCGCAAGGGGGTGCACTGTTCCTGGAAGTACTGCAATACCAGGTCGATGCCTGGAGTGGACGGAGCAAGCTCCTATTCCATCTCCCTGCTCCACAAATCCATTTATATTCCACAGTTTTTAAAAGCAAGGAAAACTGGGGTGCCTGGGTGGTGCAGTCGGTTAAGCCACCGACTCTTGACTTTGGCTCAGGTTGCAATCTCTGGGTTGTGGGATCCAGCCCTGCTTCAGGCTCCTTACTCCCTTCGGAGTCTGCTTGGGATTCTCTCTCTCCCTCTCCCTCTGCCCCTCCCCCTGCTTGCCTGCACTTGATTGAGAGAGAAAGAGAGAGAAATCACGGGTGGGGGGTAGGAGCAGAAGGAGAAGCAGACTCCCCGCTGAGCAGAGAGCCCGACGTGGGGCTCAATCCCAGGATCTTGAGATCATGACCTGAGCAGGAGGCAGACGTTTAACCGACTGAGCCACCCAGGCGCCCCAATAAATAAAATATTTTTTAAAAATAAATAAAATAGAAGCAAAGAAAACCTTCCAGAAAAACTCCCTATTGGATGTGCGTGCTTGTCTCATTGGCTAGAATTTAGTCACATGCCTAAGCCTAAAGCAATCAGTGGCAAGGAAGATGTAAGTTGCTCAGCCCATGGCATGAATTTCTTTCCCCTTTGCCTGACACCTGCTTCTTGGGATTCCCTTGCAGTTTGAAAGCCATCCAACTGAAGGGCTTCTTAAATTAATTAATTTATGTAAGGAATTTAAAACAGTTTCTGGCACAGGTTAAGCCCCACATATGGGTTTGTTGCTGTTACTCTTATTATTTTAGATTTTTTTCTTCTTCCCTGACGCAAGAAAACTCTTCCATGTGTTCCCTTCCTTCCTGCTTAGTTCACTAGTATGAGGATGTGAGCTCTGGAGCTGTGGTGGCCATTTTGTGACCAAGAGGCAATGAACCTAGAGTATGAAGCTATTCTTCTAAGGAAGGTAGAACTAAAGAGTAGGAAATTGGGTCCTTGGTGATATCAATGAGCCGTTGCACCAAACCCCCAAACCTCCTAACTCCAGACTTCTTATTAAATGAGATAACCAAATGTCTTAAGTCATGTTAATTGGGTTTTCTGTCTTTTGCAGCCAGATGTATCCTCACAAATCCATCTCTGTATGCCCAGCATAGAACCTAGAGGAGGTAGTCAATTAATATTTGATAATATGGGGTGCCTGGCTGGTTCAGTTGGTAGAGCATGCACGCAACTCTTGATCTCGGGGTCGTGGGTTCAAGCCCCATGTTGGGCATAGAGCTTACATTATCAAACATATATTTGCTAGTAAACATTTGAATCATGTAGGAGATACCTGAATTCTGGCATACGACCCTCTTCAATAGGCCTGCTGGAATTACAGTTGCAAATCCCTTCTTGGAGATGCCAAGGTCTAACAAAAATTCTTGAACTGGATATATTTTGGTTTGGCCTGTTCAGCATCCATTTCTCCTGGTAAAGCTCCTCAATTTTCCTTTGGGGAATAACTCTGTTTTCCTACTTCTTCATTTGGTTGAACGTATGACTCAGGTTGGCTCAGTCAGATCACTCCATCTCCAGAGCACAGAGGCAAGCCCTTTGTCCCCGCTCATGACAACCTCTGCATCCGCTGTTCCCTGTGCCTGGGACATGTCCTACTACTCTCCTGCCACCGTGAAGTCTTCACCTGGCCAGTTCCCATTCATCCCTTATGTCTCAGCTAATACCACCTTCTCCTTCAAAAATCCTTCTGCATGGTGCACTGGGGTTCCTATTGCTTTTATATGCCTAGAAGCTTTCCCATCCTACTTTTCTGGTGACTGTGTAGGGTCAATCATATGAAATTGCTCATGTTCTGCCATTTCTAACCTACAAAACTGGCTATTTCATATGGTTCAACCTAATATTATTTTAGTAACCTCCCCTCCCCCAGGCCACACAACCCAGACCCCCACCTGGCCAATCAACAGTCAGAGCAGGAATGTCATGTGACTCCAGTCAGGCCAATCAGAGCCCTTCCCTGATTTTTTTCTCATTGAGGACTGGAGGAGA
The DNA here is from genome assembly GCF_964656455.1 of Halichoerus grypus. Classification (NCBI taxonomy): domain Eukaryota; kingdom Metazoa; phylum Chordata; class Mammalia; order Carnivora; family Phocidae; genus Halichoerus; species Halichoerus grypus. Next base: position 47,609,579 of record NC_135726.1, read on the forward strand.
TTTTGCCATTTTACCTTTGGGGTTATGATGCTAGAAGCATCAAATATGTGTCTGTAAATAAATGGCCATTTGCCCCACCACGTGTTGTTGAAGAGGATGAATCTGAGCTGGGAGAAACAGAGAAATGAGTGACTAAAGTGTCTGGGTGGAATTGAGTCTGGGTTCCGGTCTCTAAGGCCAAATTCCTTGTAGCTTTACCCTTAATTGTCTGCATCCCAGATGTATGAGCCAACAGTGCCCACTTTTGATGCTTAATCCAGGGAAGCTGAGTTCCTGTCACTTGCTACCTAAAGACTCTGAACTAATAAGTGTCCCCTATTAGTTCAGAGGGAACCTCGGGGCAGGGGCAGGCAGCTCTGCTGGGCTCCCAGTCTCCTGAACAGCAATAGGGCTGCGATTGCCCTCAGCTCCAGGAGGGCAGAAACTGAGTCTGTTTTGGTCGCTCCTGGGTCTTCAGTGTCCAGCACAGGGCCAGGCACAGAAGAGATACTCAAACATTCCGCTTAGATGATCCTAGGCCCTCTCTCACCTAGTGTACCTGTTCCTTGGGTTTAGAGCTCTCAATTTTGAAAAACAAGCATAGCATTGGCATTGATAAATACTTCTCTACCAAATGAAGGGGTTACAAGTGAAGGAAGGTGGGTGGAGTGTTATCCAAAGTGCTGACCTGGGGACCATGTTGGCCCCAAACATGCCAGTGGGTGGATGCCAAATTCTGAGATGGCAGTTCCTGATTTTGTTTTGAAGGCACATACACACCACCCCAAAGCTGGGGTCTTCCACGGAAATCAGACCATATACCACCTCTACAGACAATCCTCCACTGGCTTCTCATAGCTCAGAGAATACAACCTGACCCTTGACCCCAGCCCACAAGGCTCTGCAGAATCTGTTCCCTGCTTGCCTCTCCCACCCCCTCCCCTCCCACTCTCCCACTTGCTCCGGTCCAGACATACTACCTCCAAAACACCAAGCACACTCTTTCCTCAGGACCTTTGCATGTGCTATTCACTTTGCCTGGAATGCTTTTCCCTGGCTCTTCCTACAAGGGATTTCTTCAGCTCCAGCATCACACTCCTTGAGCCCCCAACCTAAAGTAGGCCTCCCAGTCAGTCCCTGTACCATCCCCTTCTCATTCTTTCCATGGCACTCATTTACCCCCAGATACATTATTTACGTGCTTGTTTACTCTCACCACCACCACCCCCACCCCCCCGTCTAGAATATGAGCTCCATGGGGCAGGGGTTTCTTGTTTTGTTTTAGTTAAACTATTTTGTTCACTGTTGTATCCCCTGAACAGGGCCAGGTACACAGTACATGCTCAATAAAGCTTTATTGGGTGAATCAGAGACAATATAGTCAGATGGTTGGGTGTGCAGGACTCGGAGGCAGTAAACTTTCCAATCATGGCTCTGCCATTTCCTGGCTGTGTGATCTTGGGCAAACTCCTTAACCTCCCTAAACTTCAGATTCCTCCTCTAGAAAAGTGGGTGCACACACTACACAGATCTGTTGCAGAGGATAAATGCAATCACGCTTACTATCTGAGTAACTCCATTTTGCTGGGCTCTGGGTTGCATACTCTCTCCTTGCATCAGGGAGGGTTCGTGAGCACAGTGCCTGGCGTGTGGGAAGCCCTCAGTATCCAGGAGTCGTGATGATGGAGATGGATGTGTGGCTGAGCCACTGGGTGAGGGAGCCTCATGGCCTGTGAGTCTCTGGTGCTTCTGTCCTTGCTGCCTCCCACCCTGTCTGCCCAGATCCATCCCCCTCCCTCCTGCTCTGTTCTATTTCTGTCTTTCTCTCCTCCTCCCCAGGCCTCAGGGGGCCCCTGGCTGGCAAGAAGCCTTCCTCCTCCGTCTCCAGGATCAGGAAGCAGTTTTCACTGCAGGCCTCCCCCTCCCCAAGGGCTGGGGCATCCCACCTGACCAACTTTCCTTCCCCAGCCACAGCCCTCAGCCTCACCTGAGAAAATCCTCTCCCCCACACCATCTTCTGTGCTCCCAGCAGACTCCTTCTGCACCTAGGATCTCTCAGACTCCAGACAGCGACCAATGAGCATTTTCCCTCATCCCCTCCCCAAGGCTGACTTTGGATACCCATACTCAGCTAACTAAGGTCTTTGGGGCCGTTCCCTAGCCTCTAGACAGACACCAGAGGCAATACAGTGTAGCAGTAGAAAAATAGAGGTCAACCTGCCAGCTCCCCTATTTCTTCACTTGGGGACCTTGGGCAAGTGACTTTCACTTCTCCCTGGTTCAGATTCCTGACTGTAAAATGGGACCAAACATACCTACTTCAGTTAGCTGTCCAACCTCAGAGAGAGGAGCTGTGCTTAGCACAATGCTTGCGCGTGGAATGGACATCCAACAGCTGTTCAGCAGAATTCTGCGGTTAAGAATCCAGACTCAGAAGTCAGGCTGCCTGCCTTTTTAAATCCCGGTTTTGCTTTCTGTGCTGGTTCTGTGACCTTGGGCAAGTTACTTAACTTTCCTGCGCCTCAATTTCCTCATCTGCGAAATGGGATAACATCACTGACATCTAGGGTTGTTTAGAGGATTAAATGAGTGCTTGGCACATAGTACGCACTCACTAAATATTAGCTAGTATTATTTTATTTTAATTATTCCCCACCTCTAAGTCTCTCAGGGGACGGGAAACTATCTCGAGTCTCCCTGGTCCCAACTAGCCACCTTTCCTTCAGTCTCACTTGCGTCCTTATGCTGTAATCCAGGTCACACACACACACACACCCCCCAAGACACACAGACACACACAGAGGTCAGCAGAGCGGCCTCAGACACAGAAAAAAGTTTAATTCTGCTGCGGCGGAGGGTCCCGGCTCCGGCAGGGAGGAGGATTTGGTTTTGGATTTTGTTCATGTGGGGATTTATTTGGGGAAAGAGGAAGGAATAGGGGAGAGTCTGGTCCTTCCAGTGGGACCTGCCCGGGAGAATGTGTAGTGGGAAGAGGTAATCGGGAGAGATAGGAAGACTGGACAAGATATGGGAGGGCAGAGGGAGAAGAGACGACGGGACGGAGAAAGGAGACACAAATAGGGAAGGACAGACACGTAAGACAAAGACGACAGAGGGCGGGACAGAGACAAAGGGAACAGAGAAAAGGGGGACCCCAAGCCAGACCCGACGGGACCAGGGAGGTGAATGGGGTGGGGGTGGGGGCTTTGGAGGCCGCCGCGGGACAGAATAGGATCTAGTCCAGCCAGATACAAGAAATGGGCCCCTCGCCCCTGCCCCGGGTCCCGGGCGGGGGGAAGGGGCTCGTGTCTCAGTGCTGCAGTGTCGGGGGGGCCCTGCCCCTCCCCGCGCTTCGCTGTGTAAGGCACCGGCTCCAGCGAGGTCCGCGAGCGCGCGGGGGGAGGGGCAGGAGGGGGGCGAGGAGTCCGTGGAGGAAGGGGGCCCGGCTGCCCGCCCCCTAACTCCCCGGGGGCGTGGCCAAGAGCCGCAGACGAGGCAGTCCCGCCCCCTCCGGGGAGGAGAAGGGCGAGTCTCCGCCTCTAGTCCGACGACTAGGCGCCGCGCTTTCTCCGGCGAGTCCTGCCCCAGCGTCCGGGCGGCTGGGCATTTGTCCGCGGCACCCAGGCGTCCCGGCGCCCGCCTGCCGCTCACACGGTACTCTCCAGCATCCACTCGGTGCTGGTAAAGGCCAGGCGTGCCCTGGCGGAGCCCAGCCCCAGGTCTCCGTCCTCCCCGGCCGCGCCCCCTCCGGCCCCGTCCAGGTGCGGCGTGGACCGGTGGCGCTTTGTCCGCCGGGCGCGGCGCGGGTAACTGTGGCTCTGGAAGAGCGCCCCGTAGTCCCCGTCGAACGAATAGCGCTGCTGCGGCCTCGGCCGGGCCGGGGCGCCCCCAGGAACCAGAGCTAGAGTGGGAGGCGCCGAAGCTGGCGGCCCCAGGGCCCCGGAACGGCTCCTCCGAGGGCCCGCCGCGGCCCAAGACTCCTCCCCAGAGGTTTCCTCAGACGGCAGCAGGCACAGCGAGGTGGCCGAGCCGCCCAGGGAGCGTCCAAGGGCGGTCTCCGGCTCCGCGCAAGCCGTCTCGGCCGCGGGGGCCTTGGCCTCGAGCGCCACGGCGGCAGCAGCGGGGGACGCCACCTCGCGCAGCGCCTCGTAACGGTCTTGCGCCGGCGGGGGCGGGGCCTGCGGGGCGCCTGCGCCGTTGGTCTGCGAGCACACGTGGCTGACCCGCGGCGGCGACCTGGAGGTACCCTTGACGCGGCGACCGTCCCCGTCGCCATAGACCTTATAGCGGATCATGAGCAGAACGATGAAAACGAGGACCGAAGCGACAATGACGCCCCCGATGGCGATGATCATGGTGCCACCCAAGAAATGGGCCCTCAGTGGGCGGCAGGGCGCGGGATCCCCAGCGGTGGTAAACTGCACGCAGCCCACCACTCGCGTGGCCGGCAGTGCCGTGGCCCCGTCGTCGTAGACAGCCAGCACGCACAGGTCGTAGGCGCGGCCTGCTGCCAGATCATTCACCAGGAAGGTCTGGCTGGTGGATGGGATCATCCTGCAGGAGGGGAGGGCATCAGCGCTGGGTTAGCTCCCCTATGAACTACATCGCTTCGTTTGCATGGGTCCCACCCGTGCTGACCAGTGGGGACCAAACCATGTGTCCCTACCGGTATTTCATCCTCTGTGGGACAGTAGCAGCCATTCAAGCGACAAATTCCCATCCTGTCAGGACCCCTGCTACAGGCCATGTCCCTCTTCTGCATGCCCTGCCCTCAGACCCACTCCTTGTGGTGTCTTGTCACCTATTAGGTAATATCTGCCATTCCTGTTCCCTCATCTACATGTCCTGGCCCCTGCAAGGGAGGAGTGCTGTAGCTTTTAAGTCCTGCCCTCAAGGAACACGCCTCCTGGCAGTGTTTCACTTTTATTGGACGACTGCCATTCAAGGTCTACATATTTCCACCCTTTAAGGGCCCCGACACAACAGGCCACCTCTCGTTTCCTGTAGGTCCCATCCTCACTCAAGTGGACGCTGAGGTCAACTCACACACCCTATATTACTTCTACCGGGACAATGGATGCTCTTCTAGTTCCTCTTTTCTATATATTCCCATCCTTTCTGGGGAAACTATGATACAGGCCACGCCCCTCATCTGCATGTCCCACCTTTGGGTAAATACATCAAGCTGCGCCTATCTTCTGGGACAATTACCAAACCCCTCAACTACATATTCCCACCCACTAAGCGGCCATGGCTATAGGCCACTCCCCTTTTGATTGACCAGTGGCTTCCAAGCCACACTCCCAAGACCTACTAGGGATGGTTTCCCTACTGTGCCTAGAACCATGTCCACTCTTTGCATGTCCTGCAATCAATCACTCTGTGTGCATGCTCTGCCCCATACCACCAGAGGCATGAAATCATGCCCCCCCCCCCAGGTAAATGTCATCTGTAATTGAGTAAAATGTAGCCAAGCAAGCATGCCCTTTCTTGCTATAGGACCCTGTCCTCCAATGAGGGACAGTGTAAAGAAGTGCTTATGCTGACAAAGTCTCAGAGCCTGTGTTTGAGTCTCTCTGCCACTTGCTAGCTCTGTGACCTTAGGCAAGTTTCTTAACCTCTCTGTGCCTCATTTCCCCAAAATGGAGATATTAAGAACTCCTTCATCATAGAGAGTGTGATGTGTGAATGAGTTAACACACCTAAAGCCTGGCACTGAATAATTTCATCATGATTAGCGTGCATCCCACCCAGTGTGGGCCAGTAGCCCTTGCTGTGGCTTTCACCGCCAGTTGCACTCTTCCCCGTCTGTAAGACCATTCCCACTAGGCCTTGACCCTCTTCTGTTGGGCATATCCCTTCTGTGCTGTTGGCCATGTCTGTGCTGTTGGCTAAGCCAGGACTGCCCCATCCACAGGTATTCGCATTCCCAGCACTCAACCTCACAAGCCCTCCTCACCTACAAAACTCTTAGTGGGTCACCAGAGACAAGGACTGCCGCCTCATCTGCCTGGGACCATGCAGCAGGAGCTCCATCTCCTGAGAGAGGCCACGCCCCCATCTCCACAGGCCTCCTCTCTCTCGGAAACTTCACATTCCCTCCAACCAGGCCACCTTTCATCCTGAAGCCCACCTCAGCTCCCTTACCACCAAGAGCCACCCTTCAACCAGAAGATTTCGGGTAAGGGCCCCACCCCCTCATAAAGGCCTACCCACATTTCCAACTGACCCCCTGCCTGCCATTTCACACACTGCCCCCCACCCCATCCAACCTCGGGCTCCTTAGCTGTTAAGTCTTCCTCTTCCTCTCCCCTCCCCTTCCCAAGAGGCTTGGATTCCTCTTACTCCTTCCCCCAAAGTAACCAGTTGCTAGGGGCTCCCCACTTTTCAAGGACAGAGGCTGGCTCCTTAAGAAAGCTTCAGCCCATGTGTCTCTAATTGGCTGCAAGACCTAAGCAAGCAGCAGAGGAGGCTTCTGGTTGGATGTCACCTCCGCCCATGGTAGCAGCGAGGAGGTTAACCCCTACAGCACCATAGCACAGGCATCTGCAATGGGGGACAGAGGACTGGAACTGTGGCCTTCAGGGGAAAGGAAGAGACCAGGGATTTGTCACCCTGCTGGGACAGAGGGCCACCAACATCCACATACATACAGGGTCTGAGGAGCACCCCCACCCCACCACATAGTGGCCAAGGGTTAGACCAAGAATGAAAGAGAGAAACAGAGAGGTGGAGAGTCACAGAAACCAAGAGTCATTTACAGAAATGTATTATCCTTCTCCCCTAATCCCTGCCTGGCAGACAGTAGGTGCTCAATGTGTGTTCAATGTCAAAAGGGCAAGATTAGGAGTTAGAAGGGTAAGGCCTGGAATCCTGGCTCTGCCACTTTTCTCTGTGACCTTGAGCAAGTGATTTCCTCCCACTGAGTCTCAGCTTCCCTGTCTATAAAATGGGGGGGGGGGGATCACTGCTGCTGCACGGCAGAGTTGGGAAGATCGAATGAGGTAGCACAGGGCCTAGCACAGAGCAGGGGCTCAGTGCCTAATAAGGGCAGGAGGGAGAGAGGGTACAGACAGACAGAGGCAAAAGCAAGAGAGTAACAGAGATTATGGGAGAAAGTAACCTTTTAATGTCTGTCTTATACGGTACAGATCTGTCCACACCAGGGCAAGGGCTTCTAACCCAGTGGATGGTGGAAATAACTTATGGGTGCCTATAAAATGGGAGGGGGTATCATCACTGCTTCACAACAAAGTGGGGAAGATCAAATGATCATTTATATATTTTTCTCATACTTTTCCTTTTCTGTTCTGTGATGTACCCAATGGGTTGATACAGTAACCCTGGTATATAATCTGTAAATATAAATGTAACTCTACATATGTAAGTGTGTGAATATATTTCATGTTCCTAAATGTTTAACTGACAAGGTGCACAACCAGACACCTTTGGCCAGCAGTGATGTAGACCGTGAACCCCAGAGAGCAGGGATCATGCTGGGCACAGTTCACGTCTGGCCCGTATGGGATCTCAACGAAGATTACCTAACTGCAGGAAAACCAGAAAGAGATAGTGAGACAGAAGTAGAGAGAGAAGGAGACAGGGCAAATGAGAGCCCAAGACAACTCCGCACGGCCATCTAGAGAACCCCAGTGGAGCAAAAAGGCCAAGGGAGTGGGGCAGATGATGGGGAGGGCCCCCGGAGTCGGGGGCAGGGGCGGGGCGGGGGGGGGTGGTTCCTGGGACTGCAGCACCCACCTGTAGACAAGGGAGTCATCCGCGGAGCTGTTGTACTGGACCTGGTACATGCGGATGCCGGGCACAGGTCTCTGGGCGGGCCAGCGGATGAGCACCGAGTTCGAGGTGAGCTCGGCCGCCACGAGCCGGCGCTCGGCGGCCGATTCGTTGGCACCAGGGCGGCCGGGCGTGGCGATGTCAGAGGAGCCGGGCTCCGTGAGAGGCGGCGGGGCGGCTGGCGGGGGCGCCATCAGAGGCAGGGGCACCACGCACACCTCCACGGGCGCCGTGGCTTCCCCGGCGGCGTTGGAGGCGATGCAGGTGAAGGTGCCGCTGTCCCGTAAGGTGGTGATGGTCACATCCAGCGTCCCATCCCCCCGCACCCGGGTCCGGCTCGAGTTCCCCAGCAACCGCCCGTCGGGCGCCACCCAGTGCACCACGGGCTCGGGGTCCCCCACGGCGCGGCACCGCAGGCTGACCGCCTGGCCCTCCACCACCAGGGCCCGGCCCCCCGCCTGGCGCGTGATCAGCGGGGGCTCACACAGGAACTCCTCCTCGGGGATGGACCAGAAGTAGCGGTCGGTGAGGTGCTCGGGGGTGGCGCACGTCTCCAGGTCGTCCTCCCGCGTCAGCCGCCTCAGCCAGAGCAGCTCGCAGTTGCAGTGCAGGGGGTTGCCGCCGAAGCTGACCGTGAGCGGCGTGGGCGGCTTCGGCCCCGAGCCCTGGGACCTCAGGAAGAGCCCATCAGGGGGCAGTTTGTGCAGGCGGTTGGAGGTCATGTCCAGGCGAACCAGTTTGTGCAGCTGCACGAAGGTCCCTTCGGCGATGTGGTCGATGAGGTTGTGGTCCAGCGTGAGGGTGTTCAGGTTCACCATCTGGCCCACAGCCTCCCACGGCAGGGCCTCGAGGTTGTTGTAGGACAGATCCAGGTCCTCCACGGTGGCCAGGAAGGCATCGAAGGCGGCGGACTCCACCCGGCGGATCTGGTTGTTGCCGAGGATCAGGTGGCGGAGGTTGCCCAAGCCGCGGAGCTGGTCGCCACGCACCTCGGCCAGGCGGTTGCTGTCGAGGTGCAGGGCGCGGAGGGCGCGAAGGTCGGCGAAGGCGCCGGCGGCCACCTGGCCGATGGTGTTACGGGACAGGGTGAGGTGAACCAGGCTGGTCATGTTGGCGAAGTCTCTGCGGCGGACGGCCGCGATGAAGTTGTCAGTGAGCCGCAGCTCCACCACGCGCCGGTCGATGGCCGGCGGCACGAAGAGCAGGCCGGTCTTGGCGCACAGCATGGTCAGCGTGGGCGCCACGTTCTGGCAGATGCAGCGGCCGGGGCAGGGCTGACCACGAGACGCCCCGGCCCAGAGCAGCAGCAAAAAGGGCAGGGCAGCAGGCGGCGGCGAGAGGAGCGCCGAGGAGAAGGGGCCCGGAGCCATGGTGCAGGGGGAAGGCGGGAGGAGTGGGGCGTGAGACCTGCAAGGGAAGGAGACGGGTCACGCAGGCGCAGGGCTTGACCACCAGCCTGGCTGCCCACCGTGTCCGGCTGGGAGTCTGACCTGGGGCAGAACAGTGGCAGGACTGATCATCAGCAGGCGTGCATTTCATTGTTAACGGACCATCTTTCCATGCTGGCTGGTAAACTACACCGCCCCACCCCTGAGTGTCCCGATCCCAACTCGGACCCTCCTCTAGGAGGCCCAGGCCTCTCATGACTTCCCAACCAGAGGGGTGACACCTGGCCCAGCCTGGGCCTTCCAGTACCCACTAAATAGTTTGAAAAATCACAGCTGACTAGGGTTTAAGGTCATGGATTTCAAAGCCATAGTCCCTGGGTTCAAATTCCAGCTCTGACACTTACTAGCTGTGTGACCTCGGGCAAGTGTCTGAACCTCTCTGAATCTCGGTTTCTTCATCTGTAAAATGGAGATAAAAACAGGCCTTACCTCTGTGAGGATTAAATGGATCAATGAGCTTAATGTACTTAGAACCGTGCCTGGCACATAAAATGTGTTCAATACATGTTGGTGATTATTATCATCGTGATCATCGAGTGCCCAATATGTACCCGAGTACCCAATAATAGTGTGCACTATTATTAAGAGTAAGTGCTCTGAAATCAAACAGACTCAGGTTCAAGTCCTGGCTCCCCCACTTGCTACCTCTGTGACCCCAAACTAATGATTTCCCCTAACCTAGGCCATAATTCCCTGATTTGTAAAATGGGATGATAATCGTACCATCTTCAGTGGGTTGTTGCAAGGGTTCCGTAAGCTCATTCAGGGGGGCCACTGAGCACAGGGCCTGCCACACAGTAAATATTCAATAAATGTTAAGGGTAACCCCCCCCCCCACACACACACACACCCTTGGGAGTGGCAGAGGGAATCTGAAGGTAGGAGGGGCTGAGAAAAACACATGTCTTCCTGCTCAGCCTTGAGAAGTCCTTCTCTGAACCTGGTTTCATCCTGGGCCCTGGTGAGCTCCCAAGCAGCGGGCAAGCTTTCATGCTCACATCAGTGGGCACATACAAGGACCCACACGTACCCACACTCACACGCACTCTTCACACACTCACGCTATGCCTCTGCTCCAGGCAAAACCTTCCGGCGGGGATTCCCCTGCGGCGCCTGCAGCCCACGACATGTCAGCTCCCATCACAACACGGGGTGGGTGGGGGGTGAAAAGGAAAGGATGGGAAGGGGGCGTCCCTGAAACTGTTTTCACCCCACCCCGCACCCAGTCCCTGCTGGCCCACCTCCTAGGAATCTGCAGTTTGAGGCTGCAGCCTGCTGTGGCCCTAAATCCTTCAGCCTGTGGGGAGGGGGACCAAGGGAGTCAGAGAGAAAGAGGTGAAGAGACAGGGAGACAAGTGGGGGGAGCAGGGGGCACAGACTGGCAGAAACAGAGTCAGAGAGAGAGAAAGAGACAAAGTGGCAAAAAGAGAAAGAATCTGAGGGGCGCCTGACGGGCAGAGCATGTGACTCTTGATCTCAGCGTGGTGAGTTCGAGCCCCACATTGTGCCAAGAGCTTACATAGATAAATAAATAAGTAAATAAGTAAGTAAATAAATAAAAGGAAAGGAAACGAGAAAGAATCTGAAAGCAAGGTGCAGAGGCAAGGAGCCAGCCTGAAGCCAAGAGAGACTGAAGAACAAACAGAGGAGACACAGAGAAGGGCATTGAGATCAAGAGATGAAGAGGGGAAGAGTGAGCCAAAAGAGGCAGGAGGAGATCTGAAGACACTATAGAGAGAGACCCAGACGGAGGCAGAAAGAGATAGAGATGGAGAGCCAGTGCCTGGGCTGGAGAGAGGAAAAGAGGCAGAGTGAGGGCGTCCCACCGTGTCTCTGAGCACCCCCCATTAATTGGTCTTGCGCTTGGCCTGGGAAACTGCTCTGTGTCTGATGGAAAACCCTGGCCCGAGAGGCGGAGCTCCTAAGTTTGGAGGCCCAGCTCTGCACCTGCTTGGCTGTGGGGTCTCTAAGGCTCAGAACCCCGGTCTCTGAAGCACAAGTACACGGTTTTGCCTCCCACAGTTGGGGGGAGGGGGGACTCAAGTTGAAGGAATAATAACAGCAATGGAAATAGCTGACATTTATTGAGAGGCAGTGCAGCATTGCAAGGAAGAACCCAGACCTGATTGCTGGGGCTCGTACCCCAGTTCCCGGCTGCGCGACTTTAATCGGGTGACTTCCTCTCTTTGTGCCTCAGTGTGCTCATCTGTAAAACGGGGATAATGATAGCACCTACCTCATGGGGTTGTTTTAAGTATTCAGAGATAATACAGTGTAATGGGTTTAGAATAGTTCCTGACAGAGTAAACCCTGTATAAATATTAGCGGCCATCATCATCATCATCATCATCATTATGATTATTATTAACATATCATTTTCTCTGGCTCTCTCTCAGCCACCAGCAGGTCAGGTGACCAGGAGATCTTCCCACATGCATACATGCATGCACGCGTGCGCGCGCACACACACACACACACATACAATGGTAAACCATGTCCATGTTGCTCTCCAAATGCAGGGGTCACTTCATGTTGTGAAACTCTCTGTGCCCTTTTCCCATATCATCAGGAGACTTCCCCGTCCCAACCACCTCACCCATCCAGAGAGGGGATGCCTCCAAGCCTGAAGCCCCCCACCTACCACCCAAGCCCTGGCTCTACTACAGGCCCTGACCCAAACCCGATGCTCCTGACCTTGTTGTCCCCCCACCCAGCCCTGCCCCTTGGACACGGCCATACCCTGCCCTGAAATCCATACCAGGCAGGGCGTCAGGCCTCCGGCTGGCTCAGAACAGGCCCAATCACTCCACATCTCTCTCCCCAGCCTGAAGGACCCCACTCACCTCTCTGCAGGGAGTCAGGGCCTGGGCGGGTACCTGCAAAGGAACAAAATGACCCTATTAGCATCCTTCGGGCTCCTCTCTGAAGACCTGCCTCAGAGACCATCTGGGCCAAGGAAGTCCCTGATGTGATCACTCTCTCCGTCCTCCTGCTGCAGGCTCTGTATAGTCTCAGACAGACCCAGCGAGTCGTTTCTGGAATCCAGGGAGTCTGGGCCTCAGGACTGTTACCCCTCCAAACCCAGGAGTCCAGGACTTTAACCCTTTGTCGTCTGTGGGCTCGCCAGACCAGAGACCCCAGGCCCCTCCTCCCTCAAGACCCTGGTGTCTGCAATCCCAGACTCTTCCTTCTTCAAACTCCAGAGTCCAGGTCTCGGTTTCTTCCTTTCTCAAGACCCAGGAATCTGGCCTCCCAGCCGCCTTCTCTTTCAGATCCAGGATTCCAGGCTCCCAGCCTCTTCCAGAGTTCACATCCCAGTCCCCCAACTTTGAAGAGCTGAGTGGTACCGAGGGTAGGAAAGAACCAGAGGACCCCATCCTCGCCATTACACCACTGTCACACCAACACGTGTGGACACGCCAAAACCCACATGGACCCACAATCCAAGTCTCTACATCTGGATTTCCAGGGACACACCAGTAGGATGTGTGCCCCCACCCTCCACGGGCTCTTGGCCTGGCATGAGGACACACTTGTGTCCTTGGACCCCCTGGATGGACCCCAGCATACCACAGGTCACACCACACAGGCCCCAATCTCACTGGGCCAAGAGTGAGGTCAGTCTCGTGCCAGGGAGACAGATACATGCGTGCATATTGCCCTGCACGTACGTTTGAACGGTTACAATCCCAATCCCCAGACACCGACATTGACACAGAAATGGACTCACAACACAGACACACACCCTCAAGGTGGACACACCTGCACACAACCACACATGTACAACACTGACTTTCCTTTGCATGTTCATACACACTCATGGACACACACAACAGAGAAACCCATGTGCCCCCTTGCAGACAACCAGATACACGCTCCTATAACAGATACACACTTGCACGCTACCCAACACACAGGGGCACACACATATAACATACACTCAGTTGCACAAACAGGTGATACACAGGTGCATGCTCTTAAATGCCCAAACACACTCCTACACACTCATACAACTTCACATAGCCCCCAAGATGCACGGTCACAAAACTGATACATCCCCACACCACCAGATGCACAAATGCACATACTAGCAGATAGACACCTCACACACACACACACAACTACAAGCATACACAGATACACAAAACTGAGACACACTCAAACAAGCACAGAGGCACAAAAAGATCCACCTTGCACAGACATTCTGAGATGTTCACTCATTACAGACACAGGCTCACACAAGAGCCCTGGGAGGGATTTTTACACACTTCCAAAATGCACACAAAATATTGAACCACAGTAGCATAGTCAACAGGCCTAGATTCACACACACAGGCATGAACACACATCCCTCCTAGCCCTGAGGTACCCCCACCCCACCTACTTCCCAGGCCAAAGAAATCCTAACATCCTTCCCTCCCAGCACATCCCCCCCACCCCCAACCAAGGCACCAGCCAGGGCCTGAGGTCAGAGTTCAGCAGGTAGAGTCTCAAAGGGTTGGGGGGCTGAGTCCTGGAGCCTGGCTACAAGGCAATCCTCCCACTAGCAGCCCAAAAGTCCCCCGGCCTGGCCATCTGTATGCCGGCAACTCCGGGCCCCATCTGCGGAGATCTGGCGGGTGGGGGGATTGGGGTGGGGTGGGTGGGGAAGGGCCGGGTCTGTGCCCCTCCCCTCGGGCCCATCTGTCCATCCCTCGGCCTCTCATCCCTCCATCTGTCCACCTACCGGCCGCCCATCCCCCGCTCCCAGGCACCGGGAAGGGGAAGACATGGCCGTCTCCCCCAAGGACCGCTGAGGACCCCCCCAGTTGACATGGACCGAGGGAGCGGCAAACTCCCCTCCCCCAAACCCACACAGAGGCCTGGACCCACAAGGAACGAGCCCCAGCCCCCGGCCGGGAACCTGACGTGGACGCACAGACACACACCCTCGGAGACACACAACCCGCAGACACACACACACACACAACACAAATGGACACGCGAACGGGCACACCCGGCTACACAAACCCTAGGATGGACATCCAACCTGGACACAAACACCCAACGCAGCCAGCCCCGCGCACACTCGCTGGGGGGAGGAAGGGGACCCACACCTGGGCACACAACCCACGCACACACACCTGCACACAGCCCCTCCGATGGGCGCGCGACAGCCCCCCAGACACACAGCCGGAGGGGCAAGCCACTCAGGGGGACACACGCGTGCGGCCGGACACAGCACCTCGGCTCGACACCCAGCACACACCCGGATGGCCACACAAGCAGGGCGCCGCACACGCCGGCGCCGGGCACACACAGGGCCGCGCGAGCGCACGCCGGGCCCGCCGCAGCGCCGCGGACACACACTCACACGCTCGCACGCTCACACCCGCGCTCCCACCGGCGCCCCCGCCCGCCGCCTCCCGGGCCGCTGCGGGCCGTGCTCACCCAGCCCGGGGGGGCCCCGGGCCCGGCCCCGCCGCCGCCGCCTCGCTCCGCGCCATGGTGGGGGGAGGGCCGGGGGAGGGGGCGCGGTGCCGCGGGGCCGCCTCCCTCCCGCCTCCCGCCCTCCCTCCTGAGCCGCCGCCGAGCTCCGCCCTCCGCGCCGCCCGCCGCCAGAGCCCCGCCGCCGCCACCGCCGCAAGGGGGGAGGGGGCGCCGACCGGAGGGGGCGGGCGGGGCGGCCGCACCGCCCAGACCCCCGCCCCCGGGGCGCGCCGCAGACCCCTCTCCACTGCGGAGCCGCCGGCCCGCCCCCGACCCCTCCCCAGCCCCACCTCCAGCCCCGCTGGCTTCCCCAGAGACCCCCCCCCCAGACCACGCCCCAACTGGCGTGGGGACTCGGATCTCGCAGCGGAGACCTGGGATCATGTCCCAATACCCAGGGGAACCTCAGACCATGCCTTACCTCCTCTGAGGACCCAAACCACGTTCTACAGCCACCCCGGACCACAAACCATGTCCTACTCTCCTAGGTGACCTCAGACTCTGTCCCATACTCCAGTGGGGACCCCAGACCATATCCCAGCACCCAAGGGGATCCAGAGCACCCCCCACAGGAACCCCAAATCATACCATAACATTCAGGTAGACCCCAGAATATGCCCCAGCTTCCAGAGAGGACCCAAACCATACCTCAACATCCAGGGAGATACCAGATCATGTCTTACTTCCTTTGGGGACCCAAACCATGTCCTACTGCTTCTTGGGGACCCCCAGCCATGTCCTTCCACCCTCTAGGACCACAAACCATTCCCTGACCCCCAATAGAGACTCCAGACCATGTCTAAATTCTAGGGGGACCCCAAAATGTCTCTTATTCCCCCTAACTTTCCTCATTACCCCCATTAGACCCCAGACCATCTTCCCCTCTAAGCCCCCCCTTAGTTTCCAGAACCCCTGATTTGCCCCCAGATTCTTTCCCTGCCTCCTTCCTGTTCCTACTCTTTCTTTTGGACCCTCCAGACCCTCCCCCCTCCCTGTGACTTCCATGGAGCCCAGATTCCTTGCTCCTTCCTTGGTTAGACTCCTTTCTTGCCCAACTCCAACCCAATAGCTGATCCCCAGTCCCTCCCCCAAATCCCACTGAGTATCTCAGGCCACTTTCCACTTCTTTCTGAGATACTCACCAGGCCCCCAAACCCAACAAGGCCTCTCCTCCAAATCTGTCTTATTGCAGTCCCCCAGCTCCCTGGCAGCTCAAACCCTTCCCATTTGGATCCCACTGTATCGAGGTCCTCTACCAAACCCCTTCCCTAAATTCTTCCTAGTCACATCATCGCTCGAAGCATGCCCTATCCCTACTCCTCCAACACACCAGCTCAGTCCAACCCCTGGTCTTGGCACTCTTTCCCCTTCCTTTTCATTCAGGTCTTAATTCAAACGTAATCTCTTCAGAGAGGCCCTCTTTCCCCCTCCCCAGTATGGACCCTCACCGCCACCAATTGTCCTGATGTCTGCCTATTACTGTAAAATCCATAAAAAAATAAGATGGGTTATGGATGGGTTGATGGATGGGGATGTGATAAAGCAAGTCCAATAAAATGTTAATGGTAGAATCTAGGTGGTGGGTCTATGGGTGTTCACTGTAAAATAATTTCAGCTTTGCTGCATGTTTGAAATTTTTCATAATACATATTGGGAGGTGAGCAGGAGGACTCTTCTAGAAGAGACTAAAGAGGCAACAAAAGGTCCCACCATTTCTATCACATCATCTCATTTTATTTCCTACCTAGCTCTTATCGTGCTTGTTAATAATCTTGTCTCTTTATTGTTTACTTATTTGTTTGTTTATTGCTTATTGTCTAGTCATTGAAATATAAGCCTCCTGAGGGGAGAGGCATGGGCACCAATTTTCTCCAGTGTCCAGAACGGCGAATGGCACCCAGTGGGTGCTCAGCAAACACATGTTCTTGAATGCCTCTCAGGAGACGGCCTGGGAGCTAGGCCCACTCCAGACTCCCTGCAGGAGCCACACTCAGCAATAAACATCATGTCCCAGACTGGGGTCACTAGAAGGGAAGGGGGAAACCCCCAGCGGTAGGAGGATGCCCCATAAGGTCAGGGAATGTGAGTTGGCCTGAAAAGAGGACAACAGGTGGAAGTTTCCTCCGGCCTTAATTCCTGCCCCAGACTTCCTAATAGAGACTGGCAACCATTCTCAAACTTCCACAATTAGGCCCCGCCCCAAGCCTAGTTACACACACACACCCCACCCCCACCCCCTCTCCAAGGCTCTGCCCAAAGCAAAAACCCCAGAACTTTCTGACCTCAGGTTGCGCTCAGGCCTAGGTCCTACCTTCTTAGCCCCAGCACTGCCCTCTGCACCTTAAACTCCACCCCAAAAGCATCTAGCTTTCAGTCCAGGCACCGGCCCCTCTTGGCTAGTTTAGATCCTCCATTCTCTGTTTCGCCCTAAATCCCGTTTCTTCCTCTCCAACATATGCCCTATTTTCCTTGAAGGTTAGCAGGGAGAAGAGCCCCAGGGAAACCCTAGAGCCTGGATTCAAAAATTAGGGAGCCTGGATCTGTGAAGCCTAGGTGAAGGCTGGTGGGAAGAGAGGAGGTAGTCCCTAGTTTGGGCGGGGGGGGCAGGGGGTGCTTGAAGGAGTGGCCCCAAACCTGGAGCCATGCCCCATTGTGCTGACTCTCCATTGGATAGTGTATTCTGCTCTGGCCTCTCTGATTGGTCCCTCTGCAATCCCTCTAGCCAAACCTCCTCTGCATTGGGCAGTCCCCAGAGCCACCCTCTCTGATTAGTCCTTGCTTTCCAAACTCCCTGCTCCTGATTGGGCAACTCCTCGTACATGCCTCTTTCTGGTTGGATTGTTTGCAATCATGAGCCTGGAGGCTGACAGAAGTTCAACTACGTGGGAAGGACGAGAGAGAGAGGGGAGAGGGAGGAGGAGGAAGGGATGAGCCCCTAAATCCCCGGCCAGGGAGAGGGAGTGGCCCTTGACCACCAGATAGCCTTGAGTTAAAGTTCTAACTGTGCAAACCACTAGCTGTGGGGCTTCAGGCAACTATTTTTGGCTTCTGTGCCTCAGTTTATTCATCTGTAAGTTGGGGATAATAATGATACCGTCCTCATGGGGTATTGTAAGGATTGAATGAGTTAACACCTGTAAGTGCTTATAGAAGTACTTGGCACATAGGAAGCCCTCAATCAGGGAGTTAACTATTATTATTAATTTGATCATGTAAGTGCATGACCTTGGACAAGTCCTTCTGCCTCTCTGACCTCTGCAGGCCGGCCGTTGCTTGACCTCTTAATTGAACGACCTCTCCTATCCCCAGCCCTCCTCTTCTTCCATCTCTAGCCATCAGAGACTGAGGCTGTGATCACAGGGAGCAGTAGAGATATGCCTGGCAGAGATGGGCTGGGGAGGGCACCAGGACGGGTGTCAGAAGAGAAGCTCAAATCCCGCCCCCCCAAATACTGGGGGGGGGGCGTGTATGTGCGTGGATTTCTCTATGCAAAGGGCTTGCCCGACAGGGGACAAGGGGCAAGGGATGGGCAGAGGCGGGTGGTGAGGGGATGGTGTGTTCTGGCCGGGAGGGCTGGGGAGGGGTTGGAGCTGGGCTTGTGGACCCTCCCCCAGGAATGACAGGGCTGGGGGAGGGACATCCCAGGCACAAGGTCATTGTGTCATTGTTACCAGGGCAACGAACACCTCTCTACAGGGAACCTGAAAAGGGGTGGGGGGAGGGAGCTCCCAGGTCCCTGGATCTGGGGACGGAGAGAGGAACAGAGACCGGGAGGAGAAGCACAGAGAAAGAAAGAGTGATTTATCTCTGTGAAGACCTGCCCATCTCAAAATTCTCAGAGCCTGGTACACTGTGGGTGCTCAATAAATGTCCCTCAGAGACAAAGACAGAGAGCCCAAGAGACTCAAAAGCCCAGAGATGCCAGAAGAAAGAAAGAATCTCCTGAGTGGGGCGGGTAGGATGTCCCTTTCCTGACCTTCAACTTCATACCCCTTAGGCGTCCACTGAGAGTCCTGGATCCTCTCACCTTCCCCAGCCTTGGGCCCTCAGGCCTCCCTAACCCCACAAACCACCCACCCCAGCAACTCCCTGAAGCAATTATGTTTGATCCTTCAACAACTTTTCTGCCTTTAAATTCTTCCAGCCTGGGGGCTCACTGAGAAAAGTAGCATTCAGAGCCAGCTAATGCCTGCTAGCTCCTAGAGCTGGGGTGGGAAGTGGGGAGGAGGGGAAACAGGCAGTCTGCCTCCTTCACTCTCAGGAACCCAGGTGTCCTTATTCCCCTAGGAGTGGCCGCCTCCTGGATTCGGATATTTTCCAATTCCTCCCGAAACCAACCCCCCCCACCCACCCCCCCGCCAACTCCTCCCCAGGAAACCCTACAGGTCCCTCCCTTTCTTTCCGAGAAACAGGTACGCCCCCACCCTTTCCTCCTGGGACTCAGCGGCATCCACTTGGTCTGCCTGCCCTCTGCTGGCCTAAGGCCGGTACTGCAGGGACCCTCGGCTAGCGCTCACAAGGAGAAACAGAAACAGAACTGAGGATCTCTGAGTTCTTGCATTTTAATTTCCGTCGGGTCTCAGACGTTCAGGTCCTAGGGGTCCCAGTTCCCAGTTTCTTCAGGGACTCCGACATCAGGAATCCAGTTCTCCAGCCCAGAGGTCAACGAAAGAAAGACAACTTCTCTTGGAGCCAGGCCTCGGTGAGGTCATCAGTGGTGCGGATTTCAAACACCTGGGCAGGGAGAGTTCTCCGCATTAAGACCCACTCAGGAACCGAGGGAGTGAACACTCTGACCCCCTCCGCCCCTCAGAACAGGAGCCTAGACCCTCAGCCCATCCTCCTTAGCCCTGGGGAGCCTCAGCCCCAGGCCCAGACCTTTGTGAGTTCTGCAGTCTGCACCAGTCTGTTTTTACTCCCTGCATACATCATCTGCTGTTCAGGCTTGCAGCCTGTGGGGAAAAGAGGAGAAAAGAGCATAACTGGGGGACCCTGGTTATCACTAAGGCCCTAGTAATGTCATGTAGGCCCTGAAGTTTTCAAAGGGTCCTGAGAGCTGTTCTAAGGTGGTCTCTTGATGCTATACCCAGCGTTTTGGGGCTTGTTATTCTGAGGGTCCCTGGAGATGGTTTAGAGGCCACACAGGAGTTTCTAAGTAAAAGGGAGAGGTTAACTGGCTTATACACCTTGGGACTCGCCCTTAAGGAATCTGAGCCCCACCTCCACCCCACTGCCCTCCCAGCACCCACACACTCACACCAGTCACACACCTGCACCCACGGACACGCTCCTGCACACCCCACGCACAGAATCTAAGACCCTCTTGTGGGGACAGGGAGAGCCGTGCTCACCCACGGGACTGGAGAAGATGAAGCACAAAGGGTAGGACACTCGGCCGTCCTCATGCACATACTTGTAGCTGTAAACCACGAACCTACACCAGCGAAAGGGAATTCAAATTCAGTACCTCCACCCAATGCCCATTGCCTGAGTCCACAATCTCGAAATCTTGCCTGAGTCTGAAAAGCTAGGGTTAACAAATGAGACCCCAGGATACTGGCCTCAAATACAAAAGGATGAAAAATAATCATGGTAGGTGCTTGTTTGATTCACAATAACCCTCTAACATAAGTGCTCTTATTATCCCCATACTACAGATGGGAAAACCGAGGTCCAGAGTCACTTAACGAGGTTCTGTGGATACAGGAAAGATTTGAGCCCTGGGAATTCAGTGCCGGAGTGTAAGCGCTCAAATACCATGTGGTACCGTCCAGAGCTCTAGACCTCTGGCCTGAGACCAGAGCGGGCTCCATCATTTGCCAAGCGCAGTGCAAAATGGAAATGTGGGGCCTGCTGTTCAAAAGGCAGGAGAAAAGCTGTTCCCTTTCCTCCGCAGTCTCTTTCCCAACTGGTCATGGTCTTTTAAAATTTGTTACTTCAAGTCAGGCTCTCTTGGGCATGGGGACACTAGCAGGGGAAGTACAGATGCTCGAAGACAGACCCTTGAAATTGTCATGCAGGGGGGGGGAGGTGTGCCAACCCTGACCCTGATTCTGACCCTCCCCCTATCTGCACTCAGGCCCCCTGCCAGGGACAGAGGACAACAGCACTCGCTGGTCAGGGCAGTGACCAGGGGAGAACCTGTCCAGGGCCAAAGGAGGGAACACGTGTGAGCCGAAGAAGGCTCCAAGCCCCCAGCACATGCTCCACTTTCCCATCAGACTTTACACAAAACACAAATTCAAAGATAAAACCATAAAAAATTTCCAGATGGCAGGCAACCGCAGAGCACTAAGCCCCGTCTGCGTTTGAATCTCCCTTCTGTGCATGGGGCCCAGTGCGACCGCACGTGTCAGACACCTGGGGAGCTGGTCCTGGCTGAGATCGAGAGCCTGAGATGCAGGGTCAAAATCCTGGGGCACCCCAAATTCACCGTAGCGGAGATGAAAAATCTAAACAGACTAGATTTCATAGGAGTTTGACGTCAAAGAGCTCCTCCGTACAAAAAGCACCAGACTCAGGGCGCCTGGGTGGCTCAGTCATTAGGTGCCTGCCTTCGGCTCAGGTCATGATCCTGGGATCCTGGGATCGAGCCCCGCATCAGGCTCCCTGCTCGGCGGGAAGCCTGCTTCTCCCTCTCCCGCTCCCCCTGCTTGTGTTCCTGCTCTCACTATCTCTCTCTCTGTCAAATAAATAAATAAAATCTTTTTTTTAAAGATTTTATTTATTTATTTGAGAGAGAGAGAGTACATGAGAGGGGTGAGGGTTAGAGAGAGAAGCAGGCTCCTCGCTGAGCAGGGAGCCCGATGCGGGACTCAATCCAGGGACTCCAGGATCATGACCTGAGCCGAAGGCAGTCGCTTAACCAACTGAGCCACCCAGGCGCCCCTAAATAAAATCTTTAAAAAAAATAAAATAAAATAAACTTCAATATAATCGCAAAATTTAAAAAAGAAAAAAAAAAGCACCAGACTTGGGAGGCATCACACAGGATTCCCCCCCCATCATTAAAGGTCAAATGACTCCTCTGCTTCCCAAAGTATTCTCAGGCATTGAAAAAGAAAAATTCCATTTTTTGTTTAATGAAGTAAGTGCAATCATGAGACCAAAACCTGACAAAGTTTGTACAGAAAAAAAAAAAAAGAGCAAGCTCTAATATCACATGTGACTATCAGTGTAAAATTCGGCGATAAAATATTAGTATACAAACAAAAAGTCCTAAGGTGTGAATTCGTGGCCTCAAACCCAGATCAGAGCCTGTGATTAAGACTAGAATCCAAGGGGTCCCTCAGTCTGTTCCTTCATCATCACCCCCCTCTTCCCGGCTTGACCCTCCCCCCTCCCTACCCCTAGGATACCTGGGCTGTCTCTCTGGCAACTCTGTTTTTAGTTCCTCTGGAGAAATGTTCTGGGGGGGAAGAAAAAGAAAAGACTGTCAAAGTAAGCATGAACTATGTGCCAAAGCACTGGTCTAAGAAACACACATAGATTAACTCGACTTCTCCCACAATTCTGTGCGGTAGCTTCTCTTCTTATCCCCACTTTACAGGTGAGTAAACTGAGGCCCAGGGTTGTTAAGATGCTGGTCCAAGGTTGCGGATAGAGAGCAGCAAGATTCAGATTTGAATCTGGGTTCAAATCATAACCATTTTGCTACACTGCCTTTCAAAGGACCTGAGAGAGCCCAGCTCCTAGCCAATCCCTCTCCCCTGTCAAACAGCCCTAGCCTCAGCCTCCATGGGCCACCCCCCAAATCCTTACCACAACACAAGAAGTAAGCCTTATTATCATTCCCATGTGACTGATAAAGACAGTGAGGCAAAAAAGAGGGAGATCTACCCTTTTATACAGGATTTCCCCTAGCTTTTTTTTTTTATTGTTATGTTAATCCCCATACATTACATCATTAGTTTTAGATGTAGTGTTCCATGATTCATTGTTTGTGCATAACACCCAGTGCTCCATGCAGAACGTGCCCTCTTTAATACCCATCACCAGGCTAACCCCTCCTCCCACCCTTCCCCTACCTTTTTGTTGACTTATCTGGAAACTTTCATTTAAGTGCCAATAAAATATCATCATCATCGTCGTCATCGTCATCACCATCATTTTATTGAGCATATTCTATGTGCCAGGCCCACTTCTAAGCCCATGACAAGGATTAAAGCATTGAATCCATAGACCCTATGAGGTAGGTACAGGTATCCCCATTTCACAGATGGGAAAACAGAGACCCATACAGGTGAAGTCTCTTGCCTCGAGTCACAGCTGAGCTGGGATTTGACCTCCAGGCCTTTCTGGCCCCCAAATTCAGGCTCTTAGCATCAGTTCCAGCCCCCTGGTTCTCCCAGTCCCACCCTGCCCTTCTTGGGGGTCCCATCCATCCCAGACTCTCACCTGAAATTCTTCCTCGAGTACCACCATCTGCCGGTCTTTGTCCACCTTCACTGCGGAGGAATGGCACACGGGTTAGTTGCCCCTTCCATGCAGCGGCGACACTAGCCCAGACTTCCTTGTTTGTCCCCACTCCCTCTGCCATCCTTCCAGGGGAGGAGATGACACTCACTTATTATGGCTGCATTGTCCGTCTCTTTTCTGAAGCGAAATTTTCTCAGCTTTTCCTTTAGCTCAGGGTCCACCTCGCACACCACCAGGGAATCGGACTGCCAGAGAAGCCCAGGAAGAGCTGAGCTGGCCTGGTCTCAGCCACCCCACCCCCTTCCCCAAACCTCAGTTTCTCCATCTACTCATGAAGAGGTGGGTCTGACGGCTCATAGGACGCCTCTGGGTACTTTAGGGAAAGGGCGCTTTCCTCAGGCAGGTGCTACCTCTTACCAGTGCACACATTTGGGGTGCAGGGCAGAAGCTGGGCTCCAGCCCTCTAGGCAGGTGCCCTTGGGGGACACTTGAGGAGACCCGGGGATCTGCTTGCCTGGGGCTAAACCCGGGACCAGCCTCTCTCTTCCCCACAGCCAGGCCCTTTGCCGCAGCGGGGTCACCCTCCCAGCCCCTGACTAGCCCACAGGCTGACCTTCACCCAGGCACTCTCCCAGCCCCAGCCCCAGCCCCAGCCCAGCCCCCAGCCCTTCCCATACACCCCCCAACCCCCTGACCATGACTTTTCTGTCCACAGGCCTCTTCTTTTCTCAGTTCCGCTGTCTTCTAGAGGTGGGGACCAGGGCTGCAGGGGGCGGAGTGTGGGGCAGGGGAAAGGTTTCATCCAACACCACATCCTGTTTATGCCCATTCTGGGACAACTGTCTCAGAGGGCTCCTCCCCTTCCTTCCTTCCCCTCATCTGCCAGGACCTCCCAGGCTTTGCAATCACCCAGACTGGGGTTCGAATGCTGCCTTGCTGTGTGACCCTAGCTAAGTAACTTCATCCCTCTGATTCAGGATTCTTGTGAGGATAAAATAGCTTCACATACCTCCTGGCATGGTGGACATGCTCAATAAACAGTAGGTAACAATGAGCTCTTTAGTTCCTCCCCTCCTCCAGGAAGCTCTCCTGGATTGTCCCCCCTCTGGAATATTTTAATTCCAGAGTAGAAAAGGGGAGCTTAGGGATGTTTGGTAGCCAAACTGCCACCCACTGTGTTGATGGGGAAATGGAGACTCCACAGTGCCCAGGTAATGCTGAATTTTTTCCTGCAGTTATTCAACTTCAGGGGCCTAATAATGGGCCCTACAACAATGGTGTCCAATTCTGTCAGACCGGTACCCCCTTTTTTATTAAGTGCATTTTGTGTTGCCCCCTATCCCACTGTGAAATGAAATTCCTAGATAATGTAACCTACTTGTACACAAATTCCCCTCCCCCAAAATCAATAGTGTCCTGTCATATAAAGGAGAAATAAAAGGGAAGTAATTTATGGGAAAACTCCATGTATTTCAGTGAGGAAATATAAGCCAACAAAAGAGACTCTTCACAGGTCCCAGTTCCCCATTGGCTGGCCCGCCATGCTGCCTCCAGCTGTAGCCTTCCAGGACGCCCTCCACAGGCACTGGATCCCACCCTGTCCCCCTCTACTGACGGGTGTCACTGGAGCTATTCTCCTTCTCCCTGCATCATCAATGTTCCCATCCCTACTAGATCTTTCCTCTTGGCCTACACGCGGGGTTGTCTTCCTTCTTAAAAACGAAGAACCCTATCTTCCGTTCAGCACTGCCCATTCATTTCCTTCCCTTTTCAGAAAAACTTCTCGAATCATCTACACTTGCAGCCTCCAATGTCTCCTCCTGATTTTCTCTTCAGCTCTCTCCCAGCAGATTGTCACTCCTGTCCCCATACCCTGAAGTACCCTTGTCGGGACCACCAATGACCACTATGGTGTTGGACCTAATGGTCAATTCTGTCTTCCTCTGTCATGCCCTGTCAGCTGCATGTGACACCGTCCATCCCTCTCTGTGCCCTGAAGAAACACTTTCCTCACTTGGCTTTCAGAACAACACCCTGGCCTGGTTTTCCTCCGAGTGTTCTAGCTGCTTCTTCTTGGCCTCTCTTGCTGATTCTTCCTTTTAATGGTGGGGTGTCCCGGGGCTCAATCCTTCGTCTCTTTTTCACCTACCAATCTCTTTTGATTTCATCCAGTTTCTTGGCTTTCAAAGGGGATACCCTATTTATTTCTCCAGCCTGGGTTTCTCCGTGCACTCTACACTCCTACATCCAACTGCCCAGCTGACAGCTCCACCTGGATGTCTGTCATCCTTAACCTGTCTCATTCCTCTCATCGTACATTAGAACTTGTCAGTTCTGAACTTCATTTTGAAATGTAACCAGAACCTGCCCACCTCCCCCCTCCACGGCCCATACCCTGGTCCCATCAGCCTGCATCTCCTGCCTGAACTCTCGCAGCAACCTCCTCACTGTCCCCCTGCTCCTCGTCCCATACTCTATTCTTCACAGGAATGCCAGAGGGATCCTAATAAAACCCAAGGCAGATGACATACTTCCTCCCTCAAAACCCTCCTACAGCTTCCATGTTATTTGAATAAAAGCTAGAGTCCTTACGGTGGCCTTTATCTGGTGGCCTTTACCCCTCCTCCATTACCACTTGGACCTTGTCTTCTCCTACCCTCCTCTTTGCTCACTCCATTTCAGCCGTGTTATCCTCATTGTGGTTCTGTGAATAATCCTGCCACTGGGCCTTTGCACTTGCTGTTCCCTCTTTCTGGAGCCCTCTTTCCCTATGGTTTACCCCTTCATTTCTTCAGATTTCTGCTCAAATCTCACCTGATCCAAGACACCTTCCCCCCCCAAAATAGTGCTGACCTCATCACTCCATCCCCTCAGCTTGCTTTATTTTCCCCCGTAGCACTTATCACCAAATCACATTGTATTTATTTATTTATCGTGTCCCCTCAACCAGAATGTAAGCTTCAAGCATGAATGTAAGCTTTGTTCCATTGTTTAATTTCTAGAAGCTTGACCACCACCTGACACATATTATATTAGGTACTTGAATATCGTTGAGTGAATAAATGAACTGTTTTCTAGGGAACTACTATATATGCTGTGAAGGTTTTTACTTAAATGTAGGGGGTAGTGGATGGGGTTTGTGATATCCCCTCCCCCGGCTTGAAATGACCTTTCCTCACTGCATCTTCCTCTCTGTCTGGCTGCCCCTTCTCAATCTTGAAGAGATGTCGATTCCTTTGCTCAAACCTTAGGTGTCCCCCTTTCTTAGGGTTCTGGCCAGTCCTTGTCTCCATTCATCCTTCGTATCCTCCCAGGCTAGATCACTAACACCCACAGCTTCAATGACCATCTTTGATGATCCTCAAATTTTGGTTTCCAGCCCCAATTTCTCTCTTAAGCTCCAGACCCGGCGCTGTGCAGCCTCCTGGCCCCCCAACTGCTGGGTGGCCCACACTGGACTCAGCATCTTGCAAACCTGCTTCTCCTCTGGGTCTCCTTCTCAGGGAGGCACCACCAACCCCTAACCCCCCCAGCCAGGGGCCTTGTCTAGGATTTCACCCTCTCTCCCCGCTCTGCGGCCAGCCAGTCCCAAGGCAGGTTCACTTGGCCTCCTGGGCGTCTCTCCCGCCCACACCGCCTCCCTCTCCCACAGTCCCGCCCGGGTGCAAACGCCCCTGTCCCACCCCAACTGCCTCCCTGTACTGAAAGCCCCCAGTATTCCTTCCAATCCACGCTCCATATGAAAGCCAGAGCCATCTTTCCAAACTTCCAACTCACCATGACTCTCCCTGGCTTGAAGCCCTTCCATGGCTCCCTAGTGTCCTCAAGACAAGCCCAAACTCCCTCAAGTGGGCAAACATCTGGCCACAGCTCATTTCCCACCACTCCTTGCCCGGAACTCTACACTCCGTCCACCTGGACCGCATTTTCTTTGAGTTCCTCTAACACGCCATGTCTCTGTCACCTTCTGGGTGAGGGCCCCCGCTCCGCTTAGTCACCAGATCCAGGGAAGTTTGTGGAATGAACAGATTACAATAGTCAAAGCAACAACTCCCATTTGTTGACGGCCTCCATTGTGCCAAGCGCTTTCTACGCATCGTCTCTTTCAATCGTATTCCCACTTGGGAGAGGGCTGCGGTGGTAGAGCTGAGACTCCAGAAGCCTGAGCGACAACCCGTAACCCGGCCGCTCGGGCCCACCTGGGCCCAGGCCTTAGGCGGGCCGTGCAAGAGGGGCGGGGAGGCCGGCCTTGAACACCAGATTCAGGAATTGTGACTTAGCTCACGGCCGCTGAGGTAGCCGCGCGCGAGACTGCCCCCTGCGGGCCGGGAGGCCCAATCCCTGGCTCCGCCGCGCCCGTTGCCCATGGCAATGCCGCGCGCGCCCCGCCCCCGCCCCGCCCGCCAGCCCCGAGGCCCCGGCGGGGCCGACTGCCCGTCAGACCCGCAGCCAACCAATCCCACCGCGCAGGGGGCGGGCCTCTGGGGCCTCGCTCAACCTCCAGCGTTCCCCTCTCTGCCAGGACCCCGCCTTTCTCCGCGCACACCTCCCGCCCTTCGGGCTGCCCTCGCCGCCCGTTGGCGGGCGCGCCGTTCGTCACCGCGGCGTGAGCTAATGCCGGCGCGCGGCGGCCCCGGCGGGGCGGGGCCAGGGGCGGTGACGCACGGCGCGGTGACGCAGCGCGACGGCGGCGGCGGCGGCGGCGGTGGTGGTCGGTGCGGGAGGAGGGAGGGGAGCTCGCGGGCCGGAGAGGGGGCGACGGCGGCGGCGGGGGCCTGAGGAGGCCCGAGCGGCGGCGGCGGCGGAGACCGAGGCGGTGAGTCGCGGGCAGGCCCGGGCGGCGGCGGGGCGGCGGCGGGTCGGGGCGCGCGGGGCTCACCTCAGGGCGCCCCAGGCCGCGCGGGCGGCCCCGCCCCCTCAGGGACCCCGAGCCGCGGGCGGCGGCGAGCGCGGGCCTCGGGGGTCCCGGCCCTCGAGAGAATCCCCCACCCCCGACCCCCGAGTCGCCGGCCCAGGCCGCCTGGGAAGCTTTCCTCCGAAACCCTCCTCACACCCTGGGGACCGCGAGGGGCCGGGTCGGGGGACCTTCCCCGTGACCCCCCCGCAGGTCTGGCTCAGACACCTCCCTGGAGGGCGTTCCCACAGCCCCGCCAAACCCGCCCTAGAGCCCCCTGAAAACCCGCACGCTTCCTCCGGCCCGAAATCTTTCCGAGAGACCCCCCTTACGTCCCCACAGTCTTGTCCAGACGCCGGCTTAGGTCTTGGAAATCTTCCTCAGCGAACCCCTTCTCTGGCCCCAGATCCCCCATCCTCCTCCGTCCAGAAATATTCCCCGGAGGCCACTCCTCATCTATTCCAACAATGTGTGTCATATCTCCTCCTGGAGCCTCCCTCATAAGCCCTAAAAATCTCCTGCAGTCTCCCTGAGATCCCCTCCAGACCCCGCACATTCCAGAAATCTCCCCCAGAGACCTATTTCGCATATCCCCACAATCTCCCCGGGTCTTCCCTCTCACAGGTCCCCAAAATTTTCCCTCCTACCTACCCCCCCATTACCAGAAATCACCTGGGAGACGTTTCACTCATGGCCCCCAAATCTCGGAGCCCCCTCCCTGCCACCATGTCCTTTGGAATGTCCCTGATAATACCCTGAAAGTCTTCCTCAGAGACTCTCTGAAATGTGCTCACATCCCCAAAATTCACCTAGAGGGACACCCCCCCCCCACGCACCAGCCATCTCCCATACACACTCCCCCTTCCCAAAGTCATCCCTTAAGACTCTTCCACAGATCCCAAAGATTTCAGGTCCCCCAAGTCTCACCAGCCCGAAATGCCCTAGAGATCACCCTCACATACCCCAAACATCTTCCTCCAAGACCACGCTCACTTATCCCAAACATTCCTCCAGAAATTCGCTAAAATCCCTGGAGAACTCTTATCCCATATTCCAAAAGCCTTTTCCACAGACCCTGTTACATATCCCAACTCTTTCCCGGTAACCTACACCACATGTTCCACAGATTTCTTCGGGATTCCAAAAAGGTCCCTTGTAGTCTCTGATATTCTCTAGAGTCCTCTTTAGATGACCCTTGAAAAATCCCCCTTTCTAGACTGACATTTAGTTGAAGTTTCAAAACCCTTTAAACCGTGAGACTCTTCGTGATCTCTGTGAGATGCAGTTTTTCCAAGACCTCCTCACATCTTCTCAGAGACCTCGGCAACCCCTCAAGCCCTCCTGGGATAAGCCCTTGAAATCCCTCCCAGGACCCTTCCGACACCCCCAAGAACCCACTGAATCACTGCTCAGAGACCTCCTGCCTTACTAAGATACTTTTCCTAGAGGTTTCACTCCCTGAACTCTTCTTCACAGGTGCCCTCAGGCCCTCTAGAACCTCCTCCCCATTCAGTCTTCCCTCAAAATAACAGCTCCTGCTCTTAGAAAGTCCCAGAATTCTTTCTGAAAAACCTTCTACTCTGACATTCCCATATTCCACTCAGAAGACCCACCTTTCCCATACTATACCCTTTCGAAAATTTTATTCAGAGGTTTCTCCTCATCTGAGCTCTCTTAGGAGTTCCTGAAAAGACCTCTGCCATCCTGCTCCAGTACATCCAAGATCTCTCTCAGGAGACCACACCTCCCCCAGACACCCTTTAGAGAATTTTCTTCAAAACTGCCCTGCATCAACAACCTAACTCCCAGCACTTTCTGAGACTTCTTCAGAACATTCCCTCATTTCCACCTGTGACATCCTCATCCATTCAGGACCCTATCAGATTTACCCCTTTTGGGATCCCTATTTATACCCTCTCACCACCTCCATTCTCTTTCCTTTGAAATCAACTTAGAGATCCTTCTCAGATCTGGACCTCCTTCCCCCCATTGTCCCTTCAGAGGCCCCCAGCATCTTCCAGGCTCCCCTCACCCCCGAGAGCCTCCACTGTCTCCTTTTAATAAAAAAAAAATCCTCAAGACACAGCCTCACCTCTTGAAATCTCAACCCTCAGAGACTTCTCAGGCCATTTTTCTTACGTTTCATCCTCATAGACTCCTCCTCCCTTCGGAGATTGAGAGACCCTTAACACCCTCCTTAGAGACTTCTTGAGGACTCCCCCCGTTTTCTTTTCAGCAGCCTTCTCCTTCCTTTTCCCTTTTGAGGGCCTCCTCACTAAAGAATCCCTTCCCCTGTAGCAGTGGTTCTCAAAGCATGGTCCTTGGACCAGCATCAACATCACCTGGGAACTGGTTAGAAATGCAAATTTTTGGGTCTAGCCCAGACCGACTGAACCAGAAGACCTGAGAGTAGGACCCAGCAGTCTGTTTTTAGGGACCCTCCTGCTGATTCTGATGTATGCTTGAATTTGAGAACCATTGCCCCCTGAGAGGATTTCCCTTTCGCCACAGAAAGCCCACTGAAAGATGCTTCAGGGTATGCCTCTGAACTCCTGCCCACCCCCATTTTCCTGAGAGTCCCCTTTGTGAAATATCCACCCTCTAGAAAGTCTCCTTGCCCTCCTTGAAAGGATTTTGGCTTCTCTCAGAGATCACCCCACTCTGTGAGCAATTACTTCATATTCTACCTTTGAATGATTTCTTTTCAGGTCTTCCTCAGCACTTTTACCTTCTGGCTGCCCCTCCACACCGTACCCTAGCCTTTGGTGCATCTGCTTCAAATTGCTATCTCCTTGAACACATATGTCCCTCTGTAATCTTCATCTGTTCCTCTCCACATAGGCACCCTCCCTTTAAGGCACCTTCGGGTCTTTTCATTCTCTGTGTCTTACTGTCCAGAGTCCTCCCTTTTACTTCTTAGGGCACCACTCACCTTCTCCCTGTAGTTTTTCATGTACTTGTCCACTCACCCTCACTGGACTAGCAAGTTTGGAAAGTACTGGGATGTGTCTTATTTGTCTCTGAATCCCACAGTGGGAATCAGAGAATGGGCAGCTCTTCCTTCGCATTTGGCCAGAAATCTCTTAAGTTTTTCAGATCTCACTCCCCATTCAGGTTCTATACACCTTCCCCACCCCCTCCTGTCTTCTCTCTCTACCCAGCCTCCATTGTCTCTCCTCCTAGAAGAGGCTGTCTTGCCCCTCCAACTGCTATTTGAGGGACTCTTCTTTGTGTTCACTCCTGATTCTGAGCTGCCTTAGGTCCTGTTCTTGGTGATCTGCCTTACCCCATCCTGGTTGGCTTCTCAGCCTTTATAAGTCTGGGGCCTCCACAGGGCTCTCAGCTTTCTCTGAGGGATTCTGTTTCTCTCTAGGATCGAGAAGAGGAAACAGATCACAGGATAAACACTGGAGCCTGCCTTCAGTGAGCTCACAGTACATTAGAGGGGTTGAGCAGGTACACGGGGCAGAACATGAGGTACAAATTAAATGCTTTGGAAATTTGGCAGTGAAAGAAGGAGCCCTTTATCTGGAAAGACTTCATGGAAAAGGTGGTATTGGGCTCAGTGATGTTCCACAGGAGTTGGGACAGTGGTGAGTAGCCTTCCAGGCAGAGTTAACAGCTTTGCAATGGGTCAAAGACAAGGCCTCCTCATCTCCCATCCATGGCATCTCTTCTCTTCTCTTAAAGGACAGAGATGAAAGAAAACAGATCTCTTCCATCTGTATTGTATTTGCCAGCTGCACTTTTGTGACCCATAGAGTGGTAATATTAATGACTACTGTTTATTGAGTAATTATTATTTGCCAGTCACAGTTTAAATGCTTCACATGTATTCTCACCTCATGTTCCTCATAGGAACCCTATGAGGTAGGTAAGCTACAATTAATCTCATTTTACGAATGATGTAATTGAAGACAAGTGGCACAAATAGAAGGTCTCTGGACCCTGTCCATCCCAAGATGATAGTGCCATGAGTCATAGAGTTGGATTTTCTGTTCAGATAGGGTTGGGTGCAGTGAGGCATAGTAGCATAGTGGTTAAGTATGCAGATTCTGGGGCTACACAGGATTTGCATCCCACATTGTCACTTACCAGTTTTGTGACCTAGGACAATTACTTAAATTCTCTGGTTCTTAGTTTCCACATCTAAAAAATGAAAGTAATAATGATATTCTATGTTATAAAATTATTGCAATGATTGAATTAGTTAATATATATAAAGTATCTAGAACAATGCTCTGCATATAAGTGCTCAGTGTTATCAAAAATAAATGGTAAGTAAATAAATAAATAAATGGCTCATGTCAGCCAGGACTCCAAAGACATAAAAGAACCTTAGTCCTTAGTTCAAACTGGTTTAATCAAAAAAGAGAATTAATTGGTTCGTGTTACTAAAAAGTCCAGGGCTGGGTTGGCTTCAGACTTAGCTTCATCCAGGAGTTCAAACAATCTTCTCAGTAATCTCTGCCCATTTCTCCAAGGAGTTAGCTTCATCTTCAACAGGTTTCTACTTTGTGGTGACTGAGATGGCCTTCAGCAACCCCAGGCTTACATCCTACCTCCTTAACAGCCTTAGTGGAAAGAGAACTCTTGCCCGAGAGCCCCAGTTTGAAAACAGTTTCTTTCCTGAGTAAGTGTGAAATAACAGAAGATCCTTAGGAACATGTTTGGGGTTCTATACCCTGGAATTCTCTCTTGCTTGCTGAGGTTGCTGTGATTCCATCCCATGACCTTTCTGAGTACGGGTGGCAGTCCCCCTCCTCCCTTGTTCTCCAGCCCCAGTCATTCTCCACTCTGTGATGGTTTGGATCCGGAGAGAGTCTATGGTTAGTCTGACCCAACCAGACTTTCCTTTGGGATCTCACTGATAGACACAGGGAAGAGATGACTGCCTGGGTTTGGTGGTAGCCTCAGTAGGATAGTGGAATCCAGGAGTAGTGGTATTCAGTCCTGTACCTCAGCTTTGGGTTTTCCGGACTCTGAACTTTGTGAGAGGGTTAGGTAAATTACTTTGAGTAGGGTTTTGTTTTATTTGTTTTAGTGTAAATTTGTTGAATAGAGTCTGATTGAGGGCAAGTTACAGAACAACAGTGTATACAGTGTATAAATTTCAACTCCAGCAGTTAAAACAATTTATGGAGGCACTTTTCTAGGTACAGGACATATAGCAGTGAATGAAACAGTCAAGGTTTTGGAACTCATGGTGCTTACGTTCTGATGGGGGAGTGGAGAGGATACATAAACAAAAGAAATCAGTGATATGTGCTGTGAAGGAATTAAAATAGAGTGAAGGGCGCCTGGGTGGCTCATTCGTTAAGCATCTGTCTTCGGCACCCGTCATGATCCCAGGGTTCTGGGATCGAGTCCCACATCAGGCTCCCTGCTCGGCAGGAAGCCTGCTTCTCCCTCTCCCACTCCCCCTGCTTGTGTTCCTGCTCTCGCTGTGTCTCTCTCTGTCAAATAAATAAATAAAATCTTTAAAAAATAATAATAAATTGAAAAAGAGGGTGGCTGTGGCCACTATATTCAGGGTGGTTAGAATTGGCCGCTGAGGAGGTGACAGTTGAGCCTGATAACCTGAAAGATGAGAAGGACCAGTTGTGGGATGATCTCAGAGTGGGGCGTTCCAATCTAAGCATTGTTTTATGTGGAGAAAGGACTGCTGCAAGGGGGGGGGGATTTTTCACAGACATAATGAGGGTGTGTTTGCTGTGTGCCAGGTGCAATGCTAGGAACTGAAAATGTAGCAGGGAATAATACAGCCACAGTCTTTCCTTCCCTCATGGATCTTACAGTCTAGGCATTTCTGGAAAAGCTGCAGCCTTCAAAGAAATACCTTCCGATGATATCAGACCAAAAACTCCTTGGGGAGATGAGGAAGACTGGGACACATATGAACCCAGATCTGATTGATGAGAGGGAACCAGCCATGTGGTGATCTGAGGAAGAACATTTCAGGTAGAGGGGTCAACAGCGACAAAAGCCCTGAGATGGGCTCAAGGAAAACAAGGAAACCAGTGTGAGGGAGAGGGGGCAGGGGATTGGAGAGGCTAGATCACGTAGGGCCTTGTGCGCCATGGTAAGGAGTTTTACATTTTCATTTAAGAGACTTGGGAAGTGGGCGCCTGGGTGGCTCAGTTGGTTAAGCGACTGCCTTCGGCTCAGGTCATGATCCTGGAGTCCCGGGATCGAGTCCCGCATCGGGCTCCCTGCTCGGCGGGGAGTCTGCTTCTCCCTCTCCCACTCCCCCCTCTTGTGCTCTCTCTCTCTCACTCTCTCTCTCAAATAAAAAAAAAAAAAAAAAAAAAAGACTTGGGAAGCTATTAGAGGGTTTTTAAAGCAAGACAGTGACATGATCTGAATTTTTTTTTCTTTAAAGAATGTTCACTGATTTATGCAAGGAAAACAGGTAAGAATGGAAGCAGGAGGTAGATGAGGAGGCATTACATTAGTCCAGATGAAAAAAGATGATAACTTAAATATGGTGGTGGCAGTAAAAAATCAGAGAAGTAGATGTATTTTGGGTATAGAGAAAACAGGACTTAATTATGGGATTAGAAAGAGAGGAATCCCCTAAAACTAATGATGTAATGTATGGGGATTAACATAACAATAAAAAAATTTAAAAAAAAAAAAGAGGAATCCAGAATGATAATAGCTAACAACTCTATGAGAGTATGTACTATTATTAAACCCATTTTACAGATGAGAAAACAGGCACAGCAAGGTGAAATCTCTTGCCCAAAGTTACACAGGTAGTAAGTGGTAGGATTCTCTTTCCAACCCAGACAGTGTGGTCCCAGAGCCACTTGAGTTTTAGGAAAGAAAAAGGAGGGCATGTTTAGCTGACGTTAAGAAGAAAAGAATTATTGGGGCGCCTGGGTGGCTCACTCAGTTAAGCGTCTGCCTTTGGCTCAGGTCGTGATCTCAGGGTCCTGGGATTGAGCCCCACATCAGGCTCCCTGCTCAGTGGGAACCCTGCTTCTCCCTCTCCCTCTGCTTGCCTGTGCTCTCTTTCTGTCAAATAAATAAATAAAATCTTAAAAAAAAAGAAAAGAAAAAAAATTATCAAGACCAGATGAATAGATCTTATGGAAGAGAAAGGAGTCCAAGATGACTTTAAGAAATTCTGAGTTGTCCACAGAAAGGTGATAGTTGAATCTGTGGGAGTTGATTATCAAGTGATAGGATACAAGTATAGAGAAAGGAAAGAGCTAAAGCTACTGTTTTATTGGGGAAGGGTCAACACATTTAAGGGTGGGATGAGTAAAAGAGAGCAATACATGGGGGCAAGGGGGAAGGGATACCAGCTTCCTCTCTACTCCAGGGTTTCCCACAGCTTCCCAGGGGGCCGCTTATCTTCCAGGAGGCCCTGCCTGGCTTCTCCCCTCCTCTCCCTCTGTTCCTCAGAACTATTCATACAAAAGCCTCATTCTTGGCTAAGGCAATAGTATGCATATTTTGTGTACATATTTCAGGAGTTTCTGAAAATAATGGTTGGTCTTTACAAAAGAGAAGTTGAGCTCCCTTGGCATCTGACATTCTCCTGTTCTGTTCTTCTCTGGTCAGGATAGTGAGTTAACGTTAGGTAACTAGCCTGTTACCTTGTTCATGAAGTATGAATTCCTGAAAGGCCTAGGTGGGTGCTGTAGAAGGGCTAGGAATGGGTAAGAAGGCTAATAGGGCCCCCTTATTTAGAGATGTTGGCATTAAAGGGTGTACCTTTTGCCCAACTTTTCTAGGTAGGGGAAGGGAACTTACAGGAGGCTGTAATATTCTTTTTTTTTTTTTTTTTTTTTTTAAATATTTTATTTATTTATCTGACAGAGAGAGACACAGCAAGAGAGGGAACACAAGCAGGGGGGTGGGAGAGGGAGAAGCAGGGTTCCTGCCGAGCAGGGAGCCCGATGCGGGGCTCGATCCCAGGACCCTGGGACCATGACCTGAGCTGAAGGCAGCCGCTTAACTGACTGAGCCACCCAGGTGCCCCGGAGGCTGTAATATTCTTAGGAACAAGCAAGAGCCAGACTATCTGGCCTTGAAAATCTGAGCTTAGCTGTGTGTAGTCTTAGGCAAGTGACTTAACCTTTTCTGTGTCTCAGTTTCTCCATTTGTAAAATGAGAATAATATTGTGTGTGTTTATCTGTAGATATGTGTGTAATACATGTGTATCTCACGTATATGTGTGAAATATAGCATATATGTTGTTTTTAGAATCAAATGAACTCATCCACAGAAAGCTGTTAGCCTAGGGCCTAGCATATGACAGGATAGGTGCTATAGGAAGATATGCTAAGGATCATGGTAGGTATTTTTATATACATTGTTTCATTTCATTCTTATAACAAGCCTCACTGAGGAAGAAACTGAGTTACTTGCCTAAGGTCAACACAGCAAGTAAGTATCAGTAGGAGAGCCCAGGTTTCAGCCACATCAGACTCCACAGCCTGGCTTCCAAATGAGGAGAGCTGACCTGCAGAGGCACCTCCTATCTGTGGGCCACTTCTTGCTCCTTGAAGCCAAGGAAGGGAGCCTAGTGAACAGTTTTTCCTACAACCTCTTAGCCAATTTTGGCTTCATTTCTCACCCTCCAGGGTTGGTAGATGCTTCCAAAGAGGGTTACTTGGTCCCTTAGAGACCAAATATGGCAGCGGTAATATTGGACTGTTTAAGGGGCTTTTGCCATAGCCGTTCCACTCTAGTGTCTTGCCTCAAAGGAGGGAGTCGTTTTTTAGTCATACGAAGACAAGACCAGAGCACTGGTGAATTCTGTTTTTGTATGGGAGCAGTCAAGGCTCTTCCAACTTTAAGTGATAGAAACACAACTCAAACTGTCCTTAGCCCAAAAGGTATTTATTGGTCCATATAAAACTGAAAAGTCTGGAGTGAGAGGCTTCAGGCTTGCTGGATTTGATCCAGGTCTTCAAATGTGAACAGGTCTCCTCCTTTGTCCCCTTATCTCTTGACTCTGCTTTCATCTGTGTTAGCTTCATTCTGAGACAGGCTCTCCCTGTGAGGGAGCAGAAGTGGCAGCCAGTAACATCAGGAGATGTTGTATATCTGAGTAACTCTGATGGAGAACTTATTTTCCCCAGTAGTTCCAGCAGGAATCCAGTGAAGACTTTCCTTGGCCAGTAGATTTTCTATGTCTATTTCTGGAGCCAAGGAAGACAGTTAAGATGGGAATGGATGTTTGGTAAGCAGATCCACCAGAATCCATCACAGTAAAGAGCCTTGGAATAGTCAGTGCTGATGCCTCTTTCCTGGCCCATGGTACCAACCCAGGCCTTCCCTTCTCATTGCTGCCAAGCACCCAGGACAGGAGGTAGCTGGGGACGTCTGGCCCTTCGATGGAAGAAGGCCATACAGTCCTCCCCTCCAGTCACCATCCAGACCAAACACCCAGCATCCTTCTTCTGTCCTAAAAGTGACTGTTTCTCTAAAGCCCCCAGTGTTTACTGAGGATTGTCAGAGCCATTGTTGGGCATTAGATCCTCTCTGCCAGTCATGTTCCCGAGCAGCTGGGTGGTTTGAAGGTATAAACCAGAGAGGCCTGAGGGAAGGATAGTTAGCAGACTCCTGGTCTTTTCACAGTTTGTGTCCATCTATTCCAAGGACCGCAGGCCACAAGCTTTGTTCCTTATAGTGGTTCATTGTTGCTGTTTTAATGTGAATTTGTTTCCAACATTTAAAAATAGGGGAATTTTATTTAAAAATCCTGATTTCTGGTTCCTCTTTAAAAAAAAAAAAAAACAAACACACACACACACACACAACTAAGACCTAACAATACTGGACCCAAATTCCCCCATGGCAGCAGTTGATTAGAGCTAAAATAAGTGACTTCTCCCTTTAGACAGGGCATGTGCTTTCCAACTCACCATAGTCCTCACCAGCCTGCTTCATTCAAAACCTGGCCTTATTATTAAATGTCATGTTTGAGACCCTGCTCTGTCCCACAGCTTTGCTTATTTGGGGGAAGAAGCTGGCCAGCAGCTTATTTGGGGGGCACAGTGCTGTTGCTTAGGAAAAGTAACAACCCAGTAAAAGTTCATGGGAAAGACAGTGCACAACTTTGGTCTGTTTGTGGATTTGGTCATCTTCTTGCCGTAAATGCTGTTGGCATATCAAACCTCTCGTCACAAATGTTCCCTCTGAAATAGTAACATGTCCTTCTATCTTATGAGTTGCCACCCAGTGAAGGAATCCCTCCCACTCCCAAGGGATGTTCATGTAGCTTCCACTTGACCACTTCCAATCAGCCAGGGAGCTTATTACCTCCTCACATGGCAGCCAGTTCCTTTCTTGGACAGATACATTATTTTAAAATTCTTCCTTATGTTGAGGCAGCTGCTGTCTCCGTGGGGCTGAAAGCCACAAAATGCTGGAGCTGGGAAAGGAGACTGATTTTTTCAGGCCTGTGAACTACCATTCATCCATCCTGCATTCAGGGCAACCATTGATAATCAATCACAGTGTTCTTTCTCACTGAGCTGGGAAGTAGAATGCAACCTGAAAACTTTTTCAAATAAAATTATTTAAAAATTACAAAAGTAATATGTGTTTACTTGCAACTAGTGAAATGCTACAAAGTTATATGAAGAGAGTTAATAATTCCTTCTTCTCTCCATGGTAACCAATGTGAACAGCCCAGGGTGTGTCCTTATATGCATTTCTTTATACACGTGCATATATAGATATAATATATAAGGGTTTTTGTATGGCTTTTATTTTCTTTTTACAAAAATGACATTGTATTGTATATATTACTACGGAGCTTTTGATCATCCCTGCAGATTGGTGGTTAAAGATCAAACACTATATATAGTTGTGTTTTTTGTATTCTGCTGTCGGGATCAAGCATGTTTTTGATAGCTACACAATATCCCATCATGTGAGGTGTGTCCCCAGTTTATTAATTATTGCCCTTTGATGGGTATTCATATTGCTTCATTTCTTCAGGATCCTTCTCACCACAGTGCTCCAAGCAGCCACTGCCAGTCGTTTGGAGCTAACCTGTGAAGTAAAACCCATTTGTCATGTCTGATCCAGTCTGGCTCCTTATCTTACACATTGCAGAGAAGGGAAGCAGACTAGCTTAAAGATCAAAGTGAATCAGTGCCTGGGGCAAGACTAGAACTTAATTTTCTTGACTCTCAACATTTCCCATGTCACCTCTCACTTCCAGCTATTTTCCCTGGTTCTCCTCTGGAGTAAAAGAACAAGTCTAATTCTTCTTCTGTGTGCTACTCCTTCAGATATTAGAAGTCAGTTATGTCATTCCTTCTGAGTCTTCTCTTCCCCTGGGGAAATTTCCTCAGTGCCTTCAAATTTTTCTCTTAGGACAAGGTTTCTAAATCTGTTTACCATCCCGTGGGCCATTCCTTCTATCATCTTCTCGCCGCAAGGCTCAATCTCAAGTGTGGCTTCCATGCTTACCTTCTTTATTCATTCTTTCAACAAATACATATTGAGCATCATCTATGTACCAGTCACTGTTCTGGGCACTGGGTGACCATATAGCTTGCTTTTTGGTGGAAAGAGAAACAACAAAAATAAGATGATACCTGAGGGTGTCAAATTATATAGAAGAAATAGCATTAGTGTGACAGACTCCTTAGACTGGATGGTCAGGGAAGCTCTCTCTGAGGAAGTAACATTGAGTTGAGACTTGAGTGACAAGTAGGGACCAGCCATAAGTAGGTCTGGGGGAAGAGAATTCCAGTGAATAAGAAAACTTGGTACAAGATGAGGTTGGAGAGGCCACAAGAGTTTTGCAGGGCCCTGTAGGCCATGATACGTTCAGGTTTAGTTTAGGTTTCATTTAAGTGCAATGGGAAGTCTTTGGAGGATTTAAGCCAGGAGGCAACATTTGATTTCCTTTTAAAAAAGATTTCCGGGGGCACCTGGCTGGGTCAGTCAGAAGAGTGTACAAATCTCGATCTCTCAAGGTCATGAGTTCAAGCCCCACGTTGAGTGTAGAGATTAATAAAAAGGTAAATAAACTTTAAAAAAAGATATCTGAAAGGTCTGTTTCACTTGGAACAAGGTTTCATTTTCCCCTACACTTTTCCTTATATCCAAAGGGATTGACATCTGGGGCAGTTTGATCTGTTCAGGTGTCCCACAGAGGATCTGCCAGGTGAGTCACAGCCATCCTCAGATGTACCTCACAGCCCTCTTCAGCGGGATCATGGAAGTTCAGGGAGATGGCAGTAGCTCCCTAAGACCTGAGCCCAGCAGGTTCAATGGGTCTTTGTGTGGAGTTCTCAGTCCTTTGGCAGCCAGAAGGAGATGGAGCCAAATGTGGTTTGGGGATAGAGCCAAGGCACTGGTTGCAGGACAGACAGGGAAATGTGAGTGGAGACCTAGAGCTCAAGACACTTAGAAAAAGGCTTCAGAGTAGTGTCCAGAAATCAGTCAACTGAAGAATAGGCCTGTTGTCTGCCCAGTTAACACAGCTCCTGTGTAGTTCCTGTCTAAGAGAGGAATTTGGACACTTTCTTGCTTGGGAGTTTTTTTACTTTGGATGTGACCCTTCTCAGGTTGGCATCCTTTGTGCTCTTAGGAGTCTGGGTGACAGTCTGGCATCTTTGGGAGCCAAGGGGACTTCCCAACCCAGGGGGCTTGGGTCAGGAGTAGCCTTCAGGGGAATGAAGAAGAGGTCTGGGGGAAACTCACCTCAGAACAGAGACGAGTGAGATCTTAGAGGTCAGAGCTGCACCTTTCCCAGAGTGGCAGAGTTGGGTTGAAGGAGGTGAATCCCCCAGCCTGTTGGAAATCTTTGAAAAAGCCTTTGTCCATGCCCCTACCCATGGGCACTGAGGCAGTTACTGATCAGTTAGCTGTCTGCATACTTGAGATCTCCACTGGGATTGCCACCCCATCATCCACTCACATCTTAGCTTTGTGAGTCTTAGACTGAAATAATATAAACTCTGTGGAGTCCTCTTAGCAGGTGAGCAGTCACTCTTTCCCACTCTCAGAAGAGGTGGCCAGAGACCAGCAATGTCAAGGCATGTGCTGGGGGTCATGTGTCACCTGGGACCACATCTCCATTAATTCAGATCTTTCCCTGTAGTGTGCAGCCTCTCCTATTTCCGATTTCTGGAAAATCCTACCAACTTACTCTGCTTCCTTTGGTCCCATGACAGCCAGGCATGCTAGGCAACATCTTCTCCTCAGTCTCTCTGAATCCCAGTCAAGCCTTTTCTCTGGATCTAGAGATTGGAAGGAAATTTGGTTTAGTATCTGGTAATTGGCTTCATCTTTCTCCCCGGGGGCTCAGCAGAGCAGATACCCTGAGAGAGGAAGGCATGAAGGCTCCTTACCCCCTCAACTCCCACTAACCACGCTAGTTCTAGCCCTTTCATTCTGTCTGACCCCCTTGCTTCCTTTTCTAGGAGCCTGGAGAGGTGTGGCTGGACCAAGACCTCCCCCGATGTGAGCAGGTTTCTTCCTCCCCCCACTGCCCGTTGCCACCACGCCAGGGAACGTCCTCAAGCCCTGGCCCTCAGGGGAGAGGTAACAGGAGCCCCGAGCCGAGACCATGTGACGGCGCTGGCCCTCGCCACCGCCGTCCCCTCCACCCTGGCCCCAGGCCCGGCACCATGATGTTCCGAGACCAGGTGGGCATCCTCGCTGGCTGGTTCAAGGGCTGGAATGAGTGTGAGCAGACGGTGGCCCTGCTGTCACTTCTGAAGCGGGTCACTCGCACCCAGGCCCGCTTCCTGCAGCTCTGCCTGGAGCACTCGCTGGCGGACTGCAATGACATCCACCTGCTGGAGTCGGAGGCCAACAGTGCTGGTGAGTCTCCACCCCTAGAGACAAGCACAGTGGAAGGGAGACCTGGAACAAAAGCAGATGTCAGAGGGCTGAGGAGGCCCACCCCCACAATGGTGCTGAGAAATGTGGGTCCTGAGCTTGTAGCTGGGTGGGGAGTCCCTGACCTCCCAAGTCATCATCATAGGTCTCCTGGGGCTTTGTTGCCAGATGTCCTCAGATGTGGAATGGGGGGTTACTGGGGAGGACAGTGCAAACTGGAAACAACCCATAGCAGAGGAAGAGTTACGTAGGGTGGCCTGTCTAGGCAGCAAAGGAAGAGACTAAAGTCATTACCTGTGAAAGGGGGTTGGAAGCTGAGCAAGTAATTCATTTCTCAAGCTCCAGGATACCAGAGCTAGGAGGGAATTTTAGAATTCTTCCAAAATTTATGAGTCATCTTAAACTGTTCTTTACTCCCAAAGGTAAGTTGGACTTAGGCATAAAGAGCTTCAAGAGAGTTTTGAGTTTAGGTATAGTCCATATCAGTTCCCTAAGCGCTCAGTAGAGAGGTATTCTGTGTCCCATGAGGTTGGCGTTGGGATGGCTGAGCCAGGCTTCTCTAGAACTGTCTGTCCCAAGAGCCCCTCTCGTAGACAAGAGTCAGGCTGGAGAAGAGGGCAAGTCGTGCTACCTGAAAGCTAACTGGGGAGGGGACCTGGAGGCTCCGTGTCAGCACATCCAAACCCTTCCCACCTTCTTCCCCATGATAATAGTTCACGTCGAGCCCTTACAACAAGCCAAGTACTGGCTTTACTTGTACACTAACTTTGAAAGCAGTCTTCTTTGGCGGCTCTAGAGCCCGACTGTCTGGATTTAAATCCCAGTTCTGTCATTTGCAATATAACAAAGTAACTTAATCTTTCTGAGCCTTGATGTCTTCATCTTTAAAATCAAGACAGTAACTATGCTTACCTTCTAGGGTTGTTGTGAGCTCTGAGAACAGTACCTGGCATGTAGTAAACACTCAATAGATGTAAATTGTTTTTATTGTCAGTAACTTATTTAGTCCTCACAACAACCCCATGAAATAGGTACTGTTATTATCCCCATTTTATAAGTGAGGAAATCCACATGGGCTGCTAAGATTGGGACTGGGGAGCCACAGAGTTACCTGGCTTCCCTCATCTCCCCAG
The DNA here is from genome assembly GCF_964656455.1 of Halichoerus grypus. Taxonomy (NCBI): domain Eukaryota; kingdom Metazoa; phylum Chordata; class Mammalia; order Carnivora; family Phocidae; genus Halichoerus; species Halichoerus grypus. The sequence continues at coordinate 47,652,542 of NC_135726.1, forward strand.
GCCCATCCACCTTTGTAATAGTCACCTTTATTTTTCTGAATTTTTATGTACAGTCACAGAAGCACCATGGTTATAGGGTGAGGTGGCTCCTCAGGCCAGGAGTCACACCGGCTTAAATCCCTCACAGGAGGACAGTGAGAACAAGAACCTAGCAAGGCTGCAGCAGGCTCAGAGCTCAGCAACTTCACACCCCTCCCTCCCTCCCCACCAGGGAAGGCTCCTCTCTGCTCTCTAGCATCAGGGGCAGGAGTTCTTGGTTGCGGGATGGCTCTGCCCCCAGAGTAGGGCTCCTTTGGGGCAGGCCATTGTCTTATGCAGCGTTGGCACACATCCCTCCCACCCCATCCTGAGCAGGCAGTTGTTGAGCACTGGATGCCAATCTTGTCTGTATATCAGAACCATCAGTGGTGTTTATTCTATTGTTTTATTAGAACATGTTTAATTTTTGTGTTTGTTTTCAAGACTTGTAAAATCAAACCGTATGAAAGGTAAAAAGTGAGGGTTCCTCCCTTCCATACTTCCACCTTCCCAGTTGGTGTATGTTTTGTGAAATATTCTGTGCATGTATGAGTACATATACTCTCCCTTCAGCTTGTTCATTGTTTTGATCGTTTTAATACATAGAACGGAACACTGTACACATTAACCAATCTTGTTTAACGGTATAACTTGAAGATTTCATGTATATATATATATGTATGTGTGTGTGTATATATATATATATATATGCGTGTGTGTATATATATATTCTTCATTGTTAATGGGTGCATAATAGCAAGAATACATAAATTGGTATGTTTGGCCTGCTCTTACAAACAGTGTTGTAATGAGTACCCTTTAAGCATCTCTAGGATAAATTCCTAGAATTCTGTGGAACTGCTAGTTTGAAGTGATGTGCATTTAAAATATTCCCTAGGGGCACCTGGGTGGCTAAGTCTCCAACTCTTGATTTTGACTGAGGTCATGATCTCAGGGTCGTGGGATCGAGCCCCATGTCAGGCTCCATGCTCAGGGCAGTCTGCTTGTCCCCTCTGCTCCTTCCCCTGCTTGTGTGTGCATGCGCTCTCTCCCTCTCCGTCTCTCAAATAAGTAAAATTTTTAAATAATAAATAAATAAAATATTCCCTCTTACCACATTGCCTTGAAAGACATGGTACACTTTATTCCAAGAACAGAGGCCCATCCCAGATGGTTTGCATTGGGATTTGAGGGGTAATGCCTAGCCAGGGCTGAGAATTGATGAGGAATGAATTCACTGGTGTATGAAAATATGAATCAAGGCCTTCGGCCATAGTCCCATGTAAGATGGTGAGAATATAACAAGCTGGTACTTGGATGGAGAGGTAGGGAAAACTTAGAATGAGAGAAGAGAAGGAGGGCTATGGTGTATATCAGAGTTGGGAGGAATCCTGCCAGGATTAGAGCAGAGTATGACTGGAGAGAGAAGTGATCACAGAGGTAAATTCTATAGAGCCTTGAGTGGCGCTTTCTTAATAGACATGGGGCTCCAAGACTAAGGAGGCCTGTGTCTCCTGTCTTGGTGCCACCCTCAAGTAGAACAGCCCCCTTGCCTTATTTATGAAGGAAGGAGCTACTTCCTGGGCCTAGAGGCCTGCCTTGTGGGAGGAACTGTGCACCCTCTGCCTTTTTCTCTTCCCTTGTTCATTATGGCCTTCCCATTCCCTTGTGTTTCCCAGACTTGCATCATCATCCACCTTACCTGGTGGGGGGTAGTGACTGTTAAAATCCAGCCCCTACCTGCCCAAGCCAGACCCACCAAATCAGAATCCTGAGGGGATGGGCCTGGGAACACATACCCAGGTTCTGCTGACCAGGCTGTTTGAGAGATGATGCCCTGCTGGATGAATCATTTGTCATGGGACTTGAGAATAGGAATCCGGACATCCAGGAGTTCTAGATCCATCTCTGCCCCTAACACCTCTCATGTGTTGGACCAGTTCCACCCCTCTTGAGCCTGAGGATCTGTATCTGAACAGTGAGAGGGTTGTTCTAGATACTCTTCAAGTGCCTCTTGGGCTCTGAAATAACGCACCAAAGAAGGTAGAGCCACAGCCAAGCATATTACTGCCTTTGTTTGGGAGCCAAGCACGTTCTTCTAAAAGAATAGTTCTTAGTATTTTAAGAGATGGACTCTTCAGAGAATGTGTTCCCCGCCCCCACCCACCACCACCAAGATGCACACTTACCCCACAGATCAGATCATGAATTCGTTTAGTACACCAGTCCCCAGGGAAGAGCTGCCTCATAGGGTCTGAAACTCTTCAGCTTTTTAGATACCTTCAGCAGGGTGGCTGAACAGTGAGGCAGATCCTCTGCCATTTTTGGGGTTTGTGCTCTGTGTCCGAACCACCCAACCCTGCCCCTTCTTTAAGTTCTCCCAAGGAGACCCTGGGTTCAGGTTTGGGTTTGGGTCAGAGCTACCCACCTGCCCATCTCCTCAGAAAGGGCAGGGAGTGCAGAGGGCTTGATCTAGGCAAGTGGGTCCCAACCCTGGCTTCATATCAGAATCATGCGGGGACTTTATAAAAATAATCTGAGGGGTCGCCTGGGTGGCTGAGTCGTTAAGCGTCTGCCTTCGGCTCAGGTCATGATCCTACAGTCCTGGGATCGAGCCCCACATCGGGCTCTCTGCTCAGCGGGAAGCCTGCTTCTCCCTCTCCCACTCCCCCCTGCTTGTGTTCCCTCTCTCGCTGTCTCTCTCTCTGTCAAATAAATAAATAAAATCTTAAAAATAATAATAATAATTTGAGGCCTGGGTCCTATCCCCAGCAAGTCTATTTGTTAAGCTCCCTAGTTGGCTCTTGTGTGCATCCAGTGGAGAACCACTTGTCTTGATACTGGCGCTGATTCTGGGTGGGCCCAGGAAGGTGGTGAGGGTATGCAGCCTACTGGGAGTAGGGAGTTGGGGCTGTGGAAGGGGGATCTGGTCTGGGCTATTCCTTCCTCTCAAGCAACTGGGAGGGTTTAGGGAAGTCCCCCAGCCCAGGCAGCCAGTGTTGGTTTCATGGAAGCAGAATCTGAAACCATACCCAGGAAGAGAAAAGCAGTAGTACCCTACGGGTCTCTGGAACAGGGAAGGAGAGGCCCCAGCTTTCCCCTTGCTGTCATCCCTATTCCTTTTCCCAGTGCTGTCTTCCCTGCCTGTTTGGAGCTATAACAGTAATCCTGGCTCTCTTTCCCCCTGATGCTGACTTGGACCAAAAGGGTAGAGCCAGGGAAGCTGAAATCCCCTTCGCTTCCTGGGCCACATTTCCTGCATTTCTTTGCTCCTCCTGTCCTCTGAGTCAGAGTCCCTGTATCCAGCAGGTTTAAACTCCTCCCTCTCTGGCTCACTGAATCTGGGTGGGGAAACTGAGGTCAGGAGGGGGCCGAGGCTGAATGAGTCACCAGAGCTCAGCTCTCATGCCTCCACCCTCCCCTTTGAAGCTCTACTGACACAGTTCATCAAACAAAAATGTGAGCCCCCTGGCCCTCCCCCATGTTTGTGCGAGCTGGGGTGAGGTAGAGAAGGGCGTGCTTGCAGCCAAACCCCAGCCCCTGTGACGAGTGCCTGAGGCTGCCACGATTGTTGCAACAGCCCAGCACATAAAAATGGATTTGCTCCTATGGCAGTCTCTAAGATATATTTGGCTCCTATGATTTGCCAGGACCCAGGGTCATGACCTACTTAGCTCTGGTCACCTGGCCAAGGAGAGTACTCATGCACAGTCTCTCTGGTCCTCTCTGTGCCACAGAACCCAGGTTTGCAGCTTGGTGAGAAGCAGCCATTGGCATCATGGCATTCCCCAGCCCCTTCCCCCATCCGCCCACCTCTAGAATTTCATCATTGCTTATTGTGCCTCTAGCTCAGAGGAACCAGAGACATGTCTGTTTTTGGTAAATAACTGCATGAAATTCTCCACCCCTGTCAGGAATCTTAAGGGGGAGTCCCAGATGTGCCCTCTTATGTTAATTGCTCCCCACAGCCCCCACACAGCGTGGGCTCTAAATCTTCAACCAGGAGCAATGACAGTAATAGTTAAAATGCATGGAGTACTTAACACATAGGTGCTTTGCACGATCGTCTCATTGAATCTTTACAACAACCCTGTGACAGGGTTTTTACTACCACTGTTGTAGAGAAGAGGAGACCAGGCTCAGAGAAGTTAAAGGACTGGCCCACAATTATGTTGACCTAGGTCATAGAAGCAGAAGTAGATTTTGAATCCAGGCAAGCTGGCCTGTTGAAGCTGTGCTCTTACACAGTATACTCTGCTAGGACATGAGACAGGGTCACTTGAGGGGTCAGGGGATCCTCGAGAGGGCACACTTAGACACCACTACCTTCTAGGAGACCATCTGGGTTCAATTGTGCAGGTATTCCTTAGGCCCCTGCTGTGCTTCAACTCTGGGCCAGACTTCTGATCTGAGCAGGAAACGAAGTTTCATCCCCACCCGTCATCTGCAGCCCCAGCTGGGCTCACCCCAAGGGGCCTGAGGCTGCGCAAATTCCTTGGACCAGTTCCAGTGCTCACTGATGCTTCCCAGTCATGGGAGGCCCGCCCTCCCCACCGCACCGCTGCACAGACACATGAACACATTTCCCCAGGGTCAGCCTCCAGTCGTCCAAAACCACTCTCTCCTTTCTCTGTAGTAGAACAAGGTCCTTCATTGAGCCCAAGCCTTGGGGCTGTTCTGTCATGTCCCCTGGCAGTACCAGAGGAGAAGCTGTGTCCCGTAGCTCTGGGGTCCTGGCAGTATTCTGGGGTGGGGGAGGGAATAGACAAGGCTTCTCTCTGTCCCAGAGGCCTCTGGCTACCCTGTAAGGCCTAAACAACAGCCATTGAGAACATCAGGGTAGGGCTGGAAGGGGTAGGCTGACTGCTGGAGAAGGAAGAAAAACACCAATCACTGAGTCACATACTAAGTGCTTACTGTGGGCAGACTCTGTCAGGTGCTTTACACGTATTGCCTCCCTAAATCCTCTCAATAGCCCTGTAATCCCCCTTTTCCAGAGGAGGTAGCACATTGCCCAGGCAACTGTATAACACAGCCGGGATGCAAGCCTCCTTTGACTTTCTGTCCCTAATCTTCATCGCTGTATTTCTTCTTCCTTCTCATCAAGAGCAAAAACTTCAGGTATTAAGTCAGGGAAATGGGGTACCAGGGTATTCGTTCCTGTGTGATCAAGTGCCAGATGGCGGTAGGAGGGAAAGGTGAAGGCTTCCCGAAATCAGGAAGGCCTGTCCCACCTTGGAAACATCCTTAGATATGGGGATGACCTAAGAATCAGCCTTGGAGTCGTGGGGAGCTAGTTCAAGAGAAGGATGGAGGAGATGAGGTTTCCTAGCCTTGAGTGGCAAGTCCTGCATGAGATCTGGAAAGCCAGGGACGGCGATGGGATGGAGAACAAGAGACTTGGCATTGGAGAACTAGTACAGTGTTACAGGTAAAAGTTCCTCCCAGTTTTGGAGGCTGACAGACCAGGGTTCAGATCTTGGCTCTGTCACTTTGGGGAAGTGATTCCACCTTCTGAATCTAGTCCCTCATCTATAAGATGGAGATGTTAAAAGAGGGTTGAGGTGAGGTTCTTAGCATAGCGTCTGGCATATAGTAAATGCTCAATAAATGCTACCTGTTATTACTGTTGTGTAGTATCACTGTTCTATTTTGGCCAGTACTATGGGCATAGCAGGAATTGAGGACTCTGCATAAATGGATGAATCCCTGGGCACTCTAACAGGGGTTCTCTAGGAAGTTCAGAGCAGAGAGTCCCAGGCCAAGAAAATGTGTAGTTATATGGCCAGGAGTTGGGAGTTGTGTGTGATTCATTTTCTTAGAGCTACAGATTTTTTTTTTTAAGATTTTATTTATTTATTTGACAGAGAGTGAGAGAGGGAACACAAGCAGGGGGAGTGGGAGAGGGAGAAGCAGGCTTCCAGGGAGCCCGACACGGGGCTCGATCCCAGGACCCTGGGATCATGACCTGAGCCGAAGGCAGACGCTTAACGACTGAGCCACCCAGGCGCCCTGCAGAATTGGAAATTTATGTGAATTCCTGGACCGTAGATTTCCATACAGGTCATTAAGAGAAAGAGAGGCGTGAGGGGGTGTTTCTCATGTTTTTATGCAAGGCTCCCTATGCAGAGGAGACCAGTGGTCCTTGGAAACTTAAGCCTTTAGGAAGTTGGGTTGAGACACCATCAGATGCAGAGGGATCCAGATCGGGGCTCAACTTGCAATCCAGATGCCTAGTACTCTGAGGCTCTCCTTATATAATATATGCCCATTCCCAGCCTTTCCAGGACCAGGAGTGGGCATGTGGCTTTAGAATCTCTGTGGGTAAAAGAAGGAGCAACAGTAAGATATAATAACCGTGATGTTAGATAGGGCGGCTAATATTTGCTGAGGACTTACTTTGTGCCCTACTTTGTGCTGTGGTCTCCCTTAATTCATAGGAGCTATGCCAGGTAGGAATGATTCTGACCCCTACTTGACAGATAAAGTAAAGCTCAGTGAAGTTACCACATTTGCCCAGAGTAACATGGTCAGTAAGTGGGAGAGGAAGGACATAAGCCACATCTCTACCTGTTCTTTTTCATCACTCACCCCTCTAGGGTCCTAGCTCTGTCAGGTTAGAGCCAGCTCCTTTACCCCTTCCCAGGACCTCACCGATAGCCCAGTAGCTCATCCCTCAGAATGCCTGTGTTAGGTGTTTGCAAATCATCACCCTGGCTACAGGTCTGAGCTCAGTTGCCCAAGAGGGAGGACACAGTTGGCCCTAGTCCTTGATCATTATCTTTTTTCTCAAGTATTGGTATTCTTTGTCCCTTTCCTTTGCCCTGTCAGCATTTTCTCCCATCCTCTACTCCATTGAGCTAGTTACAGAAGCGGTAACAAGGTTTTCAAGGAGGACAGTCAGACCTGTAATAGTTCCTTCCTAAGGCCTCCTTTATGTGGCCAGGCTGTGGTCTTATTCCTGGGGAGTGCCCTTCTGAGGGGAGGGGAAACCTGGCTCATCTCCACAGACAGACTTAGGCCATCACACTCTGGGGTGGGAAGAGAACGTCACCAGATCACTATATCATGGAGCAGCTGGGGAGGCTTCCCGGAAGAGGGCAGGTTTAAGCAATCCAGAATTTGGGTGCCTGGGTGGCTCAGTCGGTTAAGTGTCTGCCTCTGGCTCAGGTCGTGATCCCAGACCAGAGTCCTGGGATCGAGCCCTGCGTCAGGCTTCCTGCTCAGCAGGGAGTCTGCTTCTCTCTCTCTTCCCCTCCCCCTGCTCCTTCTCTCTCCCTCACTCTCTCAAATAAATAAATAAATAAATCTTTGAAATAAAAGTAAGGGGCGCCTGAGTGGCTCAGTCGTTAAGCATCTGTCTTCGGCTCAGGTCATGATCCCAGGGTCCTGGGATTGAGCCCCACATCAGGCTCCCCGCTCCGCGGGAAGCCTGCTTCTCCCTTTCCCACTCCCTCTGCTTGTGTTCCCTCTCTCGCTGTGTCTCTCTCTGTCAAATAAATAAATAAATAAAATCTTTAAAATAAATAAATAAATAAAATAAAAATAAAGCTATGCTAAAAAAAAAAACAGCAAGCGTTTAGTAAATATATTCTTTCTATATGCCTGGCCACTTTCCATTCTTTATTAGCTCATTGGATCTCAGGACAACACTGTGAATTGGGTACTGTAATTATCTCCAAAAGTTTTCAGGTGAGGAAATCATTGCTCAGTGAGGTTCAAGGTGACTTGCCCAGGGTCTAGCTAGTAAGTTGGAGAGTCCAGACTGTCTGATTCCAGAGCCCAAACTGGTAACCATCATATTCCACTGTCATCTCCTTTCAGGAAGGAGGCTCTTTTGATAGGGGAAACGGGGTGTGGGTAGAGGCTGTGAAGATAACGAACGGGGGATACAGCAAGAAGGGCAGGCCTGGGGACAGCAGGAGGAGCTTAGATTCCAGAGTAGCAGGTTTGGCTGATGGGGAGCCACAGCAAGTGTTGGAAAGTAGGAGGGATGGAACCAGGAAAAATTACTCTGGCAGTAGGGTGAGTGCATTGGTCTCACCGATACGAAGGACAAGCTTAGGGGTCATGAAAGGAGAAGGGAGAGGACATTGGAGCTGAGGGAGCAGACTATAGGTAGCACTCCTGGGTCTCCCTGGCTCCCCTGACATTTCCTTTTGTCCCCTCTGCAGCCATCGTCAGCCAATGGCAGCAGGAGTCCAAAGAGAAGGTGGTATCCCTCCTGCTGTCCCACCTGCCCCTGCTTCAACCAGGCAACACGGAGGCCAAGTCGGAGTACATGAGGCTGCTGCAGAAAGTGCTGGCCTACTCGATCGAGAGCAATGCCTTCATCGAGGAGAGCCGCCAGCTGCTCTCTTATGCCCTCATCCACCCAGCCACCACACTGGAGGACCGCAACGCACTGGCCCTCTGGCTGAGCCACCTGGAAGAGCGGCTGGCTAGCGGCTTCCGCACCCGGCCTGAGCCCACGTACCACTCACGCCAAGGCTCAGATGAGTGGGGGAGCCCTGCAGAGCTGGGCCCTGGGGAGGCAGGGCCAGGCTGGCAGGACAAGCCACCCCGGGAAAATGGACACGTGCCCTTCCACCCATCCAGCTCAGTGCCGCCAGCCATCAACAGTATTGGGAGCAACGCAAATGCAGGTGAGGGAGTGGGGGTTCCAGGAGGCCATGCCTACTTGAAAAAGGTCAAACTGGGCTCTTGACTCGCTGTTCGGCCTTGGGCAAGTCACATAATCTCTCTGGACCTCAGCTTTATGAGGCCGTGCAGAGCTTGTGAACTGGCGTTCCGGGAGACATATCTGACCTGCAGACATGTCTTGTTGAGCCCAAAGTGAAACTTTGGTTTTGTCTTGTTATGTGTTAAAATAAATTTGGTGACATAAGAAATTGGGAATTTTCCCCTAAAAATCCAGATTTCAGTTTCTCTTAAAAGTTAAAAAAAAATCTGACAACTCAAGTCCTATAATCCTGTAGCAACAATAAGATGGAGCTGAATATTGTGTCGTTCCTCCCGCCCTTAAAATCCTGCACATGTGCCCCAGTTGGCCGGTGCCCCTGCCACCTTCCTTTGGGCATGTCCGATACCTGCCGGACCTCTGAAAGCATTGAGTTACTGGCCATAATCTAAGGTTATGTTAATCCAGCTTAGACATTATGGATTTGTGCATATGGCTTCAGCTAACAGCATTGTTTCTGAGAAATCTGTGTTTGTAAGCCTGTTTATGTAAGATGTAATTCACGCTATAAGGTATTAATAATAGTAGGTAACATTGTTGAGCGTTGACTGTGCTGTAAGCGCTTTTCTGACATGATCTCATTTAATCCTTGTCGCAACTTTATCATCAGCCCCATTCTAGAGATGACATTGAGACTCAGAGAGGTGAAGTCATGTATTCAGGGTTATACACAGAACAAGTAGTAGAATGGTCCAAAGTTCAGACCCAGGCAGTCTGACACCAGAGTCTGCCCCTGGCGACTACGCTGTCCTCCAACTAAGTGGTCTGGAAAGGGCTGTGTTGGTCAGCACCCCAGAGACTGGGGTGAGCAAGAGGAGCTGGTATTCTAGTGAGTTTTTGAAATATTAGTTGAAATGAACAGGATAAGTGAAAGTGGCATTTCCAAGGCTTGGTGAGGTAATATTACCTGACTCTAGGTGTGAAAGGTTTCCAAGATTTAACCTCAGCATGGCTGGTCCCCTTCGGCTGGCTGGTAGTGGTTAAAGCAAGCCAAGAATGAGTGGCAGTGAAATGTCATCCATCCAGTGGGTGGGGCGAACCTGGGTCTCCTGTTGGCACCTGGTACACATCCTTGATGCCCTGAGCCTCTTTCTTCCCCCAGTTTCATACGGATGTCCTGGCCACCTGCCTCCCTCTCAGGTGCTGGTAAGAATCAAGGAAAATAGAGGGATAGGAGAGCATTTCTGGCATCTCTAGCAACCCAAAGTGTGTTAGACCTTGTTTGATAGTCTCAGAGCATCACAGTTTCTGGGTCCAAATTGGGAAAATATATTAATAAGGATAAATCTAGCTAAGATTATTGAGCATTCAGTCTTTTTCAAAAGCTGTTCTAAGAACTTTACACATATAAATTCTTTGGCTGAGTCACAGAAAAGTCACCTGCCCCAGGTAGTATAGCCAGAATTTAAATCCAGGCAGTCTGGCTCCACAGCTCATACTTTTAACTACTGTGCTACATTGCCTCCACCTAAAAGTGACCCTGCCATTGATGCTCGGACCTCATCAAGGGGAGGGTTTACCCATGCAGGGTGCCCATACATTTCTTCCTCCCTCCAATGGGGACAGCAGCCATTAAAGGACTAACTGAGCTGGAACAACGTCAGAAGGGTTGAACCAGAAGAGAGAAAGGAATTGGGCATTCCAGGTAGAGGACACAGCATGAAATGAAGTCACAGGGGTGGCAAATTGGAGTATGCAGACAGGTCTGGCTAGGATGGAGAGATGCAAGGATTTAAATGAGTAATAGCAGTAGCAGACATTCATGTTTACTGTGTGCCTACCCCTGTGCCAAGGACATTACTTGGAAATGGAGGCAGAGGGGGCAGACAGAGTGACTTGCCCAGGATCATAAAGTTAATAGGTGGCAGAGCCAGAATTTTAGTGCAGGTCTGTCTTGACTCCCAAATCTCAGTATATTAGGGGCCACATTCTGGGGGGCCTTGAAGGATAGGGTGAAGCTTTTCAACTTCAAGCAGTTGCAGGAAACAGGAAACCATTAAAATATTTTTGAGTGGGGAGCAAGGATTGGCCTGTAAGGGCAGGCAGGGTGGGTTTGGGGTGCTGCCAAGGACAGACCAGGGTTTCTTGGAGAGTGTGAGGCCCTGGATCCCCGGCATTCCTGTTTTTATAGCTCTCATGCTGTGGCCGGCCTCCACCCCAGTGCCTGGCCAAGCAGGGCTCCTCAGGAACTGCACGATCACTCCAATCAGGATAATTTCCTGCCCTCTCAGCCTTGCCTGCCTCCTTCTTGGCTGAGAAGGGAAGAGGAGGAGGCCATAGGCACCAAGACAGGCAAAAGAAAAGAAAAAAAAAAGTCTCTACCGAGTCCCATGGGGCCCAAAAGGTGCCGTTTTCTGGGAATCCAGACACTTGGAAGAAGCCGTGAGAAGAGGACCCCAGAGGTCACAGGCAGAGGTGGAGGCTGGCCTGAGGGGATGGATCAGTGCACCGCCCTGTCCTTCAGGTGACTTCCTGGCTAGGAGCATAGATTTTGTCACAGATGGAGGAAGGTGGTTTGGGGCCTGTACCAGGCTGGTTGTCCTTTCTGGGTTGAGTTTCGGTGGAGCACTGGCAGGAATCTCAGCCTTTCCATCAGAAACAAGGCTAGGGTTCTTCCGTTGCTGCCTCCCAACTCCCTCTGGCACCTGGCAAAGTGCTTCTGTTCCCTGAGCCTTGGTGTTCTCACCTTCCCAGGTGAGGCTTTTTGGCTTTGTGTCCTTGTCTTTTTATTTGACTTTGGGTACTTTTGAATTCCCTGTGTCAAGCTCAGAGGCGCCCTTAGCACCCTTAGGATGGACCATGGGTGCCCTCCTTTGGGCTTTTATGAAACCAAAAGCGGGGTTGCTATTCCTGCAACTGCTTGAAATTGAAAAGCTTCACCCTATCCTTCAAGCCCCCCCCCCAGAATGTGGCCCTAATATACATGAGCCCAGAGTCCAGTACAGGAGGCGGGCGGGTGATGAAAGTAGTAAATGCTAGGCTTGAGGCAGTAACACAGGGCCCCAGGGAGTGCAGAGGAAGGAGTCACAGAAGAGCTAACACTTGAGTGAAGAGTGAAGGCTGAGGTGGCTGGGAGGGCAGGGTGGAAGAGCAGGTGAGTTAGGCAGAAGGTGTAGTTACATGGAAAGGTCTGGAAGCTCGTGGAACCTGCCTTGTCCTGAGGATGGTTAAAATCAAGTTGGAACCTTTTTCCTACCTCAGGAATGGGATGAATGGAGAGTATGAAACATCTTGTGGAAGAAGCCCTGGATTCACCCTGAGTCACTGGGCCTCATGGGTGGCTGATTTTAGCTCAGTACAGGAAAAATCTTTGGGAGGTGGTGAGGCCCAATGACAGGGATGTTGAAGAAGCAGTTTATGTATTTCATTAATTCATTTACTTTACAAATACTAATGAAGCAGCTCCTCCGGGCCAGACCCCACTATAATTACTGAGGATACAGTGATCTTTAAGACAGGACAAGTCCCTGCTGTCACAGATCTTGTATTGTAGCAGGCATGTATCGTTCATAAACATGTACACAAATAACTAGGTAAAATCACTCCAGGTTATGGTAGGTGTTATAAGGAAGATAAGTAAGAGTCATATGATAGAGTAACCAAGATTGGTTGGGGGCAGCTACTCAGGGAAGGCCTTGGAAGAGATGATGCTTGCTGGAGATGAGACTTTAGGGAGCCAGCTGCTAAGATCAGGAAGACAAGAAGAAAGAACAAATGCAAACGTCCTGAGGCTGGACAGCTTGAGTGTTCCAGGAATAAATGAGGGTTGGTGGGGAAGCAAAAGCTAAAAAGGCTTGAACTGAAGGGTGAGTTGGGGGAGGTGAGAGGTCAGAGATGAGCAGGGCCCAGGGCCCAGGTCCCACAGGGCTTTGTAGATGTGTGGATAAGTTTGAGTTTTATCCTCAGCGTGAAGGGAAGTCATAGGTGGGATTTAAAGCAGGGGCTAACTTGGTCAGGTTTGCATTTTTAGAAGGATCAACATGACTTCTGTGAGGTAAATGGACTGTAGGAGGCAAGGATGAAGGCAAGAAACCAGTAAGGAGGCTGTAGCAGTAATTCCAGCAAGGGACACCAGTTACAGACCAGGGTGCTGGAAGAGAAAGTGAGGAGACCCAGAGATGTGGTTGAGAGCTTGCTGATGGGTTGGGTGTGGGGAGGAATGAGGGAACGAGCAATATCTTGTAGGTGGTTCCCCTCAGACCCCAGGGTCCCTTCCTGTTGTTGGATTCTGGGGCCGAGCCGCCGTCCGTGGCACCAACCAGGGGGCATAATCTCTTGTGGTCAGATCTCCAAACCTGACCTCTTGCCTCTCCCCTTCTGGCCAGGTCTCCCCTGCCAAATTCACCCCAGCCCGCTGAAGCGCTCCATGTCGCTCATCCCCACGAGCCCCCAGGCCCCTGGTGAGTGGCCGAGTCCGGAGGAGCTCGGGGCCCGGGCTGCTTTCACCACGCCCGACCACGCACCCCTCTCGCCCCAGAGCAGCGTGGCCTCCTCTGGCAGTGAGCAGACGGAGGAGCAGGGCTCCAGCCGGAACACTTTCCAGGAGGACGGCAGTGGCATGAAAGGTACGACAAGGGAGGGCAGCACTAGGACTCTCTGAAGAGAGGCTTCTGCATAGCCTAGAGGACAGAAGGGAGCCGTGGTAGCTTCTACCTTCCTGTCCCATCACCCTGTACCCTACCCTAGGCAGGGACAGGTCTGAGGGGAAAAGTGAGTCTCTGCCCTTAGGGCTCAAGACTGAGCAGAGAAATCCCTCTAGGCCCTGGTCTGATAGGGAAGAAACCCCTGCTCTCAGACACCCCAGCCTAACAAGGAAGCCAGGACACAGCGGTAGCTGATGGAACAGAAGTTCCAGAAAGACTTTTAGGGATACCAGTGAAGTCATTTTAGTACATGGCCAATCAAGCAGCTCAGAAGGGTCAGATGTCCTGACATCAGGGAAGGCCACCTAGAAGGGTGTGACTGGGCAGGAGAAGTGGCTTATGGGGGCACCTGGGTGGCTCAGTCAGTGAAGCATCTGCCTTCGGCTCAGGTCATGATCCCAGGGTCCTGGGATGGAGCCCCGTGTCGGGCTCCCTGCTCTGTGGGGAAGCTGTTTCTCCTTCTCTCTCTGCGTGTGCTCCCCCTGCTTGTGCTCTCTCTCCCTCTCTCAAGTAAATAAATAAAATCTTAAAAAAAAATGGCTTATGGACCCTTGACTTTCCCCTACTTCTCCCAGTTTTCTGCAGTTTCTCATGTTACCTCTGGTTATGTTGTATCCCTGTACTCCCTCTCCCCGCTTCAGGGCGGGGTTCCGTAGGGCTCAGGAGAAGGTGGTCTGATGCTGGGGCCTCCGGGTCCCACCAAGGATGGACCATTAAAAACTGCAGAAAACTGCTCCCTCCCCACAACCCTTCCCCTGCCCTGGTCACAAGGGCCAGATTCCCGACCTCTTTCTCTCCTTTTCCACAGATGTGCCCTCATGGCTGAAAAGCCTCCGCTTGCACAAGTACGCGGCCCTCTTCTCACAGATGAGCTACGAGGAGATGATGACGCTGACTGAGCAGCATCTGGAGTCTCAGGTGACGCCAAGGGGACCATCAGGGAGGTGTCATGGGCAGCACCATTTTGATGTCACCCTTGTGGCCCCAGCCTCTGATGTCTCTTCAGGCCTTGTTGGGGCACCCCAAGTACCTCAGCCTCACATTTCCAGCTCCTATCCCTTTCTGCCCCTACCACAGAATGTCACCAAAGGTGCCCGCCACAAGATAGCCCTGAGCATCCAGAAGCTGCGTGAGAGGCAGAGCGTCCTCAAGTCCCTGGAGAAGGTGAGGACCTGATACTCCCATCTCCAAGGCCAGCTGACTGCCCAGTGGCTCTGGGTGGCCTCCCCTGCGGGCTTCCCCAGCCCTCAGGTCTGACCTCCAGAGGCCCCAGCCCTAGGGAGGCCAAGAGCAAGTCAGATCACAGGGTTCACCTGCCCGTGGCTGAGAGGCTCCCCTCCCTTTCTGTCCTGGTCTGTGTCTCCAGACTTTGTCTCTGTTAACTCAATCCCCGCTGTCCCCTTTCACTTTTCCATTTCTGACTGGTGTTTCCCATGGAGCCGAATGTCTCCCTGTGTGCATGATCTCTCTTTCCATTGGTGGTTTCTCATTCACTCACTCTCCTTTCATATCTGCCTTGATTTGCATTCCTTTTCCCCTTTCCCTGCCACTTGCTTTCTGGTTCCATCCTTGGTGGGACCCTGAGGCCCCAGCATCAGACCACCTTCTCCTGAGCCCCATGGAATTCCACTTTGAAGGGGGGAAAGCAGGAGTACGTGTATACAAATGTGTACATACATGTGTGTATATGTGAGCTTGTCTTGTCCTTTCCTGCCTTCTCTAAGTGCTAGGACTCAGGTCTCCACCAGCCCTCTCCAAGCTCTGTCTGATCCCACTTGTGTAGTCATTCTATGTAGCTGTGGGGGTCAGCATGTGACCCTAGATGTGTCCTCCCTACTCAGGATGTGCTGGAAGGCGGGAATCTGCGCAATGCTCTGCAGGAGCTGCAGCAGATAATCATCACCCCCATCAAGGCCTACAGCGTCCTCCAGGCCACCGTGGCTGCCGCCGCCGCCGCCACCCCTACTGCCAAGGATGGGAGCCGGGGGGAGCCACCACTGCCAGGTGCTGAGCCTCCCCTGGCTCACCCCGGCACAGACAAGGGCACTGAGGCCAAGGACCCTCCAGCTGCAGAGAGCTACCCCCCTCCACCAGCTCCAGCTCCCACTGATGGCAGTGAACCAGCCCCGGCTCCCGTCGCCGACGGAGACATCCCCAGCCAGTTTACACGGGTGATGGGCAAAGGTGAGACCAGGCAAGGCCCAGCAAGAAGTTCTGGGACAGGGAGCCAAGTGAACCCAGTCATCAGGGATCAAATCCAAGTTAAATGATGGGAGCAGAGCTTTTTAAAGTACCCTGGGGACTAGATCACTTCAGAGAGTGGCTGAGACTGAGAGTAGCAAGGCCCTGCCCTCAGGTATGTCCTGGTTGGTGGTGGGAGACAACCCTTACTTACCCGCACAGTGTCTCTAGCCTGAGCAGAAGGGGGAACAGTGTGTCAGTGGAAATTGTGTACAGTATGAGGCAAATCCATTGGTTCTTTCACGGGGGACTAAAGTCCACAGGATGGGGATGGTGAAACTCATAGTGGGCTTGGCCTTTCCTAAGGCAGCATGGCATAGCCGACTTTACACTTGGGTCCATATCCTTTTAGCTGTGTGACCTGGGGCAAGTGATTCCATCTCTCTGAGCCACTATGGTGGGCTTTATATATCCTCATGATAGCCAGGTACTGTGCTTCGCACACAGCCAGAACGCATCCAGCCTGAGTGTCCTCTTCCAACTTTTGTGCTGGCCAGCAGGGGCCGAGGGAGCTAGAGCATGGCACAGGACATGCTGGAGCTAACTTCCTCCCTCTCCCTTGTCCCTCAGTGTGCACCCAGCTGCTGGTGTCCCGACCAGACGAGGAGAACATCACCAGTTACCTCCAGCTCATTGAAAAGTGCCTGACTCATGAGGTGAGGCCTTCTCTAGGGTCCCAAGAAGGGAAAGGCTGCCCTCATCGCTCTTAGCATCCACATTCCTCATGTGGCCCTCAGGGCCCTGCCCAGCTGGCACCCATTCAGCGTCTCCAGCCCTCATCCCACCAGTGTTGGCTCCAGCGGCTGCTGTGAGCTCTCCTTCTCAGAGCCTTACTACATATTCCTTCTCTGGGGAGCCTTACTACATATTCCTTCATAATATAACATTCTTGGGCCATAGATTCATCAATTACTGGGGATAGGATGCACTGCCGATGGGGCCTGTAATACTGGAACATAAGAAATATATATTTGATCTTCCCTCCCTCCTGCTGGTCCCTCGGCCCTCAGTTCGAACGAGTACACCTCAGGGACGCCTTCACTGGCCCCTCATAGCAGATCAGGCTTCTCACGCCTCCTGGGCTTCTCCCTCGCAGTGCTCATCACAGTTCACATGGCCCGCGTATCTTCTCCCCAGCTGAACCGTGAGCTCTGTGTGTGCAGGTTTATCTCTGCACCCCAGCATTGCCTAGCACAGAGCAGGCAGGCCATAAATATTTGAGTGGATGAATGGAAGGCAGATCTGAAAGCACACCCTCCCTGCTTCACGCTCCCAATTCTAGGCGTTCACGGAGACGCAGAAGAAACGGCTGCTGTCCTGGAAACAGCAAGTGCTGAAACTCCTCCGGACCTTCCCGCGCAAAGCCGCACTAGAGATGCAGAACTACCGGCAGCAGAAGGGGTGAGCGGGCAGCCGGGCCATGGGGACCTTCCCTCCCGAGGCCCTTGGTGCTGGACAGGTGGTGCTCAGTGGGCTGATCACGTTCTGGGCTGGGAATTGGTTGTCCTCGTTCAATCACTGGGTGACCTTCCACAAGTCACCCTGTGAAGACTTTCCCAGAAGAAAATCAGGGTGTTCTTACCACTAGAACAGGGTACTGAGCTGGCAGAAGCAACACCTGTCCCCTGTTCTCCTCCCCTGTGTGCAGGGGGCTGTGAAGTCCCTTTTCTCCCCAAATACTAAATATCGCATTTGAGAATTCAAGTTAGAACTGCTGTAAGTGGATGTGAGGAAACCTTTGTCCGCTCCCGTCTCCATCCTGGGGGTACCTTGGGGCCGGAGTACAGAGTGTGTGATACAAGGACTTGGGCAGGGAGTCCTTGTTCAGAGCAGGTCTGTGTTCTGTCCTTCCCATGGGGATTATGACGGGAGAGGTGAGGAAGGGGTGGACAGAGGGGCCCCAACCACCTCAACTGACACCGTGCCTTCTACTCTCTCACAGCTGGGCGTTCGGCTCCAACTCACTTCCCATAGCTGGCTCTGTGGGGATGGGGGTGGCCCGGCGGACCCAGCGGCAGTTCCCCATGCCTCCCCGGGCCCTCCCACCCGGCAGGATGGGCCTTCTGAGCCCTTCAGGCATTGGGGGCATCTCCCCCCGACATGCCCTCACTAGCCCCAGCCTTGGGGGCCAGGGCCGACAGGTGAGCCAGCGGGAAGCGGAGGGCCTGGCACTTCTGGGATTGGGGTGGTGGTGCCTGGGCTGTGCGTGTCCATGTGTTTGCACCTGGGCCTGGCTCAGAGGGGAGAGGCTCCTTTGCCAGCTCCACCGAGCCTGGCTTGGGCCTCGGGCTTTGGCCTCTTCCCACTCAGCTCACCACTTTTCTTTTGCCCTGTGCCCTGTGCAGAACCTGTGGTTTGCCAACCCCGGAGGCAGCAACAGCATGCCCAGCCAGAGCCGCAGCTCTGTGCAGCGCACCCACTCCCTCCCGGTCCATTCATCGCCCCAGGCCATTCTCATGTTCCCTCCAGGTAAGCTGCCCCCACCCTTGGGTCTCCGCCTTGGCAATACTCTTAGGTGGCCCTACTCTCAATCCCATTCCCACTATCCCCTCCTTCTACCTCCCACCACTCTGCACCCATCTTCACACATCCTGAGTTTTCTTTTACCCCCCACTCCCCCATTTCTGTTTTCTTTCTCCGATTCTGCTGCTTTCTCAGTCTTCTCTCTTCCCTTCTCCCAGCCCTACCTCTCCACACCTCTCCCTCCCTGTGTTCACAGTCTTAGTGTCCCTGTTGGTCTCCGTCACCATCTCCTTAGACGATCATTAAATACTCAGTTTGGAAGGGGTGGAGGGGACGAGACAGTCAAAGCATCGAGGTTTCTATGGAGGGGAGTCCTGCCTGTCAGTCCCCTGGGATTCTTTCAGGCAGGAACCAGAGACTTCAGTTCTTAGATTGGGTTCCACACTAAAGGGTCTATGAGGTGAGACGGCTGTTTTCTTTCGGCTCACAGACAAGTCTAGAGATGAGAGATCAGAATGAGGGTGAAGTGGGCAAAAGGGAGGTTAGGGAAACGCTAGCCCTGCCTTGCTCATCGAGTGGGGGTGTCCCCTGCCCTGGGCCCAGCCTGCTGCTGGCCACTGAGGGTGCAGAGGCAGAGAAGGCTGGTCTGGAAAGGGCTGCCTCTGGAGAGATCTTCAATTTGTGGGTGATGGGGCGCCTGGCTGGCTCATCAGTAGAGCATGCAACTCTTGGTCTCAGGGTTATGAGTTCAACCCCCATGTTGGAGGTAGAGTTTTACTTAAAAAAATTTTTTTAATTAGATTTGCAGGTGACCCTAAGCTCTTCATGACATAAACTGCCAAATCAGTGGGTTTCTTAACTTACGAGATTATGTGAACTGCCATCTGTCAGAGGCAGAGGACCCTGTCCATTGTGTCCATCCTAGCATAGGGCTTGGCACATGGTAGGCATCTGTACCTGATGTAAATGACTGGATGGATGAACTGTGTGAGCAAAAAACTGAACAGTTCTCTCTACTGGCGTGCTGTGTGCTGAACTGTGTCCGACGGCTTTCCATGCCGTCAAATCAGATCCTCCCAGCTGCATAGATGAGGGCGCTGGTGTTATTCCCATCATATCAGTCATGAATCTGAGACTCAAGTGACTCGCCCAGGGTCAAAAAAAATATTTGCTAAGAAGAGAGAATTAGGTGTCCCGACATGGCCTGAGCTCAGAGTTCATTGGGGATGTGATGACAGGTGAGTCTGGAGGTGGGAGCAGGGTCTTCTGAACTCAGGTAGAAAGCTCAGCCTTTCTCCCCATAGCAGTGAGGGGCCAAGGAAGGGGTTTTAAGCAGTGTGGGGTGGGGTCAGGTCTGCTCAGGGAGGTGGGCTGTTTCCCAGACACCAGAACAAGAGGCCCTTGAGAGATGGTTTGAGGACAAGCCCCATGGCTGCTGTCCTAATTTGCCCCATCTGCCAGGCCTGCCCAGGGGAGCAAGTCCAAGTGGGGATGGGAAGGGTTCTAATTAAGCTTCTGCACCAAGTACAGAGCAGGTCATCAGTCAAGGAGTTCGGGGCTGCCCAGTGCCTGGGGCTGGTGCCCAGACTGCGCCTAAGGCAACATACAGCGTGTGGCCTCCAGGAAGCTCCCTCAGCTTCCCATCACTTCCTCGGCCTGCTGGTCAGGCTTTCTTTTCCTTGCTAAGCCTCTGCCCTTGCCATTATTGCCTTTGCCCTGCTCTGTGAGACACCCAGGCTCGTCTGTATCCTCCAACCCTGCCCCGTCATCCTTCCATGGGAGCGTGTGCCGTGTCTTACATGCGGTTTCTCTGTCTCTTGCCTCTCTCCCTCCCTCCTTTTCCTCGGATCCCTCTCAGCCCCTCCCCCGCACCAGCCCATCCAGTCCTTTGTCTCCCGAGTTCTGCTTTCCGCACTCAGTTCAGCCCTCGCCTCTGTTCTCTCTCCCCCTCAGACTGCCCGGTCCCTGGGCCTGACCTGGAGATCAATCCCACTCTGGAGTCTCTGTGTCTGAGCATGACAGAACACGCCTTGGGTGGTGAGCATTTCCTCTTTCCCTGACCCAGCTCCCACCTACCCAGCAGCGTCTCCGCCTCTGAACTGAGCAACTCAGAGCATCCTGAGGGGTCCCTAGGGGAGGCCAGCCTCCAGGGAGGGCCTGACTGGGATGACAGGCTACCCGAGCGCCTTTTCTTGGGCCTCCCGCCAGTTCCTGATCTTCCTCCCTTCCTCCCTTTCTTACCACAGATGGGACAGACAAAACCTCCACCATCTGACGGGACCCACAGCCCAGCGCACCCATAGGCTCCCTGGGCGGCGGGCGGGGGCCAACCCCCAACGGGCTTCTCCGCGACAGCAAGAGGGTGGGCTGGCTCAGCTATACATTCTAGTATTTTTCTACTCTCTCACCCTTTTAACTTTTGTTTAACATTGGCACACGCCTTGCTCACTCCCAGGCCCGTCGAGGGATCTCTGCTGAGGCTCAGGGAGGTAGGGGGCAGCCAGGATAAAGGGGGCAGGGACTGGCCAGCCTGACTGCCCCTCCTTCCCTCCCTCATCCCCCACCTGGCCCCGTCCCACCCCTGCGTCCTCCAGACTGCCGGCCACCTGCCCCTCCTAAGGGAGCAGCTTACCCCTATCTTGTGGGACCTGCTCAGAACCATCTGACATTTGGGGAGAGAGAAGCAGGGTTGATAACCTGCTCTCCTGGATGTTATTTGAGAGGAGCTAAAGAGAAGGTGGTAGATGAGGAGAGGAGCCTCTCTCTCTCTTTCCTTGCCACCTTCTTCTCCTTCCCCATTCCCGCCATTCCCCGAGGACAGGAGCCACCCTCCTTTCACTCACTTCCTTTTGCCCTGTTTATCAGAGGTTCTCTACAATTAATTTCTTAGGCCTATTTAAGATGCATATTTATATAGTTCTTAACGGTTTTTCTCTCTGATCATTCCCTCTCATTTTTAGAATCCCCAGGCCTCTCTCTGAGCCAAGAAAGTGGCAGGGGGAGCCTGAATCTTACGAGGGGAGAGGGCAGAGCCCCCTCCTCCGGACCCCCTCGCCCTTCCCCACTTCCCCCCAGTCCTGGCTCCCCAGAGGCAGAGGTTGAAGGCAGGGAGCCAGGGCAGCCAGTGAGGTCAGGAAGTCTGTTGCCTTAACATCCCCTTCCCGCAACCAACACACACCCTTGTCCACTCCCAGGTCTGGTTGCTGAAAGACTTGGGGTAAGGAATAAGGGAAAGGGGATTGTTTGGTTTTTGGTTTCTTTCCCCACCCCTCTTTTCTTTCATCCTTTCCCACCCCCCATTCTGTCATGACCTCACTTAAGTGGAACACTATATCATAACCCAGAGATTTGTCCCAGCCGTGGAGTCATACAGACCCTCTGGTCTCTGTTCCTGCTGAGGGGTTGTGCTGGGGCCCAGGTGGAGGGAGGGGACTTGGGGGTTCAGGCGGTGGGGAAGCCAGGGTCCCCTATCCCAACCCCCTCTTCCCACTCAACCCACCCACCCCCCACTGGGACATTCTCAAGCTTTTCACACCGAAAAGGAAAAAAAAAAATGTTATTTTTAGATACATTTTATGAATAACTTTTGTTATGAATATGGCTGGTAACCATTGTGTATGTTATTAAAGATACAAAATGTTGGGAAAAAACAAAAAACCAAAAAAAAAAAATTTTAAAACCACCGCCCTCCCTGCACTCTCAGCCCATTCCCCAGACCTTCTTGCCTCTGCCCTCCTGGTCTGGACCTCCCTCAGCTCTGAGCCCAGGGAGGGGGAGGAAGCCAGAGGGTGGGGTGGCCCTGGGGATCTGCTAAGGTCCCCACCTCCTCTCCCAGTGCCGGGCTGGGTGGGGTGTCAGGTTTATTTATGTACCTCTTGCACACTCATCAACCTATGCAAGTCCCCCACCCCGGCCCCTCCATGTTTCTGTGCCTTTGCTCATTCCCCTCAAGCTCCCAGGGCTTCTCCAGTCCCCCTCCTAGTAGCCCCGGGAAGTGGGATGGACAGGGGCCACCTCGTTTGGAATCAGCAGGGTGTCCCTCTTACAGGACCCTCACCACCTCCCAGCCAGTCCTGTCTTCTTCACTACCCTTCAGGGTGAGCTGGCTCTGCCTGGCATTGGGAGGTGGTGAGGGACACCCCCCCACACACACACACAATGGGAGGCAGGAGCTGCCCCCCTCCCCCCACCTGACAGCAGAGTGTGCAGGACGCAGGCGGCCCCACTCTGATGGGCAGGACCCTGACCCTCTTCTGCCCCAGCCCCTCCCCAGCCCCCTCTCCCCCACCATGATTTCACCCTCCCTCCTATCCCCAGCCCCACTGGCAGAATCAGCTTTGAGTAACTGTACAGTTTTTCTCGCTGTTGGAGAAGACTTACTTGTTGGAGTTTCACTTGTTTAATGGTCTGGGCTTATTTTGGAAAAAAAAAAAAACAAGAAACAAAAACAAAAAAGGATTCTGACCTTTGTTATGCTACACTTCATGGAAAACCTAGCGGCCTTAAGCTGAGGCCACTGAGCTCCTGGGATGGGGGGAAAGGAGAGGTATAAAGCGAATGAGACCATAGGGCTGGGACGGGATGTAAAGGGAAAAAAGTCGGCTTTATTAACAGCAAGGCTTGGAGGAGATGAAGGAAACAAAGGGAAGGGCTCGCAAACAGACCACTCGAAAAGTGCCTTCCTGCGCGTAATAATCGCATTATAATCATGTCTGCACCAACCCTGAAGGACCTGGGACTCAGTCACTGTCACTGTCGGCTTCACTGGAATCGGAAGCTGCAGCTTCACTGCCATCCTCCTGGGCGGAGTGCTCACTGCCACTGGGGAAGGGGCTAGCACTGCGGCTCCGGCTCCGCTGGCCACCCCCATCACTGCCACTGTCCGAATCATTGTCACTGCCACGGGCCTGGCCTCTGTCCTCATCATCAGAATCCACATCGTCTTCCGAATCCGCATCACTGCCAAAGATCTCCTCTTTGTCCCGAGCGGCCCGGGCCTCGTCCTCGCTGCTCTCATCCTCGCCGCTACCACTCTTGTCACTCGCCTCATCCCTGTCACCCTCTTCACGTTCACTCTCGCTGCCCGAGCGCTCATCCTCGCTGCCTTCCTTCTCACTGCTGCTGCCTTTCTCTCGCTCCTCATCTGTAAGGGAGCAGGGAGGAGTGAGACCCAGTTTCCCACCCTTCCAGAGCTCCTGGGATTTGGCCTGTCCAGCTTTACCTGAGCCCCCAGCTTCTTTCTCTTCTGTCTCCATCTCTTCTTCCTCTTCCTCCTCGGGTTCATGGTTCTCCAACTGGGCCTTCCGTGCCTCCTACAAGCAGCAGGGTTGAGGGGAAGGAGGGTATACTGTCAGGCTTCTGTCTCTCTCCTCACCCACCCCCACCCTCTCCATGGGTGCCCTGGGCCAGTGAGGTTTGTTACCTGGGCTTCTAATTCCTTCTCATTCATGTCCCGGTGTTTGACCACAAGCAGGGCATTGGTGCCAGACTGAACCCCAGCCTTTGCCCGACGTTTACTCAGGCGGACCCTGCAGTGGGCAGGTTGGTGGGGAGGGGTGTGTGGAAGATGCATTTAAAGACCCCAGCGGGGGATCTACTCTGACTTGGTTCTTACTTCCTCACCAGTGCTTAGTCCAGAACAGACCAGAATAAATGCAGGTTGAATGAAGGAGACTAAACTCAGAGGTTGGATAAGGGAAAGGGAAGGATAATAGCTCCATGAGTCGCATGTATTTATAAAATGTACACACACACGTGTTAGGTGTATGTAACAGATTTAAGGTGAATTAGCAACACTTAAAAGCACAGAATCTAGATTGCTGGCTTTTGGAAAATGTTAATTTGTGGCTCCACTGGGACTTTTCCTTCCCATAGAATAGCAACAATAGGTTGGAGCCCTTTACTGGGCTAGGTCATGGTGCCCCTTGGAGGCTGCCAAGAGCTCCAAGTCACCCAGAGCCCACCAGCCCACAGTGCTACCTTTTATATGGGATCAGAGTTTGTGATGTCTGCTTTAAACAAACTCAAGGTCACACTTTCTTTCCCAACCCTTACACTGCATCAAGGTCCCTAGCACAGGAGTAAACTTCTAGCTCTCAGGAGAAAGTTTGTGGGGGTCACCTTTTTTAACTCGGGTATCCAGGATTCCATTTAAAATATTCATGCTAATTTGATGTATTACTCTGTATTTTGTCTATGTTGACTTTCACATAAAGTCTCTTATTACATCAGAGGGAACTTGGCTATCCACCCTACAAAAAAGCTCAATCTCGAGATTTTTTTCCTGGGTTCGTGTGTTAGAACCAGGTCCAGCTCACATGCTCAAGCAAGCTTCTGCTATTCTTGTTTGAAATGCCTCCAAGGCCTCCAAATGACCTCCACGGTAGTTCCTGCGTACCCTAGGATCAGGATTCTAAAGCACAGACCCAGGCTAATCTGAGGTAGGAGTGTACCAAGTACCTGGTCTCCAATTCATTGTAGTAAACCCCGTCACCCTCCCGGAAGATGAAGAAGTAGTTCTCCTCGTAGCCCTTGCTAGCTTTGTTCTTCACATTCCAGTTGTACTCCCGAGCAATCTTGTAGTCATACCTGATGAGGATGAGGGGAACAAGGTCAGCACCCCCATTTCTTTCTTACGAGGGAAAAAAAGGAGACCGAGTCCTCAATTCCCAAAACCTAACCCCAACCCACGCACACATCATCCGGTGCATAGTCCATCTCCTCCTCCTGGTCCCGCTTTCGTTTCTTCAGCGTCTCTTCCACAGGCAGGAAATAGGCCACAAACTGGTTCCCTTCCTCATCCATCATGCCTCTGGATGGGAGAAGAGGAGGAAGAGTGAAGAGTGAGGACAAAGGAGCAGTGAGGAACAGGCCAAGGTGGGCAGTGGGGCCACTTACTTACCTGATCATGGCCTGAGACATCATCTCTAAAGCAGCTGCACCACTCGTGTCCTTGGGGGCTGGGTCTGAGTCAAAAATTACCTGAGCACATGGGTTGATCCACATCTAGGAGCAAGAGCACTGGGATTAGACTGGGACAAGCAGAGATGGCAGGCTATCCCTTGCTGCCTCCTGCCCTGGATCTGACCTTAAAGTCTGGGAAGACAGGCATGACCTCCACTGGTGTCACTCGGGGCTTGCTGTAATGCTGGGA
This sequence comes from Halichoerus grypus, assembly GCF_964656455.1. Classification (NCBI taxonomy): domain Eukaryota; kingdom Metazoa; phylum Chordata; class Mammalia; order Carnivora; family Phocidae; genus Halichoerus; species Halichoerus grypus. The sequence goes on from NC_135726.1 coordinate 47,677,800, forward strand.
GATCTGGTGGGGGCAAAAACAGGGTGGGTGAGGAGGAATGTGGAGCTCTGGAACTGCACCTTGGTCTGCCCCCAATCCCCATCCCATCCCAGTCCTTCAAATACCGATTTCTGGGCATCCTCAAAAGTTTTCTCAATGGCTGTGATCTGGCTATCCCTGTCTTTGTATATTTCTTCCTCCGTGAACTGCTGCTTCACAGAAACCCCAATCCTAGGAGTAAAGAGAGAGGCCTTTAGGGATCACTGGACACACCTGAAATCTCCACTTTCCCTCCCTACCCACCACAACTTACTTGACCTCAGGCTTCTCATTGGAGATGCCGTAACGATTGAACTCAGTGGAGATGTACTCAGTCTTCCGCATCCACGGCACCACCTTCGCATGCTGCTGGGATCTGGGGGTAGAGTATTAGGCACCTAGGATCCACCACCCTCCTTCCATCATAGATTCCCCCCACCGCCCCATCTCCAGTCCCCACTCAGCACACACTCACCTCTTGGAGCTTGTGGGGGCCTGAATCTCCTCTTCCAAAAGCTTCTCATCAGCTGGATCTAGGAGTACTAGAGGAGAACAAAGGGGTAGGAGAACTATGAGGGCTGTGAGGGAGGGCCTGGCCTTTGCTGGCCTAGAGCAGGCCCTCCCTGCCTTCCCACACACCGTTGGGGTCGATGCGGTAGGTATCGGGGTTGATGAGATCAATGGTGACCCCCAGGTCTGGCTCAGTGAGGAGGTCGTGTTTGTGCTGTTTTTCCAAGGAAGTTGCTTTGTACTGGACGAACCTGGGTGGGGAAACATACCCATTATGTTTTCCTGATTCCAGCTTTACCCCTCACATTCCTGCTTCCCAGAGCCTAAGCTTTTCCAGGGAGGAACTCAAAATGGGAGTGTCCCCCATGTTGGAGTCAGAAGGCTGGCTCTTCAGTGGGAAAAGACTAGGACACTGCTTGTTTCATTCGTTAACAAATATTTATGGAGCATCTACTACCATATCGCTAGGTACTGTTCTAGGCCCTGAGACGAGAGCAGTCAACAAAAGAAGCAATCCTTGCCCTCAAGGAACTCATGATCTGAGTTGTTTCGCCCTCCTCCATCTCAGTCTCACCTGTTCTGGTCAAAGGGGTAGGTGATGAACTTGGGGTCGAAGGGAATGTCCGGGAGGCTATTGCAGTACTTGACTCGGCAGACCACTCCTGACCTGGGAATACAGTGGCTCAAAACCCAGCCCCTGCTGCCCCACCTCTGCTCCCAGCCCCCACTGGCCCACCCCTTCTGGGAAACCCCAATGGGGCTCACCTCTCAGGCAGAGTCCGGTGAGAATTGGGCCTGGTAGGTAAGAGAGAGAGAGACATTGACAGAAAGATGGAGAAAACAGGATTGCCAGAAGAATTAAGGGGGGGGGCGGGTCTCCAAGCTTTTAAAAAAGGGAAGGAGGGGGTGACAAATGGTAATCCCTTGGGTGCTCCAAGAACTTTAACGGAAGGACCCTAGGATTCAACTCCTTGCAGAGAAAGTGTCTCCAAACGCTTTCATGAATGAATCCAACTGCTCAATCCCTTTTGGAGGGGCCGTCTTCGTGTGCTTTAATAGAACTACGTGCTCAACTGCTTTTAGCAAAGGGGTTCTCCAAACGCTTGACTGAAGTAATAAACGCACAATCCCTTCTAGATAGTCTCCCAAGAGCTTAATCCCTGAACTCCACGGCAGGGAGGTGGGGGCAACACCCCATCCCTGAAGGAACCCACCCCTGTCTGTCAAAAGTGAGCGCTCCGTGACGTCACGGCGTTCGCGGCGAGGGTTTGACATCACTGGCGGACCCGGGGGGCTGGTGACGTCGTAGGAAGACACCCGCGCCCGACCCCCCGCCTCGCCGAAACCTGGATAGACCTAGACGAAAGCGGTACAGCCAGGTGGCGTGGCGCCTACCTGTGGCCATCCTCCCGCTGGGCCTGGGTCTGGATGGTGGGCGCCATGGCGACAAGGCGAAGGAAGCCCGGACGGGGTCCTTGCTGAGCCGCGGCGAGACGCGGAGGGGTGTACCGACGTCGGCGGACGCCTAATCCGAGGGAGGGCTCGGTTTGGCGCCGCTCTCTGCCGGGGTAGGGTCGGAATGAGGTAGGCTGGTGAAGAGTTCCAGGGGAGACTCAGCTAAACGCGCAGGCAGCGCCAAAGACGGACTCGCAGCTCCGGCTCCACCAACTGCCGCCAAGACGCTGAGGACCCGACAGGTCGCCTCAGGCCGCGAGGCCTTCTGGGAAATAGAGTTCGGATTACACCCACACCCGGATTGGCAAACGGCTGGGTAAAGGGCGGGGCGAGGGAGGAAGAGCCTCTTGTGATTGGCGAATCGGTATCTCAGTCTGGACGTCTTATTTGAGAGTCGAATCCGGGAGGCGATTATTCTTTCCTCCCATTGGCTGAGTTGTTTGGGAGGCGGAGCTAACTAGCAAGCGGGGCCTGGAGACAGAGAAGCTAAAAAGAAACAGGGAGAGACGCTCTGTGGCGCACTTCCGGCGCGCTAAACTGAGAAAGATGGCTGCGTCCCAGCAGCAGGCTGCAGCTGCTTCGTCTGCTGCGGGTGTGTCGGGTCCGGGTTCGTCTGGTGGCCCGGGTCCGCAACAGCAGCCACAACCACCAGCACAGCTGGTGGGGCCTGCCCAGAGCGGGCTTTTGCAGCAACAGCAACAGGACTTCGATCCGGTGCAGCGTTATAAGATGCTCATCCCGCAACTGAAGGAGAGTCTACAGGTGACTGGCCGAGAGCTGCTAGAAGCTAGCGGGGTTTGGTTCTCTGATTCCAAGGGGGAGGGCAGAGGGGCTCTTTAGTCTGGGAGAGAGCAAAGAAGCGTTAGGCAGGAAAGCAGAATGACGTTTGGTCCTCTTGATGAGGCCAAAGCGAAGCTCTGCGGATCGACAGTGTGAGCGGATCGACAGTGTGAGCGGATCGACAGTGTGAGCGGATCAGCACGGATGTTGGGCCTGGGAATGGCCGGAACTCGAGTGGGAGGGAGTTTAAAGGTAAAACAAGGCTCTGGTTGTTAAAGCCTGAGGAAAGGACTGGCCTCTACAGAGATTCTGCCCGTGATTGGTGGGTGTGGGAGGACTGTAAGATCTGTCGGAGAGATTACTGGGAGAACCCTAGGTGAGAGCGGGCCTCTGGGAAAATATGGCTGCTACTCTGGATTGACAGGAGGAGAGGTGCCAAGTGAAGAGGAGGCTTGAAATTGAATAGATTTTTTAAAAAGATTTTCTTTATTTCAGAGAGAGAGAGCAAGCATGGGGGGGACGGGGGAGGGGCAGAGGGAGAAGCAGACTCCCCGCTGAGCAGGGAGCCAGACGCCGGCCCATCCCAGGACCCCGGGATCATGACCCGAGCCAAAGGCAGACGCTCAACCGACTGAGCCATCCAGGTGCCCCGAAATTGAATAGATCTTAAGGAAGAGTGTAGATCTATCAAAAGTGTCCCCTTCTGTTTCTGTTTTCTGCATTTTTTTTTTTTTAACTAGACCTTGATGAAGGTTGCAGCCCAGAACTTGATTCAGAACACTAACATTGACAACGGACAGTGAGTATAGTCCCCTTTCCCGAGTCTTAGAACCTCACACCTGGATCCTCACCCACCTATCCCCCTTCCTTCTGTTTTCGAGCCCCACTCCTTAGCGACTCGGCTTGCTCTTTTGCCTCTTCTAAAACAGCCCCTTAGGCCCTGCCTTGGGGCTTCTGGGCCTAAACTTGGTTTCCTGATGGATACTTGGTTGGGTAGACACTGAAGTCCCAGAGATTGGAAATCCATTCTCCAGTCACCTTCTTCTCCTGGGCTATAGAAAGAGCAGTGATGGACCCATACAGCGCTTTGACAAGTGTCTGGAGGAGTTCTACGCACTCTGTGACCAGCTGGAGCTCTGCCTGGTAAGGGGCCTCCTAGACACTGGGTGACCACAGTCCTGCCTCAGTCCCCAGGTCTTCAGGAACTGTCATTCAGTCAGTCAGCATACACTGGGCATCTCCTAGGGGCCACACTTGTGCCTCAGCTGATGCTGGGGACACAGTGTTACTCCGATCCTTGCCTTCACTAAGCTTCCAGTTCAGTGGGGTGACATACATCCCCAAACAGTGACAGCTGAGAGTGGTCAGGGCTGTAATAGGAAAAGCCCAGGCCACAGAAGTCAGGGCTATGATGGGGGAGGCACAGGAGGAGGGGTCAGGATTGAAATGAGGGAAGCTCAGAGGATTGTGGAAGCCCAAAAAAGGCACCCGACTCTGCCTAGGGTGGGGCAGGGAGAGGAGAGGGTGGCTCAGAGAGGTTTACTGGTAGAGAGCACATCTGAGCTGAGGCTGGAGCAAAAATGGTAGAGGGGCAGGAGTTTCGAGGAGGGCAGGTGGCTAAGAGCACAGCCTCTGGAATCTGGATGGACCACCAGTCTCTACCTGTGAGCTTCGGGTTTCTCCTTTGAGAAATGGATTTTGGGGAAAGACGGCAAGATCATATATGTAAAAAGCGTAACATGGTACTAAGCACGTGGCAAACATTTCCTCTAGTGACATCATCATCATCATCATTATTTTAAACGGGTTTGAGGCACCTGGGTGGCTCAGTCGTTAAGCATCTGCCTTCGGCTCAGGTCATGATCCCAGAGTGCTGGGATCGAGCCCCTCATCGGGCTCCCTGCTCGGCGGAGAGCCTGCTTCTCCCTCTCCCACTCCCCCTGCTTGTGTTCCCTCTTACTGTGTGTCTCTGTCAAATAAATAAATATTTTTAAAAATAAAAAATAAACTGGGATTTGAAGGAAAAGTCAGAATTTGAGAAGCCTGGTGGTGGTAGAAAGGTGTTCCAACCAGAAGGAACAGGTTCTACTTTAATTTCCCTTTAGGAATGTCACGAAATTCAGTTTAGCTGAGGTATAGTAGGCATTAGGGCTTGTTGGAATTTTTTTTTTTTTAAGGTTTCTTATTTATTTATTTGAGAGGGAGAGCACATGTGCATTCGGGCGCAGGGGGCAGGGGCAGAGGGAGAGAGAATCAGGCTCCCCACTGAGCGGAGTCTGACGTGGGGCTTGATCCCAGGACCCCCAGATCATCACCTGAGCCGAAGTTAGACACTTAACCGACTGAGCCACCCAGGCGTCCCAGGGCTTGTTGTATTTTGAATATAGCCCCGAGGGTGCTGGGGAGCCATGGAGGAGTTTAAGCAGGGAAGAACGTGGACCTGCTGGGTTTTTTAGGAATACGGCTGCTATATTCTTTGGCTGCCAAGTGAAGGATGGGTCAGAGGAGCCAAGAGTGGAGGCTGAGAGCCCAAGGAGGCAACCATGACAGGATTCAGGTGGGCTAGGCTGCACCAAGACAGGGCCCTGAGGAAGTGGGGAAGAGCAGATGGGAAAGCTACCCAGAAGGCTCTGTGTACAGGCCACGGGGCTACCGGACCGTGGGAGGAGTGGTCTCCAGGATGAGGCCCAGGGCTCCAGTTGGAATGGCAGTGCCCTTCCTGAGATAGGGACCCAGGAAGAGGAAGAGGAACAGTTTGGTGGGGAGGGCAGAAGAACTCTGGGATTTCAGGGGAGGCTGGGGACACAGGTGTGGTGTTGTCACTGCAGAGGTGAGAGCTGAGTGGTGCATGTGGGTGGGACAGCCGTGAGAGGCCATGAGAACGAGAGGAGCTGGGGCCTGGGAACTGCCCCACTTAGGGCTTGGGCAGAGTAAGCAGGAACTAGACAGAGCAGCCAGAGAAGGAGGAGGAAAACCAGGAGTAGATGTCATCAGAGAAGTCACTGCCAGGGTCAGGGCTGGAGTTAGGACAGTCCCAGTACCGGCAGCTGACCCTCATTCTGTGACGTGCTAGGACCTGTGGCTGTCTCTCACGCTGTTCTCACCACTCTCACCTGACGAGGTAGCAAAGGCAGTGATTAAACCCATTTTGTTTTCCAAAGAAGGAAAAAGACTCAGAGAGAAGCAGCCACGTGCCTCAGGGTCACCCAGCATGTGGTTGCAGGGCCAGGCTCTGACTCCCAAGCCCCTGGGAGTCCAGAGGCCAAGCAGGCCACCCGAGGCTGGCCCTTGGGGTGGGCTTGGGAGCCCCGGGAGTGACACTGATGCCGCACCTTGCCTGCCCGTCCACAGCGCCTGGCCCATGAGTGCCTGTCCCAGAGTTGCGACAGCGCCAAGCACTCTCCAACTCTGGTGCCCACGGCCACCAAACCGGACGCCGTGCAGCCGGACAGCCTGCCGTACCCACAGTACCTGGCAGTCATCAAAGCCCAGATTGCCTGTGCCAAGGACATTCACACTGCTCTCCTGGACTGCGCGAACAAGGTCACGGGCAAGACACCTGCACCACCTACAGGCCCTGGGGGCACCCTGTGAGCTGGCAGGGCTGGGAGTGGGCAGGCTGCGCGGGAAGGGCGCGGGGAGGGAATGAAAAGTGGCCTCAAAGCAGCCTGGTCTCTGCCTTTTCTTCGCGCCTGAGCCCTGTGGCCGGAGCCAGCAGGGGGCAGCAGAGGCCAGCAGGGAGCACGCAGGGCGGGGCCATGCCTCTCCCGCCAGCCCCCCCCCCTCCCGCTGTCCTGCCTAGCCGGGATGCACTTTGGACCGCCTGTTGATGACCTCTTCCAGGGGCTCTCCCCCAGCCTGGCCTGAGCAAAGAGCCCTGACCTGCCTCTCTCCCTCAGTCCTTCCGGATTTGGGGGGTGGTCTCTCTGTGGTGGCTCCTTTTTCTAGCTGTCTCTCTGTGTGTTTCTAAGGCATGGGTCTGTTGTCTGTCTCTCATTTGGTCTCTTTGTCCCTGTCTCTCTGCCTCTGTGGTCCTGTCTCCCTGTCTCTGACCATCTCTGTCTTAGTCCCCTTTTGCTCTCTTCTGCCCCCAGTTCCTAAGTGACTCTGTTCTGAAGGGGGCCGGATTCCAGGAGCCAGACCCCTAGGTTACGTGGGGCTAGGGGAAGAAGTTGCATTTCCAGGGGCCACGGCCAAGTCCAGGGATCCCCAGCACCTCCCCTGTCAGCCCAGCCCCCAGGTCCTCAGCCCAGGAAAGGGGAAGTGAAGGGGTTCTAGGCCCTGACCTCAGCATGCCTGGTCTGAGAGCAATTCACTCCCCCCACCCGAACCCAGAGCCTGCGTCAGCAGCATTCAACCGAGGGGCATTGTGCAATCCGTGGTGAAGCCTAGCCCAGCTGGATGCCTGGGTCCCTGTATTTTTAGCCCCAAAGGAGAAGTGAAAAGGCCTTAGCAGGGGTGAATCATCAGTCCTGGGGAAGAACCCAGGCGCCTGGGCCCCAGCTCCGGGAAGCAGGCCTTGGGGAGGGGGCTTCAGGGAAGGGTGGCCCACTGGGCTCCCCTCTTCTCTGAGAGCGAGCTTCAGGAGCTCAGGCTTGGCTTTCAGGCCTGGGCAAGTACAAGGCGGAGCTACCAGCCCAGGCCCAGCTGTTGGGGTGTGAAAGGCTCAAGTGAGTCAGCCTGGTTGTGGGACTGCCCCACCCAACACCTTCTGTGCCCTGGTTCCCATCTCGCCACCCAGAGGCGTCCTGTCCTAGACCCCACATCTGGAAGCAAAGCCTGGGACTATGGAGACCTGTGATTCACCCAGAGCCCGAGTCCCCACACTGGAGTCCTGGGAAATGGCCAGCCCCTCTGTGTGTGTGTATATGTGTATGTGTGTGTACACATCCCAGAAGGTTCCTTTCTTGAAGTGCCAGGCACGTAGGGCAGGCCCCCAGGAAGGGTAGCAGATCTCTCTCTCTCAGGCACTAGCTGAAGATACTGTTCCACAGGAGTACGTCTGACACAAATGCAAGAGACGCAGTTGGAGAATTATGTTACTTTGTTAAAAAAAAAAAAAAAGTTTGAGAGCTTAGGTTGGGTAGTGGTCTGTGGGTATTCATTATTATTATGGTCTGTAAATAGATGTTACACATATTACTTGTTAAATAGATGGTAAGATTTACTTTGGGGGAAGAAAAGTCCTTGGCAGAGGTCACGAAGGCCTTGCTGAGGTGGTGGTACTGGAGCAGACTGCATGTGGGCGTTTGGAGAAAGAGCATCCCAGGGAGAAGAGCAGCCAGCGCAAAGGCCCTGAGGCAGGAATGTGCTGATGTGTTTATGGGACCGTGTGGAGGCCTGGACCACAGCACAGGGACAGGGGTAGAAGTTCACACAGGTCACGAAGGACTTTAGCGGAGATTTTTACTAGATTATTAGACCCAGAGGGAGATTATCCAGCCTGGTGCACGGCCACATACTCCAGGGAAAGGTGTACATGAGAACCACAGCCACACAGGGCACCAGAGACCACGCAGAGAACAGCTTAACCCACCGTCCTACAATCATGGTGTCCCCAGGATCTCCGGCCCAGTGACAGTCCCACAAACAGACCCTAAAGGAACAATCCAACCACATGAATATACAAACAACTCTCTAATCACCACTTAACCCACTATCTTGCACCCCATCGCAGACTTTGCCCATCACAGGCTGACTCAGCCCTACCCTCAGCTCAACATTATCAAAAGCAGCCTTAGCTGGGGACAGATAATGCTTCTCAGGTACGAGTGCATGCGTGTGTGTCTCGGCTCTGCCCATGGAGGCGGCGAACAGTGACCCGCCACCCTCCCCATCGTGTGCGTTGTAGACGTCAGGAACCGAAGTTCACCAGTTTCACTGCCTTGTGACTGGGTCTCAGAGGAACCTCATCCAGACTGTGGCCTCCCCGTGTTCTCAGCCTCACCCCAAATAAGGACACAGACACTTAGGGGCGCCTGGGTGGCTCAGTCGTTAAGCGTCTGCCTTCGGCTCAGGTCATGATCCCAGCGTCCTGGGATCGAGCCCCGCATCGAGCCCCGCATCGGGCTCCCTGCTCCGCTGGAGGCCTGCTTCTCCCTCTCCCACTCCCCCTGCTGTGCTCCCTCTCTCGCTGGGTCTCTCTCTGTCAAAATAAAATAAAATAAAAATCTTTAAAAAAAAAAAAAGGACACAGACACTTGGACACACTAATTCGCGACACACGCAGCTGCGGGGACCATGCACACAGCCACAGCCAGCTACAGTCACGCAGGTGCTCAGACACGCGGCTTCCAAGCCGGCTCACAGCCCCGCCTCCCGCCACGAGACCCGGCCAGCCAGACCCTCAGCAGGCACCCCTCAAGGAGTTCCCCACACTTAGGCACCCCAGAGCCCACAGTGGTGCCGAGCTCCGCAGGTGTGCATGTAGGTATGCAAGTCACACGTTCTGGTGACGGCCACCTCGAAGACAGCTGCAGTTGAGTACACACTCCCACACGCAGGGATGGCTAAAGTAAACAGTAGAGTCACCCACACAAGCGCAGGTGGTTTCACACATGTGTTCACGCAGCCATGGCGGGCGGGACTGGAAGGACGCGGCCCTCACACAGGAAGTGGGGCGCGCACCCTCGTGTCCCACACCTACTTCCCCTAACTGTGCGCCCAGCCACACCGGGGCACCCACGCTCGCACCTGCAGCACACACACATACACACACACACACATACACACACACACACACTGCCACACTTCCCCTGTGCGCCCAGCCACACCGGGGCACCCACGCTCGCACCTGCAGTACACACGTACACACACACACACACACACACACAAACACACACTGTCACACAACGTCCGACCCGGTCCCCCCCCCGCCCCCCGGCTGGCCCACGCAGTTGCACACTCGGCGGCGCCCGCTCGCGCCCAGGCACGCCAGGCGCGCACACGTGCCGCGAGGACACGCTCCCCCGCTCGCCCGCGCACTCGCACCGACTCTCACACCCCCGCGTTTCCCGTCCCCGCTTGTTTTTCTGGAAACTCTGCTCTCCGTTCCCCTCCCCCTAGGCCGGAAGTGCCCGCCGTATTTTTAGCCGCTCTGGTTTCCGCCCCTTTCCTCCTCGCTCTGCCCGCCCAGGAGCTACCCCCCTGCACCCCCGCGGGGGACCCCGGCCATCCCCTTCCCCACCGTCATTCCAGAGGGGATTCCCGGCCGCCGCTCGGGCCACGGATTTTCCCGCTGGCTACGTGGGGAGCGGGGAGGAGTCCTGCCCTGAACTTCCTCCCGGGCTGGGCGTCTGGGGCCTGGACGGGGTGGGAAGGGGGATGGGAGCCAGACTCCTAGATGGGAAGGGGGGAGAGGCTGGGGGCTCGGACTTGGATTACAGAGAGAGAAGGGGTCTGGGCGCCCGGACTTGGGGGTTCTGACGTAGGAGGGGCTGGAGGCCCGGTCTCCTGGATCTGAGCAGAGAGGTGATTTGGAGATCCGGACCCCTAGATCTGAGCAAGGAGGGGCCGAGGCCCGGGGCCCGGGGTCCGGGGTCCCACCCGTCTGCGTTTCGGTGGAGGGTCGGCCCTTCCCCACGCGAAGCTCCCTCTCCAGCCTCTTCGAGCGTCGCCCAATCCCAAGCGTCCTGGCTCTCGGGGCCGATGACTAAGCAGATAGGAGAGGGGAGGGGGTCAGCCTGACTCAGGGCTGGGAAATGCTCCCTGTCCCTAGGGAATCGAAACTCCTCCGGGATCGCGGCCGGAGCCCAACCAGACTCCGGGGACCCCGGGGTGTCTCCCCACCTCCCGTTTCCCCGCCGCCTCCGTCCTACTAGCGGCACAGGGATTTGGAGCCCAGCCGGGAGGCGGGTACCAGACACCTCCCCTTTCCCCCCTTTCCCGTTGTCCTCGAGGCTGTGTTTACAGGCGACACAAGCCCTGGTTACACGAGAGGAACCCGGGCGTCCGGGTCGAGCCTCCTCGTCACGGCTTCCAGGAAGCCCCCCTCCCCCGCCCCTTGCGAATGAGTCACGGGCGAGCGGGAGGCTGCAACCGTGCCAAAGCCGCCCGCAGCCGCCCAGCTCACGGGACTGGCCGGGAAGGCCCCTCAGCCCCAGAAAGCGCCGCACCAGGGATTCCCCCGAGCTCTGTCCGACGAGGCAAGTCGGTGTGCCTGCCGACTCTTCCCACCTCGGGACGAGCCCGCGGTCGCAGCTTGCAAAAATAAACTTTCCACCTTTATGACTGCACTCTGTGGCAATGATTTCTACCCCCAGGTTTTCATTCAGGGCAGCCAGCTTACCAAGATCCCCTTAAAAGTAAACTTTCTTCCCAGGTCTCTGTAACAGAGTGTCACTCAGGGCACCCCCTTGACAATCACAGACTTGCCAACGTGGGGCGTAATCCCCGCAAATTAAGAGTTCTCTCGAGGCACACCCCTTTACAAGACACCCCTGCGACCATCGGTCGGGGGATGACCCATTTCTCCCGCCTCCAGACGACTTTCCATCAAGGCAACCCTCCACCACAACAAAAGACCTCCCCCTTTCCAATCCTGAGTTTTCTCAGAGGGCAAACTCTTAGTAACAGGCACTAGGAGAGTAACTTGGCCTTTCTGTGCCTGAGTTTCCTGGTGCGTAAAATGGGCATAATACGCCCTTGAGTTAATGTATGTAAAGCACTTTCATAGAACAGTGCTTAGCCCAGAGGAAACGATCGGAAGTGCCATTCATTATCTGCGTGAGCATGAGAGGCTCCCTTCCTGCCTCTCCAGGTATCCAGGGCCCCACGCCCCCGGCGAGTCGGGGTAGGAGGATGGCGAGCGATCAAAGGTCTCCGGATCTGGGCTGTTTGGGGGTGAGACCCAGCCAGGCGGGCAGGTCTCAGAATTCCCCACCCAGCCTGTTGGTCTCCTCTCGGTGTTGCTCCTACGGATTTGTGTTTGTAGGTGTTTGTTTCTCCCTGTTTTTCTCCCTTTTTCTGTTTATGTGGCCCTCCCTCTCGCTTCCCGCTTCGAGTTTGTCTTTCTGGAACTGTCTCTAACATGTCTTTTCTGCCTCCCAACTTCTCCTCTCCCTGCCCTGTCTCACCCTCTGTGTCTCTGTCTCCCAGCGTGTGTCTCTCCCTCCACGTCTGTCTCTCTGTGTGTTTTTCTCTTTGGGTCTCTCCATTTCTGTCTCTTTCTCTCCCTGCGTCTCTCCCCGCCCCCGTCCGCCTCTCCCGCGCACGCCCGCTTGGCCTCAGCCCGTGTCAATTCCCCCGGGAGCCCTGCCCCCACCACGGCGCAGTTCGATTCTCCACGCCTCCGTCTCCAGCCTTGAAAACTGGGCCGACACCGCCCCCACCCCCCCTCCCAAGCCTGGGCACTCCCCGCTGGGTCGGGGCCGCCCGCGGGCCGGGCTCTGGTCCGTCTTGGCCGGGGGCCGGGGGCCCAGAGGGCCTTGCTGGGGGCGCGCGTCCGGGAAGCGCCCCTCCTGGCCCCACCCACCGGGGCCCGCCCCACTGGCCCCGCCTCCACCGCCTCCATAAAAACCCCCGGCTCCGCCATCCAACCGCAGCCTGACTTCAGCGCTCCCACTTTTGGCCGACTCCGCAGCCCATCGGCGTTTCGCGCCGCCATGGATCTCGCCGCCATCTACGAGGTGAGCCCCGCCGACCGACACCCCCGGGGTCCGCTGGCTTGACTCCCTTCTTAAACTAGGGCTTTCTAGCGCCCAAAAGTCCGGCCCGGGACCTCCGGCTCCCTTCGCAAACTGCAGCTAGGAGGAGTCGCACACTCCGGCCCGGGGTCCCTGTCTCCCTTTTGAGACCAGTGCGAGTCTCGGGAGGTGCAAATGGAGCTCGCGACTTTCGGGTCTCCGTCGCAACATTGGTGGGGTGGCCCTCGGAAATGGAAAGTTGGAGGACTTTTTTCAGACTCGGGCTGTCTGGAGGCGGAAATGGCCCCACACCTGGCTTACCCCCTAGGAGTTGCTGAGGGCGCGGTTTTGCGCGGAGGCGTTTCTGGGGTTGGAGTCTCGGGGTGAGGGGAAGCCGACTTCTGTCTCTCCACCCCTTGACCCAGCGGAGAACTCTGGGAACTCTAAAACCGAAAAGATCCCGACTCCTGGGTTAAGTTTGCATGCTTCTCCACTTGTGAAACTGGAGAACCCCATGCGCGGGGTCAGATCCCGAGGGGCCCAGAGGCTCGAAAATTGGGAGGACAGTGGTGGTTGTCTGACTTTGGGGGTCTCCTCTTGATCCGGTCGGGGGACCCGGGGTACCCCGCCTGCCTAGGTCCCTCGGGATCGGCGTCTGTCGCGAATAAACTCAGAACGCCCAAAGAGGGATCCCCGCGATCCGGCACCCATATTTTAATGTGGGCAGGTGGGGCTCAGGCCGGGAAGCCCACAAACCGGACTGGCAGGCTCTTAGGTGCCCTGCAGCTGTGGTGGGGCGTCACCCAGCATTTTCGGTGTCTTAAACAATCCCTGTTCCCACAGAGCCTCCTGTCGCTGAGCCATGACCTACCATCTGACCACGGAGAGACCGAGTCCAGCCCAGGCTGGGCCTCCTCCGGGCTCTGGAGCCTCAGCTCATCCGACAGCAGCCTGGCTGGGGTGGGTGCCCGCCTGCCTGGCCGCTCCACCAGCCTGGTGGAGGGTCGAAGCTGTGGCTGGGTGCCGCCACCCCCAGGCTTCGCCCCCCTGGCTCCCCGCCCAGGCCCTGAACTGTCGCCCTCACCCACCTCACCTACTGCAACCCCCACCACCTCATCCCGGTACAAGACTGAGCTATGTCGGACCTTCTCAGAGAGTGGGCGCTGCCGCTATGGGGCCAAGTGCCAGTTTGCCCACGGTCTGGGCGAGCTGCGCCAGGCCAGCCGCCACCCCAAGTACAAGACCGAACTCTGCCACAAGTTCTACCTCCAGGGCCGCTGCCCCTACGGCTCACGCTGCCACTTCATCCACAACCCCAGCGAAGATCTGGCCGCCCCAGGCCACCCCCATGTGCTGCGCCAGAGCATCAGCTTCTCAGGCCTGCCCTCCGGCCGCCGAACATCACCACCACCAGCAGGCCTGGCAGGCCCTTCCCTGTCCTCCTGCTCCTTCTCTCCCTCCAGCTCCCCACCACCACCACCTGGGGACCTTCCACTTTCACCCTCTGCCTTCTCTGCCGCCCCTGGGACCCCGGTGGCCCGAAGGGACCCCACTCTGGCCTGTTGCCCCTCCTGCCGAAGGGCCACCCCCAGTAGCGTCTGGGGGCCCTTAGGTGGCCTGGCTCGGAGCCCCTCTGCACACTCGCTGGGATCTGACCCTGACGAATACGCCAGCAGTGGCAGCAGCCTGGGGGGCTCTGACTCACCTGTCTTCGAGGCTGGGGTTTTTGGGCCACCGCAGCCGCCTGCAGCCCCCCGGCGACTCCCCATCTTCAACCGCATCTCCGTTTCTGAGTGACAAGTGCCCACCCAGTACAGACCAGCTGGATCTCAAGGGGGCCATTTCTCTTTTGCCGCGGGCTCCACAGGGGCCCCGGGGGCTGTGGGAAACTGCGGGACTCAATCAAGTAGCCTCCCCGCGCTTTCCAAAGTGCATTAACCCACTCCCCTGACCCCACGCTGGGGCAGGTCCCCAGTGTGCAAGCTCGGTGTTGCTGGTGTTGGGGGAAGAAGAGTTTTCCGGGGTCTTGTTAAAAAAAAAAAAATGTAGCAGATTTGAGGAAGGCAGTGAGCCCTCTACCCACCCCTCCCTTTCCCAATGCTGTGAATAATAGGCTCCCACTGCCCCCTTCCAATTTCTCCTAGACCCTGAGGTTCCAGTATCTGGTGGTGACTGGAGCCTCCCCCTGAGGGGGAATCCTGGTGCTCAAATTTCCCTCCAAAAGCAAGTAGCCAAAGCCATTGCCAAACACCCCCCCACACACACACCCCCAGCCATTGGGCCCTTTATTTATGACGACTTTATTTATTCTAATAGATTTTATAGTATTTATATATATTGGGTCGTCTGCTTCCCTTGTATTTTTCTTCCTCCTTTTTGTAATATTGGAAACGATGGAATAATTATTAAGTATGCTATAATAATATATTAAGTAATATATTATTAAAAGTTTATTTTTGTGTTTTTTGGAATTTTTAAATAAAAGGAATCTGCGTGTAACCTGGAATCCTGGATTTTCCGCGGTCTAGAAGCTGTAAAAAGGAGCGGGGAGGGTGGCGTGGGCTGTTTTCAGAAGCGGGATAGGTAGGTACGGTCGACCGATCGCCCCCTCGAACCCTCGCAGAGCCGCCCGCGGCGCTTACCTGGCAGGAAGTGACGTCACCTGGCCCGGCCGTTCACCTGAGAGGGCGGGGCCCAGGTGAGGTCACCCTAGGAACTCGGAGAGCCAGTTCCCGGGGCGTGGGGGCGCAGGCGCTCCCGTCCAGCCGGCCTCCTTGACCCAGCTCGCGGCCGGGCGCGGGCGGGGACGGGGACGGCATGTTTCCGTCCCCACGGGGCCGAGGGAAGAGGGCGGGGCGCAGCGGAGAGGACGGAATGTGCCGGGGCGCGAGCCCAGGACGGACGGGGGTGGCGCGGCGGGTGGGGGAGGGGGCATCTCGAAAGTCGGGGCGTCCCAGGGTTCCACCACCCGGCGTTCCAGGACGTGAGAGCCTGGGGAGCTCAGGCTTTCTTAACCCCGGGGCAGGCAGCGTGAGAGCCCCAGGATTCCAGAATCTCAGAGGTAGTCTCGGCGACTCGGAATTCCAGCCCCCTCGTGTCTCCGAAAACTTGCAGGGACCGCAAAACGCAGCATTCTGGCTTCTCGGGCCCCCAGAACCTCGGGATTGCAGAGTCTTGGCCCGTCGGGACTCGAGAAGTTCGGCATTTGGGGAGCCTTGGAAGATCAAGGGCTCGCGCTCCAGGCGGGGCCGGGGTGGGGGCTCGGGCTCGCCAGGCCCGAGTGTGGGTCGCGGCCGCGTCGGGCGGGGCCCCGGGGACCGCGGCGTCCTCGGACCATACAAGGCAACAGGCTGCGGGAACCACCCTGGGGCGGGGGAGCCGGCCGCCCCGCGCCCGGAAGCCGCCCCGCGTCAGCGCCGGGGCCCCGCCCCCCTTCCGCCGCCTCCTCCGCCCCCCCTCAACCCCTTTCCCCCCCTTCCCTTTCCTCTCCCCTCCCCCACTTCCCTCTCCTCTCCCCACCCTCCCTCTGTCAGTTCCTCCTCCGCCGCCCTTCCCCTCACCCTCCCCAACTCTTCTCCCCCAGTAGTCCTCTCCCTTTCCCCTTTTTAATGTGTTCCCCTTCCAGCCCCCACCCCCTGTCCTCACCCCCTCCTTTCTTTCCTTCAGTTCCCCTCCTCCTCTCCCTTCCCCCCTCTCCCCCTCCTCCGCCCTCTCCACCCTTTTCCTCCGGGCTCTCACTCACTCATTGTCTTCTCGGTTCCACCTCTCCTCCCCACCCCTCTGCTCCCTCCTGCTGGTGTTCTCCCTTACCCTCTCCAGGCCCTTCCCTCCTCTGCCTTCTCCCCTCCCTTCCTCCTGCCTCCTTGCCCTCTCTTCTTTGGCTCTTTCTCCTTGCCCACTGGCAGGCCCCGACCATTGATCTCCTCTTCCCAGAAACTGCCCTCCCCTCATTTTTGGGAAAGGGCTCAGATGCCCAGACTTAGGAGAAAGGGTTGGAATAAAAGAAAACACGGAATGGTTAAGCATCTGCCTTCGGCTCAGGTCATGATCCCAGAGTCCTGGGATCGAGCCCCACATCGGGCTCCTGGCTCAGCGGGGAGCCTGCTTCTCCTCCTCCCTCTGCCTCTCTCCCTGCTCATGCTCTCTCTCTCCCTCTCTGTATCTGTGTCTCAAGTGAATAAATAAAAAAAAAAAAAAGAAAACACGGAGACCCAAAGACATTAGGGAGGTAGAGAGCAAGAACAAGCCATGCAGAGACAATTTACAGACACTGAAAGAACAAGAAACTGACATCTCTGGCCCTTCCCTTAGCAAAAACAGATTTACTGCCCCTTCCTAAAACAAAAGCCTCATTTGAGAAAATGACCCCTACCACCAGCTACCAGTGCCAAACACCTGGAAGTCCCCTTGACTCCTCTTTGTCAAACCCACAGCCCAGTCCAGCAGCAATTCTGTCTGATACCTTCTACATAGATCTACCTGTCTCCTGTGGCTCCCACTCTGGTCTTATCCAGCATCATCTTGCACCTGAACCTTCCTAGCAGCCCCTTCCTGGTTTCACCGGCTCAGGACCTACCCTCAGTCTCTCCCCACTCCCTAACAAGACAACCCCGGGGAACCTGTCCTGACACCTGAGTCAGAATCAGATCACATAAAAGGCAAAGTCCTAAGTCCTTCACCAGCCTACATGTCCTGGTTCTTTGGCCACTATTGCGCTAGTCACACTGGCTTTCTAGCTACTCACCAATATACCTGACCTGCTGCTTCAGCCACAGGGCCTTTGCACTGGCTGCTACCTCTGCCTGGACTATTCCCCCAGGTATCCCCATGGCTTACTCCCCTCCTATGGGTCTCTGCTCAGATGTCTCCTCAGTGAGATGGTGTTTGACTATTATTATTACAATTCCACACTGAAGCTCTGACACCCTCATCCTCCCTACTTTGCTCTACTTTTTCCATGACATTCACCACCACCTAGCATATAAAATGTAGTTTTCATGCTTATAGAAACCTGCCTCTCCCACTAGAATGTGAAATCCTCAGTGGCAGGGACTTTGTCTTGTCATTGCTGTATCACTCATGCCTAAATCCTAAACAGGAGTCAGTCACAGAGTGGATGTTCAGCATTTGTTGA